>NC_063345.1:53207533-53251233 GCF_021869965.1 Rhincodon typus
GTCAGCTTTCCTGCTCCTCTGATGCTGCCTGGCCTGCTGTGTTCATCCAGCTCCACACCTTGTTATCTCAGACTCCAGCATCAGCAGTTCCTACTATCTGAGATAACATGGTGTAGAGCTGGATGAACACAGCAGGCCAAGCAGCATCAGAGGAACAGGAAAGCTGACGTTTCGGGTCGAGACCCTTCTTCTTGGCCTGCTGTGTTCATCCAGATCTACACCGTGTTATCTCAGATTCTCCAGCATCGGCAGTTCCTACTATCTCTCTTGCTTGAGGTATATGCTGCCATCAATTCCCCTTTGTCTTTGTTTTGTCTTGGGCTTATCTAGTACTGGTGGCAGAGGATACACCACCATAGATTATCTACAGAAAAGACAAGGGGTTTATTAACAAGAAATACAACAACATTTGGCCAGGGATAATAAATCAGAAATTAGGAAGTTGGGACAGATAAATCTGCTCCCCCTGAAAGCTGGCATGGAAGTCCTCCATATCCACAGATTGTATCCAAAACCACTAGAATGGATAGAGTAAGGATAATGTGAATATTAATCCCTTGAAAACAATTACCTTGTACATATACTCTCCAAGTTTTCTTCCCCATTATACAGCCATGTACATAATTTTACATTTGACATTATCCATCTTCTGCTACATCTGACATCAAATGCAGAAGTCTGTAAATTTAACACTTTGTTCAGAATACAATCTCTTCAGACTTGGAAGATTGGGAAGTCTCTTGCTTGAGGACTGATGACCCTAATTTTGATGTACGCATAATATCTTTGCCAGATTGTTAAAAAAATCTTTTGGATATCATTGGCAGAGGATGCATTCTTTATAGACGTTATTGTTGGCCTGTTACTTCATCTAGGGGACCGTTATACTTCTGAATTTCCTTCCTGAAAGTTAGGAATAAACACTTTCTTCCTTTTAATGGCTTAAATTTCTGATTCAGGAAGTAACTTTCTAATTGGGAGACGCAGTCCTTTCTTTTTCTGTATCCTGGCTGCATAGACCAGGCACTTTCTTCTCAAACATGTATTGGATCAACGGACATTGGTCTGACTCTTATGGAGTCATATGCAGCTTATATTGTCGGATTATTGATCAGACTAGACATCTTAACCCATCCATTCGGGCTGTTTGGCTGATGCTGAAGTAAAACTTCTCAGAATCTCATTCATTGGATTTTTGGAAGTTTGCTACTCACTCAGCACTCACTGGCATTGAACATTCTGCTTTAGAAGAAAAAGGATTGAACATTTTCATCACTCCTGTGAAATTTGTAACTTCCTCAATGTTCACAATATTCAACAAGTTTTTTTTAAATCAATCTGACAAATTTAAATCAAGAATTCCAACAAGTCTTATGAACTCTGATCACAAAGCTCTATTTTCAGACTTTTCCATTAATCTGTGGAGGTAATTAATTAATTGTCAATGGATTCTCCTGAAAACGACTTCTCTGTTAAATCTCTCTTTAAAAGAATGCTATTTGGTCTACATTGAAGTAATTATCAAACACTTTTAGTCATCTTCAAGTGTGTTTGAACTCTTTGATACTATTATCTGTTATAACTGCATTACTAATTTCTCTGTTGCAATTTATTACATGCTTTATAATACATCTCTGCACTGCTTACTTGATTTTCCTTAATTTTACAAGGTTTAACAGCCTCTTATAGTGGTACAAATGTCGATTACCTGTTTCATCTAGAGTTTTAGCCTGCATTCTGCTAACAAAATGGAGTTTTCCCACTTCCTCTTGGAAACAATGTATTTTTCCCCACTTTTCACATTCTCCAAAACTAAGCACTTCCCTGTATATTTTTTTGTAAAAACGTCTCTGGCTGCAGCCTTTATAAATCTTTACAAACTGTGAAATTCACAGCTTAATTACTGAATCCTGATCCTTTTAAGTTTTTTTCTAATTTTTCCTCTCTTTTGGTGCACTCTTTCACCAGTAAACAGGTCTTGGTAAATTTCACACTGTTTAAGTATGCTAATTTTCATATTAACTAAAGTCTGAGGCTTTCCTAATTCTGCAGTTTACTTCCTAGCCGAGCCACTGTTCGTTGCAGTTGCATCTCATCAAGCCTAATGTTAATAATTAACAATGCTTGTTGTAAGAGGTAGTACTTTCTTTCAAACTGCCTTTCACTTCTGTTCTTTGTGCTGTTTTTACTATTCATTTTCCTTCTGTAGCTTTACCTCCTGTAGCTTTCAGTTATTCCTCACAGGCACTTGATTGTCAATGTCTCTATGCATTTTCAAAGTGTGGCTTTTCTCTCTTTTCCTAGCTCACTGACTTGGCTCGTTGTCTCTTTTTAAAAAAACAGAGTGCTGGGCTTGTCTTTTAGCTGTTTCCATTGTTGCTGTCTCTCTCTCTCTCTCTCTCGGTAGCTAACAGTTCAGCTGATAGTACGAACTGCCGATGTTGGAGAATCTGAGATAACAAGGTGTAGAGCTGATGACTGAATTTATTTTTTTAACGTGGTAATGCTTTCAGAGTGGTAGACTCACCTTCGTAATTCTTCTTCTTCTGAGTGTGCAGGGCTTTCTGTCCTCATGGTTGGATCAGATCTGTAGCACTGCAGTCACATGATATTTTCTCATATGGTCACGGTTGGCTCCTGTGATATTTGCCACCTCTACTAGTGTTTGGTACTGAATGAGGGTTGTTTGAGGTAGTTGACTGTCACCAATCCTCTTTTGTCTTTGCTTTGTTTCGAGCTATTTAATGATTAATGGTGCAAAATACCCACGGCAGACATTTCATAAAAGATGCACTGTTGACTGCATGATAGTAATGGATTACAACTACACTTGATCAGGCATAATTACTACCTCAGGGACCTGGTCGAGATGCACCTCCTTCCTCTGAAAGTTGAGGAACTCCTTATCTCCACTCAAAGACTAAGTGGTGTCAGTAGAATTGGTGGGGCTAATGTAACATGAATACTGACTCCGTCAAAAACACTATTTATACATCAAAAAATGGGAATATTCAGTGATAATGACTGCACTACGTTCAGTGCCATTCGCAAATCCTCAGATACTGAAACACTTCGTACCGCAGCAAGATAAGAAAAACAAGAAAGACAATGAGAGAATCTAAACAATGCCCCATGACATTCTATGTCCTTAATATTGCTGAATCCGCTCCACCACCGCTCCCCCGGCCCCACTGTCAATATTCTGGGGTTAATATTGGCTAAAAACCTAGTTGAGCCAGCCATGTAAATACTGTTACTGCAAAACTGGTCAGAGAACGCTATTGCATGTAACTCACCTCCTTACTTCCCAGAGCCTGTCCACCAGTTACAAGGCAGAAGTCCAGAGTGTAATATTCTCTAGAGATAGTAGGAACTGCAGATGCTGGAGAATCTGAGATAACAATGTGTAAAGCTGGATGAACATAGCAGGCCAAGCAGCATCAGAGGAACAGGAAAGCTGACGTTTCGGGCCTAGATCCTTCTCCAGAAATGGGGGAGAGGAAGGGCGTTCTGAAATAAATAGGGAGAGGGGGGAGGCAGATAGAAGATAGATAGAGGAGAAGATAGGTGGAGAGGAGACAGGCAGGTCAAAGAGACAGGGATGGAGCCCGTAAAGGTGAGTGTAGGTGGGGAGTTAGGGAGGGGATAGGTCAGTCCAGGGAGGACGGCCAGGTCAAGAGGGCGGGATGAGGCCATAAGGTAGGAAATGGGGGTGGGGCTTGAGGGGGGAGGAGGGGATAGGTGGGGGGAAGGACAGATTAGGGAGGCGGGGACAAGCTGGGCTGGTTTTGGGATGGGGGAGGGGGAGGGGAGATTTTGAAGCTTGTGAAGTCCACATTGATACCATTGGGATGCAGGGTTCCCAAGCGGAATAGGAGGTGTTGTTCTTGCAACATTCAGGTGGCATCGTTGTGGCACTGCAGGAGGCCCAGGATGGACATGTCGTCTGAGGAATGAGGGGGCGTTGAAATGTTTCGCGACTGGGAGGTGCAGTTGTTTAGTGCAAACCCATCGTAGGTGTTCCGCAAAGCAGTCCCCAAGCATCCATTGGTTTCCCCAATGTAGAGGAGGCCACAACGGGAACAGCGGATGCAGTATACCACATTAGCAGATGTGTAGGTGAACATCTGCTTGATGTGGAAAGTCTTCTTGGGGCCTGGGATGGGGGTGAGGGGGGAGGTGTAGGGGCAGGTGTAGCACTTCCTGCGGTTGCAGGGAAAAGTGCCGGGTGTGATGGGGCTGGAGGGGAGTGTGGAGCGGACAAGGGAGTCACGGAGATAGTGGTCCCCCCGGAAAGCAGATAAGGGTGCGGAGGGAAAAATGTCTTTGGCGGTGGGGTCGGTTTGCAGATGGCGGAAGTTTCGGAGGGTGATGTGTTGGATCCAGAGGTTGGTGGGGTGGTACGTGAGGACGAGGGGGATTCTGTTTTGGTTGTTATTGCGGGGAGGGGGTGTGAGGGATGAGTTTCAGGAAATGCGGGAGACATGGTCGAGGGTGTTCTCGACCATTGACGGGGGGAAGTTGCGGTCCTTGAAAAACGAGGACATCTGAGATGTTCAGGAGTGGAATACCTCATCCTGGGAGCAGATGCGGCAAAGGCGAAGGAATTGGGAATAGGTGATGGCATTTTTGAGTGGGAGGAGGTGTATTCTAGGTAGTTGTGGGAATCGGTGGGCTTGAAATGGATATCGGTTTCCAGGTGGTTGCCAGAGATGGAAACAGAGAGGTCCAGGAAGGAGAGAGAGGTATCAGAGATGGTCCAGGTGAACTTACGGTTCACTTCACAAGCTTCAAAATCTCCCCTCCCCCTACCACATCCCAAAACCAGCCCAGCTTGTCCCTGCCTCCCTCACCTGTCCTTCCCCCACCTATCCCCTCCTCCCACCTCAAGCCCCATCCCATCTCCTACCTTATGGCCTCATCCCGCCCCCTTGACCTGGCCGTCCTCCCTGGACTGACCTATCCCCTCTCTAACTCTCCACCTACACTCACTTTTACTGGCTCCATCCCCGCCTCTTTGACCTGTCTGTCTCCTCTCCACCTATCTTCTCCTCTATCCATCTTCTATCCGCCTCCCCCTCTCTCCCTATTTATTTCAGAAACCCCTTCCCCTCCCCCATTTCTGAAGAAGGGTCTAGGTCTGAAACGTCAGCTTTCCTGCTCCTCTGATGCTGCTTGGCCTGCTATGTTCATCCAGCTCTACACCTTGTTATCTCTGTAATATTCTCTACTTGCTTAGATACAAATAACAACTACAACACTCAGAAGCTCAGTACCATTCAGAATAAAGCAGTCCATATGTTTGGCACCCCAAACTACACCTTAAACATCAATTCCTTCACCACAATCACCTAGTGACAGGACTGCATACCATTTAAAATCTGTACTGCAGTAAATTACAAGCATTTATCACAGCTTCTTCTATGTCAAAAGACAAAGACACCACATGCATAGCAACACTACCTGTACTCCCCTCTCACCCCTTAAGTCATACACCTTCCAGGCTTTGATCTATACTGCTATTTCTTCAATTTCACTTGATCAAAATCCTGGACATCATTGTCTAACAACTCTAAATTGTAAATCTACCAGATTAACTGCAACTGCAGCAGGAATGACCACCAAATGCTTCCCTTGCCACTAGTACTTCGATGCAACGAATGAAAATAAAGAAAAACACAATTTCTCAATTTTACAATTGAACACTTTCATTCATCCTTAATTATTCAGCTAGCATCATATAGAACATAGAACACAGAACATAGAACAGTACAGCACATTACAGGCCCTTTGGCCCACGACGTTGTGCCGACCTATTATCCTACTAAGATCAAATTACCCTGCATACCCTACATTATACTATCATCCATGTTTCTATCAAAGGGTCGCTTAACTGTCTCTAAAGTATATGACTCCACTGCCACTGCCGGCAGTGCATTCCATATGCCCACCACTCTCTGTGTAAAGAAAATAGGGAATATAGTGGGATAGTGATTGATAGCTAAGCAGTCTGAATATCAGGCTCAATGTAACTTCCATCAGATTCAGCTGTGCTAATTTGAGAGCTAAACTGTGATCAAGCCTTTGTAGAAAGCAAATAAGTGGATCTCGAACACCATGGAAGCTATTTCATGGCATCTCAGAATTTTCACAGAAATGTTACCAGGTGTTTGCTCCTATTTTGAATCATCATTGCTATGATCATCACAGGCTGACACCTCCGTAAGAATATGAGTTAATAAAATGTTGCTTCCAGGACTCATTCGGTTAATGGCAAAATCATTGTCAAAGGAGATTATGTCTTCTGATGACCACAGGGAAAAAAGGTTAGGTATATTAAATGATTTATTTTACACTGACTGAGAATCTATATTTGATCTGCTGATTTTCACATACAATCCTGTGGAAGATATCAAGCCTATTGACATATCAACTATTTCCCTGGTGGCTTATGAGAGTGGATACTTATGAGACTGTGAACTGTCTGAATGTTGGTTATCATAGAGCTCAGGAGATACTTGTGGAAAATAGTTTTGATCATGGCAATTATGATTTGATTGAGAGGTTGAAGACTAGAGATTTTACCAGGTAATAAATTGTTCAAAATCATAAGGGGTCTACGTTCCAAACAACCCTTCATATTTACTCACCAAAATCGTTGCTCAAAAGGGATTTTACACAGATCTGCGTCCGATTTTTTTTAAGGTGCAAAATACACTCAGTAAACGGGTTTTGGTAAGTTTCACAGAAAATAATTTGTGTCCTCTTTTTTCAGAATCCCTTTTGAATCTTTCATAGTGCGATGTTTTCATAAACGTTTGTTTGCCCATTGATAAGCGTTCTTAGGATTAGGTTTCACTTCAGTTTGAAGCATAAGAAGTATTTCAGATAGGAAAATCAATGCAAATTGAAATAGGCAAGTTAAGCTTCAAATATTTTCTATTAGCTAATACAGAACAGAAGATAACAGCCACAAGAAAATGCATAAACAGTTTACAATTCATGTTGACGTTCCTCATACTCAAAGCAAATGTATTGGGTCTTCTATTTATTTGCTCCACCATTTCATTTGAGTATGGACCAGTCCAAATTACACTCTCTTCACATCATCCAGTAAACTTGTAAATTATTTGAATCGTGTGATGATATTTGAATGTCACAATTCTAAAATATCCTGCCTCTGTAAATCTACACTTCAAGATCCTTGCCAGGAAGCATAAAAAGGTTATGCATTTTCATATTCAATATTTAATGCAAATTTTCTTCTATTGACCATAGCAAAGGGTATTTCTTTCAATGTGGTCCAAGCAAACAAAATAATTTTGTCTGCCAAATTTACCTCAGGATTTGATGCGTGTATTCTTCCCATCTCTAATGTGTGAACAGTCATTAATTAGGCACATATCTACATACACCTTATTGTCAGTATCATGTGGTTATTCTATTTTCTTTCACCTCATCACTTCAAGGAGAATGACAGGTTATGAAACTTGACACTCACAAATATTTACCTGGAATACTGGCTCTGTAGCAACCAAATTCATTAACTGAACAGTTTCCAATCATTCATAGAAAACCACTTTTATTCAAAGGTGAAGTCAATAGAATAACACTTTACATTTGCACATGTGATGTAGGCATCAGTGCTTAGGCCTGCATTAATTGCACATCTATAATTGTCCTGGACAAGGTTGTGTTGAGCTGCCTTCTTGAACTATGGTCAGAAATCACACGGCACCAGGTTATAGTCCAACAGGTTTATTTGAAATCACAAGCTTTCAGAGTGCTTTCCCCTACGTCAGGTGAAGAGGCAGTGCTCCAAAAGCTTGTGATTGCAAATAAACCTATTGGACTATAACCAGGTGTCGTGTGACTTCTGACATTGTCCACCCCGGTTCACCACCGGCACCTCCACTTCTTGAACTTTTACAGTCCTTTGTTTAGAAGAGAATCCATAATGCTGTAAGGAAACAAATTCCAGCAGTTTGATCTGGCAACAGTGAAGGAATGGCAATATAGTCCCAAGTCATGTTGGGGTGTGACTTAGAGGGAACGTTGTAAACGTTCATGTTCTCCGATATCTGTGCTTGTGTCTGTCTAAGTGACAGAGGTAGCACGTTTTGAAGGTGCTGTCAGAGAACCCTTAGTGAATTATTAAAGTGCATCTTGTAGGTGGTACATACTGCTGCTGCAACAATGCTGAAGGGAATGAATGTTGAAAGTGGTGAATGTGTTGCCAATCAAGCACACTGCTTTGTCTTGGATGGTGTCAAGCTTCTTGAGTGCTCATCCATACAAGTGAGGAACATTGCATCACACTCCTTACTTGAGTCTCATGAATGGTGAAAGGCTTTTGGGAAGTCAAAAGTTGAGTTACTTGCTGCAGTATTCCTAGCCTTTGACCTACTCTTGTAGCCACTGTATTTACATAGTAAGTTCAGTTGAGTTTCTAGTCAATGTTAACTCATAGGATTTTGATACTGGGGGATTCAGTGATGCCATGGAATGAAAAGAAGCAATGGTTAGCTTCTTTCATATGGGAAATGATCATTGTCTGACAGTTGCTGCTTATCAGCACATGTTAGCCCTTAGCTAGATATTATTCAGAATTTTGCTGCATATTGCAATGGACTGCTTCAATACCTGAGGAGTCATGAATGGTGATGAACATTGTACAATCATCAGTGAACATCCCCCCTTTTGACCTTGTAACGAAGCAAAGGTCATTAGATCAAGGAGAGTAACATAAGTGAAGGGGTTTGTCTGGTAACATGGTAGTGTCCCTAGCTTTGAGGTAGGAGGCCTAGTTTCAAAACCTACACGCTCCAGAGGTGAGCGTTAACATTGTTGAACAGGTTGATTAGAAAATATCTACCTGATATTGGTAACCTAGATCCTGACTTAACCTGACCCTAATCAGCTCAAAGTGAACAGAATGCCTCCATGTATCATCCCACTCTGGATAATTAGCAGCTGACAACGCACCGGAGATATTAAAAACATGAGTTTCTGCCAGTGCTAATTAAAACATTATTAACAAAATATCCCCATAAATCTTAGTACAAATTGGACTATGTTGTTGGGAATACTGTGCAGAGATTAATTTTAAATGATAATGAAATACAGCCTCCAGGGGACTGAGGTGCAGGAATATTAGAATCAGAACATATTTCTTCCTCCAATACTAGACCATAAAAATAGGAGTGTGGTTTCAACTTGTGCAGTTGAATATAATGAAATGAAACTGATCTGTGAAATTCATTTTCCAACAGATTTAAATAAAACAATGCTGTCTTTTAGTTAACACACTTAACATTTGTTTTAATTCTTACTTGGACCACAAGGGAGCAAGGAAATAAAATTCTAGAATGATGGAAGCTTAAGATGTTCCTTATGTGCCAAGGTTAAAACTGATTATTGGCCCAATATTACTGGAGGCCCGCGACCTGCACTTGAGAGTCTGCTGCTGTCAACGTGGTGCACTAAATTGCTGAACAAAACTGAATAAATATCAAATAAATTTGTATAATGAAATGGATGGTTATTATTTTCTTCCTCAATCAAACTGAGAAAAGCATCTTATTTCATATTTACACAATACACACTGTCAATTTGTTGAGAATTGTCAAATAATCAATTGCTTGTCAAGGATTTGCACATAAACATTCATCCAGGCAAAAGAATTTGATCACACTTCTGACTTGCACCTTGTACAGTGTAATGTCTTTACCTACTGATAGAAGATAGCCTTTGGGGAGTTAGAGCTTGATTGATAAATAAGATTCCTTCTCTAAGACCGCGAGATTTATTTTTTAAGTGTGGCTGCTGGCATTTCTCTCTTTTCTGAGAACATACTCTTGCTCTGGTGTCAATTACCAGCTTCAGAATGAAGTTTAGCCTTTGGAGTGTTGAACTTGCCCTTTTTTTGCTGGTCCCCCAGCTGCTGCTATCACTCACTATTGGTGAGTATGTTGCAACTGAATATTGACTGTTTGTCTCTTCTTGAAGCAGCTATGTGCTCATTTCATATTTTGTTTTGCTTTTAAGTCTTCTGTACTTTTCCTCTCTATGATGTGGGTAAGGTTTGTACTATTTAAACCATACGGTATTTTTCCAGACAACCGCTCCCAGTACTTTGTGGTACCTGCCTTCCCCACCAGTATATGGTACAGGATGACGATTGTTCGAGGTAGTTACTGCCATCGATCCTCCTTTGTCTTTGCTTTATTTTGGGCCTATCTAGTGATTGGTGGTAGAGGATACACCGCTGTAGTGGAGACACACTGTTCTTAAATAGCAAAAAAGGTTTTGCTACAAATAAATACAACTAGATTCAGTTAGACACAATTACGGGACTTAAGGAAATTAAGGCAAATCCCTGAGAATGCTGGGAAAGAATTCTTTGTCCCCACCCACAGACTGTGTGAAATATCAGTGGAATAGGTGGTGGTAATGCACATGAACATTAAACCCTTCAGAGCCATTATGTTATGCAACATTACTCACTGCAGAATTCACAGCCTTTGACCTGTTCAGTATTCACACTTTCTTTGTCAGTGTCAGGTCAATGGTAAATCACAAGATGTTACTGGAAACTTCATGAGGGTAATGCCGTTGAATGCCAAGGATGATTGTTAACTTTCTCCTTCTGGAAATGGTCATTGCCTGGCACTCATGTCATGAATGTTGCTTAGTACTTATCAGACCAAGCCTGAGTAATGTCCAGACGTTGTTACATACAGATACACATTTCTTCAGGATCTAGGGCATGACAATTGGTAGTGAACACTGTAATCATGCATGAACATTCCCACTCTTTACCTTCTGATGGAGGGAAGATCATTGATAAAGCAGCAGAAGATCATTAGGTCCAGCACACTATTCTGAAGAACTGCTATGGAGATGCCCTAGGCCTGAGGTCTGTAATTTGCACAAGCTCAGTAAAACTTCAAACTGTGAAGAATTCTCCTGATTCCCATGGAACTCAGTTTTCTTAGAACTTCTTACTCCCAGAGATGCTTATATACTGCCTTATGTTCTGCCACTCTCTCCATATCTCCTCAACTAAGCTGTCTTTTCCATGTTTGGACCAAGGCTGTCATGAGGTCTAGAGTCAAGTCAAATCCAAACTGAGCATTGGTGAGTTGCGTTAGTGTCATTTGATTGTATGCCAATGAAAACTTCAATTAATTTGTTGATCTTTGAGACTTGTCTGAATGAGCTGCAATTGCTTGGATGAGATTTGTCCTACTTTATTAAGCAGGAGAGAGCTCAAAAATTTTCAGTATAGTTGGAGAGATGGCTGTGTTGTAGCTGCACTAGAACAGAATGGCTAGAAGAACCGTTAGCTCTGGAGTACAAGTCTTCAACATTACTTCCAGAATAATGCCAAGTCCCAAAGTGCCCTTTCTTTTCCAATGAGGTCAAATATATTTTGCTTCACCTTCTATAAAGTTAGGTACAAACACAGATTTTTAGTTAAATCCAAATCATCCTCTGTACTACTACCTTTTCTTTCTTCTTTTACTCTAAGCTTTATGTCAAACAAGTCATATTGTCTCATTTCCATATTTCCTTGGGGTTCAAGACTTTTAAATTCAACTCCTCTTAGTTTTTCTATCTCATCTCTTTCCGGTTTTCTTTTCATTTCATTCACTTCTCTTTCCCTTGCTCTCTCCTGCTCTTCATTTTCTAATTCAAATTCTAACTGAATCTTAGGCTGTTGCAGTGGTGACATCTCCCATTTAGATTTTCCCAATTCTAAATGCAGGATAATTGCTTAAATGTGTCATTACTGCAAGATCTGTTGTTATTTTAAATTTAAACTTATTCACTAACTCTTGCAATCTATCTTGTGTCAAATATTTTAAATAATCTACTGTTTTATGTTTCCAACTCCCGGAACAGCCAAAGCATTTTGAAATTCCAAATCTGTGCAATCAATGCTTCAATTACTCCTCATTTTTTTATAATTCCTCCACATATCGGTTTATTTAAACATTTATAGATCCCTCTTAAGTTCAAAAGATTTCAATTTTGCCAAGTGCCCCAAACCCCATCCCCATGATCCCAGCTCATGTTAAGACTGGTCAATTCAGTTCCTAGAGTCAAACATGGATTTATGAACAATATGTTTAATTATTTTAACAATACAGTCTGCATTGAAAATATTCACATGATGCTGGTAGTGTACTTTTAATGAAACTGACATAAGTTTGTTGCACAAAAGATTTTTTTTTGATAAAAACTATTTATATAGAATAACAATTTTGAAACATATTACTTAAACAGCAATAAAAAAGACTCAACCTGTTTGTCAGAAATATCTTTTCAGCCTCTCAAACCTCGTGAAGATCATTTCTATATTCACTTTAAAATTTATTAGAGCACTGACACTCTAACACTTGCTTTTCAAAATTTTCTGCACATTCCCCAGATGGGAGTAGCTCCATTACTATCTCTCCCCAAGATGGACTTACCTGACATGAAGGAGAGGTTGACATCCCTCAGGCAACTAAAACCAAAACACCCAGAGAAGCTCACCTCACCTCATAATCTGTTAAAAGAAGTGAGAAGAGTGCTTTAACCTGCCTCTCACCCCCACTCTGTTATAAAGGGGAGGTTAAATGAAATGAACTCCTGACAGTCACTCTACAATCAACAAGTAATAATTTACTTTGCTATCTGTAACAGTGAACAAATTAAGAAAGCTACTAATAAACCAAACAATTTCCCCCTTTTAAGTACTAACTATTTTCGAATAAAACAAAATTCTAATGGTATGCTGTTCCAATAGATATGAGTATCACTTATATAAACAAAATAAATTTTTTAAAAAAGCACTTAAAATTTGGCCTCTTGAAATTACAGGTAGGCTACATCTCCTGGAATATTCAGTGCCTTCTCTGCTGTTCTTCAGTCAGGACTACCTTTCTCGGTCAAATTCTGTGTCAGGAACATTAGCTAAGAGTGCTCTGTACCTTTAAGCAGATGATGGAGCTTAGGGAATCCTGTGAGACCTAATGATTTTTCTCTTTAGGGCTGCTGATTGTTAACTCTAACAGATGGCAGTCGCTCTCACACTGATTTTCAAATACCATCTTCTTTTATACCTTGATGGCCTATCAATTTCTTACAATAGGGTTGGTCCGAGGTATTCAAAGCCGTCAGATTGAAATTTAATTGTTTGTTAATCTCTAATTGCCTGGTTTAAATCAATTTGGCTGATATTCCAACTGGTTGCTAGGAAAATTTTCATAGATCATATTCATCACAAATAAACGTGAAGAATTATTTAGAAAAGGGAGGACACTCATTCAGTGATTGTGATTCAATACAGGAAGCCGAATAATGAGGCCAGAGGACCCTTAATTGTTAGGCTTCAAGCTACATTTTCACAAATTAGCCAAGCTGTGGGGAATGAGGGGCGGCCACAGTGGTAATGTGTGGTTTGCAATTGGGCTGCCAGGAATTCTTTTCATGAGTCAAATGAAGAAAGAGTGACATTCAGCAACTCGAGAGGATTGGTAAATAGTGATGGTTGGAGAATATGTGGAAACTTTATTGGTGGGATTGAGCAAGTCTGTATATGAAATGGTGACTGCAGCTTTTTTTTTTCAAAAACAAATCATCAGGAAGTTTTGCATTCAAGTTAGTAAATTTCACAAACTGATATTCTTGGTTACAGTCAAGTTTTCCAGAGTTCACACTGTGCTGGTCTCATCTATTTTGTAAACAAATGTGTCAGTGAGGTCTTCAAATTGGAGTGGGCCTCCCATTTT
This sequence comes from Rhincodon typus, assembly GCF_021869965.1. NCBI lineage: Eukaryota > Metazoa > Chordata > Chondrichthyes > Orectolobiformes > Rhincodontidae > Rhincodon > Rhincodon typus. Next base: position 53,221,315 of record NC_063345.1, read on the forward strand.
CACATGAGTAGGGTTTAACACTTGTTTCGCCTACAAACTCTGCAGGTTAGTCTTGGCTTTTTACCAGACAGTAGACTTCAGACTTATAAAGGTACACTTCCTGACTGCCACTCTGGAGATAGAGAAGGTTGTCTACCTTTGAGCATACGAAGGCTAATTGTCAAGGCAGAAACGAACAGGTAAATTCACAGGACTGTGTAAATTAAACTTTTGACTGTAGAATAAAAGTATTAAAGATATAATTTAAGTACATGAAGCATCCTTTCATATATATACAGGGTGTGCTGAAGCTCGGGTGTAACAGCCAAAAAACTTTACATTTTACATGCTGCTTTGGGTTACTTTTAAAATGTATTATATTGTTCTTCTTTGCTTCATCATTATAGTCTTTGAGGTTTTAAATGCAGAGGCCACAAGAGAAATCATGGATTTCTCCACAATTTCTCATTTGCTTTCTAAGTATAACCTATGGCTATGAATGGAAACTGGTGAAGAGGGAAACAATAGAAGTTATGAAATAATGTTTGGAAATTTTCTGATAAATGGCTATATTAATTTTACTGCATGTACAAGGAAAGAATGAATATTATCATAAAATTTATGCTGAGTCCTGGGTTTTATTTTGTACCAAGCTCTTTGATATATAATAACATAATATAAATTAAATAATGTCAGCAAGTCTCTCAGTTCCTAATGCTAATTAATCGCATGCAGGATAATCAATCTCAATTTGTCACTTAATCAATTGTGGCAAGTGGTTTGTGTAACAATATATTAGCAGTCAGTTATGAGTAGATGAGATGACATAATTAACAAATTTATGGCGTTAATCGGGTCCTGTACACTGTCTGGACATATGTTCCATTCCATAGAGACTTTTTCCTTAGTTCAGAAGTTGAATTCTTAATTTGAAGCCAACAAACATAAAGGCACGGGAGGAGTACAGCATAGATGCTGCACAGATGTTTACAGATATCCCAGGGTTTCATTTTTGCCTGGGTAGATCAGAAACATGTATTCCAAAGCCTTAATGGAAAGAAAGACATATACTTAACACAATATTTTTCACAACTATAGCACTTCCCAAATCACTTTCTGCTTCTGCTTCTGATCCAACATTACAGCCTAAACCATACGCTGCCAATTATTTTATTATTTGTGTGGTTAACACTGTGATAATGACTAGATAACCTTTTTGTCGTGAAGTTTATTGAAGGGTTAATATTGACTAAGTCTTTAAGGATAACTCCCCAGACGTCTTTAGCCAGAAAATCTTTTATGTCCATCCGAGAGGCCAGGTAGTCATCAGTTTAGCCCCTCATCTAAAAGGCTTCTGTCAAACCACACTGGAGAATCAACTCATACTTTATGCTCGAGCCCTAGTGTGTTGCATAATCCAACAAATTTCTGACTCATTAACCAGATTATTACCAATTGAACAGTGGCTGATGTTTCATGTCACTATAGACACCTATGGACAACTTCAATCAAAACCTTAATTTATGTTAAAAAGTGAAATAAGAAATTAAAAACCAAAAAAAGTTACTGGAAAGCAGTAGATTCATGGAAAGGGGAACAGAGGGGAATGTGTTTATTGGTACATAATTGTGCAGATGGTGGAAGTGGAGGAAAATGATCTGATCAATATGAATTCTGGTGAGATGCAAATCAGAGGCAAGGAGAATCTTATCATGTGTTCTACATGCAAGGTTTAATAGCTTTGCTCTCTAATCTGAAAACAACTACATTAGAGGTAACATGACAATGGAAAGTTACAGTGCACAGTTGCTTTCTTCTGAATTTTCGTCTTTTCACAAAGCAAAGAAAAATGTGCGACTCGAAGTTACGCGATACACATGGTCTACAGAGAAAATTAAAACACATGCACAAAACCGTTTGCTCATTCCAGTCTGTCGCATTTTCATCTATCTATCGACATCCATAATGAGTTCTCTAAAACTTTCAGGCCTTTTAATGACAGGCATTTACGATTTTTTTTTATAACTGGTCATCTGATGTGTGATCATTCCTCAGGTGATGTTCTTTCTCCAGCTTCAGTGAATATCTTTCAGTTTGTATTAATATCTTGGGTTCAAATGCAACTGGTTGTCCATGGGGTTTGCTCCTGCCTTGCTTGCATCAGATCACATCAGGGTAAATTCATTGTTGATATCATTGTACCTAAACACTGGCAATGTTCATACTAGTTTGCTTATGCTTTTGAAAGCTGCTTCTGTTCTGCACTCCAAAAACAGTGCACAGTCTTTGCTGTGAGCATATGTACATGTTTCGCACTCTGATGGTAAATTAACAAGAACTTTTCTAGATAGTTTACAAATCTAACTGTACCAGTTTCACATCTGTTGTTTGATGCATCCATACTACAGATGAGGATCTAGGCAAAATTCTTTTGCCATCTGCACTTTTTTTTCTTGCTCACTTTCATGCCAATCTGGAAATTTTTGTCTGGCAGTCTCACTAGAATTTGCTGAGTTTCTGTTAATTGGAATGGTAGATCTTTATCTTTCTCATTGCTTTAAACTCTGAGGTTATTTTGTTTTCTTGGGATGACTATTGCACCATCATATGACCTCTACTTTAATTTTCATGGCTTCATTAATGGGGTGACCATTTTCAGCCATTTCACACAAATCTAGGACTCAATAGCACAGCATCAAAGTGAAAGGACGATGCTTTAGTACTGAGATGAGGAGGAATTTCTTCAGCCAGAGGGTGGTGAATCTGTGGAACTCATTGCACAGAAGGGTGTGGAGGTCAAAATATTGAATATGTTTAAGACAGAGTTTGATCGCTCTTGATTACTAAGGGAATCAAGAATCAGGAAATGGGTTGAGAAACATATCAGCCATAAATGAATGGTGGAGCAGACTGGATGGGTTATATGGCCTAATTCTGTTTCTATATTTTATGGTCTTATGTACAAAGCGATATTTCTCATGGAATCTACGTCTATCTGGCATTTCACATAGATTTGATGCCCTCATTCTGCACTCACCATTTAAACAGTCACAAACCATTTAGCTTGTGCCAGCTTGTTCTATGGTGTAGAGTGATGTGTCAGAGTCATCCTCAGCTATATTTTCAGCAAAAACTTGCATGCAAAATGATTCATCATCTTGCAATCTGAGCACAGCTTTCCCCAGGTTGCAATATTTACATCTTGCTGCTGGTGGTGTGTTTGCCACTGTGTGGTTGCCTTCCTAAGAAGGTGAAGGCAGAGCTGGATGCAGGAGGAGTAATCACAGCGACAGGCTGCAACAGAGGATGAGAGGCACCCAAATCAGAGAGAGTTCACAGCCACAGGACCCCTCAGGATGCTTGGGGTGTGCAGAGTTTTCTAGCCACACTTCTGTTTCCTGGGGATGAGAGAGGCACAGGCTCCCTATGTCCTGGGAGGTAGTGATCGAACCCTGCCAGATGCTGGAGCATAACTTGAAGGCTGCAAGAGTGAGAGACCATCCTCTTCCAGTGGCTGTGAACATCACCGTGGCACTAATGTGACTGGCTCTTTCCAGGCAGCAATGGGTGGTCAGTGTGGGATCTCTCAGGCAGCACCCACACATGAATCAGGATATTGACCAAAGCCAACAGTGCAAGATTACCCTGGTTCATTTCATTTCCCGATGATGAGATTAGTGTTGCAGTCCGAGCAGTAGGATTGGCAACATAGCTGTCTTCTCCCAGGTACAGGATGCCATCAACTTCACCCACATGACACTGAGAGGGCAGTATCACAACACTCTGAAATTCCGCAACAGTAACGGTTTCCATTTGATCAATGTTCAGATGATCTATGATCATCGTTACCACTTCCTTGTGGTTTGTATCCTCTACCGTGGTAGCTACTGTAAATCCTACATCCTGGAACAGACTCATCTGCCTGGTGCATTTGGGGATCTAGGGGCTTACATGGCTAGTAATTGGGGAATAAGGGCCACCCCTGCAACCTTGGCTCATGATGCTATTGTGCAATGCTCTAACTGATGTGGAACACAGTTTAATGTTGACTATGCTGAGTGGTGAATTGTTGTCCTTGGTCAGATGGGACTGAAATCAGATGGGAGAGACGGCAGGGGGCAGGGTAGTAATTAATAGGGCAGGTTTTGTAAGTCCATGCAGGAAAACCCACTAGACCTCATGGTGAAAAACCCTCCAAAACAAGCAATGTAACTCAGGCATAGCCAAAAAAATGTAAAGTTCAACCCATTTTTTTCATTGAGTTTGGAAGAAGATCTAATTTGGTCTCACATCCCACTTCACCTCCATTGGAGTGGAGACTGGAAAATTCAAAGCCGTACTGACTTACCCAGGAACACAAATTAATCAGGTCTACAATTCCCATAATTTCATTGTCATTTCTTACACTAACAGACTCTTTGAGTTACCAAACTTCATTCAATTTCAACTGTTCACTCATGACACCATGCTCCTTGTAAAGGCTTCAATGTCATCTCTGTCTAAATGAAAACAACTCAGTTGGCATCATATGGCTACAGCAAGACAAAGCGTACAAGTCCATTTCTGTGATGGTTCTGTGAAAGCGAGGAAGGGATAAGAGCAGAAGTGTGGGAAATGTGGTAGACATGGTTGTGGGCTCAGTTAATCACAAGGGGGAAAGAATCCCTAGTTGAGATAAAAAGACATATTGGATGCGCTGTTGCGGAGAGGTGCATCATCAGATCAAGATGCAATGCAGGAACTAGTAGAGGGGAATGGAGTGTTTACAGGGGGTAGGGTCCATGAGAGTCTGAGGAACTTCTTCACAAGCAGCTGTGAGAGCTAATGAGCTTACAATAAATATTAGGAAAGGAAAGGAAGATTTGGAGATAGAATGTGTGAATTTAAGGGAAAGGTAGAAATTAGAAGAATAGTTGATAACATTTTGAATTCAGGGCATGAGTAGGACAATGTACTGATACAATATCGATACATTGGATAAAGAATTAAGGAACGGGACCTGAGGAGGTCAGGAACAATGAATGCTTCTGATAACCTAAAGGAAAGGCACACATAATTAAGACCCCTAAGTGTACACATAACAACATCTTTCATTTGGAGGATGCGAGATGAGTTGGACCAATTTTCCTTCTCTGTAAAACAACATAGTTCAGGTGGAGGGGGATGCTTGAGTTAAAATTTTAAAGTGACAGAATGTGTGCAAAATGTCAGAGACACTGTTTGAAAGAGACCAGAAAATTGAAGAAAAACATTTGAGTCAAGATATGAAGAAATGAGCTCAGTGGGGCAGCAACATGTGGAAATGATAGTTCCACTAGGATAGTTCTGTTTATGGATCTTGGGGAGGGATTAAAAGTGACCTGTATGGGATTGGGAACTATAAGGTGAGCAGTCGTGGACGGAGAATTGCAGGAAGAGATGCCTTAGGTTGATATCAAGGAGTGGGGTCAAGGTCCAAGGGATCATATTAAGAATTGCTAAGAGGTTGGCTGAGTACTGTTGGAGCTAGCAGCAGGGAAAATGCTTGGCCTAATCCTACAATCAGGTTACTGAGGTGTCAGAATTAAATATGCATGCAGACTACTTCCACATGAACAGTTATGGGCAAATATCGAATTGCATTGTATACTGTGCTTTATGCAAACTCTTCTGCAAGCGTTCTTAGATATTACATTGATGTACCTTTTGTGCTGTGGGAGTCTAACATCAACTCTTAGAACGGCTCCCTTTTTCTGGTTACCACTTCTCGATCTCTACCATCTCTAGTACAGCATTATGCTCGAGCAAAGCTCTGTCAGTCTCTTCAGTATTGTAACACTATTTAATTACATCTATGTAATACAAGTGACTGAACACAGTTCTCTATTGTAGTGGCTAAGACCTTTTTCTTTATATGCTTCCATCTTCTGCTGTATTTTGTTCTGGTCTGCTTTGATGCCAGAATAACATCATCAGTTGCATCAGTACCATATGTATAATCCATTATCCATTATACTACAAATTGCAACTCAAATAATGGTGTGGATAAAATTGTACTTAAGGACTTAATTTACTTTGGAGACATATCAGTAAGTCATAGAATCACAGTCATAGAGCTGTACAGACCCTTCAGTCCAACACGTCCATGCTGACCAGATATCCTAAATGAATCTAGTCCCATTAGCCAGCATTTGGCCTATATCCCTCTAAACCCTCCCTATTCATGTACCCATCCAAATGACTTTTAAATGTTGTAATTGTACCTACCTCCATCGCTTCCTGTGGCAGCCCGTTCCATACATGCACCATGCTCTGCGTGAAAATGTTACGCCTTAAGTCTCTTTTAAATCTTTCCCTCTCACCTTAAACCTATGTGCTCTAGTTTTGGACTCCCTTACACTGGGCAAAGACCTTGACTATTCATCCTATCTATGCCCCTCATGATTTTATTAACCTCTATAAGGTCACCCCTCAGCCTCTGACACTCCAGGGAAAATAGTCCCAGACTACTTAGCCTCTCCCTGCAGCTCAAAAACTCCATACCCAGCAACATCCTTGTAAATCTTTTCTGAACACTTTCAAGTTTCACGACAATTTTCCTGTGGCAGGGAGACCAGAATAGAATGCAGTATTCCAAAAGTGGTCTAACCAATGTCCTATACAGCCACAACATGGCCTCCCAACTCCTATATTCAATGCACTGTCCAATAAAGACAAGCATACCAAATGCCTTCTTCATTATCCTACCTACATGCGACTCCACTTTCAAGCAATTATGAACCTGCACTCCAAGGTCTCTTTATTTGGTAACACTCCCAGAAACCTATCATTAAGTGATTTGCCTTATCAAATCAGTTGTTATATGTTTGACTTAAAAATAAACATTTGTTTTTCATTGGAAAGCCACATACAGAATTCAAAGAGCATTATTTTTTAGGATTAGAAATATAAAATTTTGCAATCCCGGTAACATTTACAAATTAAAAGCTAAAGTTTTAAGCAGAATATTTAAAATGATGCATGCCTGTAGGTCAATATATCTTATAGAATTTAATTTAATTCATCAGTTTGAAGCAAAGATACACCCCCAGGCCATATTTGACACTCAGAGTATATAGTGGCTATAGTTTCCATAGCAATGTTCCTGTTTTCCTGGTTACTGGCATTTATTAGGAAGTGCAGAACCAATATCAAATTAAATGTTCTCTCTCAGGAAATATGGAACAGAATAGTTTACTAGATTAGTGTCGTTAATATTTTAAGACTCTAAAATAACGTTAACAATGTATGACTGTAACAACCTGATCATCTGAAATTCCTTGCTAATTACAGAAGTGGACAAAAGTCTCCAATAAAAATGCAGGTAGATAAGACTCAGAATGAGGCATTAAAAATTTGTATGCTCTTAACATCATACTGCCCTCTTATAACATCATCTGAAAATGCAAAATTAATTTTCACACATATGTGCTGATGAGTCCAGCTCCATTTCACCACTGTCTCACTTGACCCCTCCATTGTCTTTAAGTTGTCAGACTTTTTTTTTAAAATCCAGTACAGGTTGAGCAAATTTTATATCCAATTAAATATGGGGAAACTGAAACTATTTATTTTGATACTCCCCACAAACCACATTCCCTCGCCATTGAGGCTTTGGCAATTTGTGTATAGTCCCTTAGAATCAAGGATGATGTCTGCCAAGATAGATGAGTCCTCAGATAACAGAAGCCCAATTTGTGATCCACAAGTTTTCTTGCATGAGGGCACATTGTTGTATGAGAAAATAGAACTCACAGTCCTATGTTGGCTCCTTCTCCTTTACTCTAATGCTACTGCATGTCTTAATTGACTCAGATATGCTTTTGACTACATATTGAGTCAATATTAAGATCACCTATTCCCACCTCTGTAATATTGCCCAAATCTGCTGTTACATAAGCTCACATGCAACTGAAACCCATATCCAATCCTTCGTTACCTCAATAGAGACTAATTTAATGTACTCTTCACTGACCTCCCAGATTTTCCCATCACTAAATCTGAGGCCATCCAAAATTCTACGGATAGTGTCCTAATTCATGACGAGTCCCATTCGTGCATCGCACTTAAGCAGGCTGACCGATAATGCCTTAATTTTAACATTTTTACCTTCATTTCCAAATCATTCCATGACCTCTCCCCTCCTTATCTCTGTAATTTTCTCTAATATTACATTCTCTGAGATATCTTTGCTTGTCTATTTTGAGATTCTTGAATATCAGTTTTAATTATTCCATCATTAGTGACCATTCATCAGCTTCATGAGCTGTGATCTCTGAAATCATCTCCCTGAAACACTTCAATTCTCAACCTCACCTTCCTCTTTGAGATACTATTCCATTGTGTAACTACGGTTATGATTATATGATGTGTGATTATCTCTCAAGTTTGATTTTAAATTTTGAACTAGTGACATGTGGATTTGTGTGTGTGTGTGTGTGTGTGTGTGTGTGTGTGTGTGAGAGAGAGAGAGAAAGAGAGAGAGGGTTTAATGATTAACTTGTCATTATTTCTGTTACATGTAATTTTTCAAACAAGTATGAGAGATTGAATCTCCGAGTTGATAATGGAATTTGTTTGCATTGGGGGAGTTTTAAGAGCAGACAGAATGAACATTGAAGAGTATTAACTTACTTTCAGTTTAGAAGGATCATGACATTTTCTTAAGGGAAAATCCCATAACTTGGAAACCTTTTTTGTTAAGTTCACAGAAGTCTTCGTTGAAGTTAAATGTATGAAATAGATTTTCCTAGAGGAAGGAATACAAAAAAAAAGTTTGGAAATAGGCTACAAGCATGTATGGATTTAAGTTTGAAAGCTCCAGACCAGCAGTGCTTGATTAAAACCCCAAAAGGGTTATTTGAAGCTAAAAAAAAAATTGAGCTCAGTTGTGGGACTAACCAACATAGTTGTTCAGACCCTCAAAGTTAAACCTTTGGTGTGATGAAGCAAAAAACTGTCTCTGGGGTACTGTAACATGATGTTGTTAGGATAGATGGGATTGTATTTTTACAGAGCTTTTGAATATCATTCAAATTGTGCTATATGTAAATGTAATCTTATCCCTAACCCTATTCGTTGTCCTTTTTTTGCATTATTAACTTCTGTTTACTTCTTATAAGCAAATCTGCAGCATTACATGCTTGTGTTTTACCCAAAGACCTCCTCGATAAATAAATGAAATATGGTCTATCAAGCCAGATTTCAGTCTGGGATTGGATTCCCTAGTAATACATTAGTAAAGATATAACACTATGCTGCAAAACATTCCAAATGTATTTGCTTATAAGACCGAACTGTGAGAAGTTATTACATTGTTAAATTAAAATCATTAAAATATAATGACACACGTTTTAAAGAGACTTTCTAGCCTTGAGCCTAATACATGACATGGGAACGGCATAAGTTCAGATTGTTTGTTTGTCTAATTTATAACGTGCCCAATTTTTGCTCTGCTGAAATCAATGGAGCATAAAATCAGGCACCCAACCTGAACATGCAAATAAAGTTCTGAAGAAGGGTCACTGGACCCCAAATGTTAACTCTGAGTCCTCTTCACAGATGCTGCCAAACCTGTTGAGATTTCCCAGCAATTTCTGTTTTTGTATGTGTTAGAACCAAATTTTCCAATGACCTATAGATAATATGACAAGCATTTGGCTAAAGTGTGAGCAACAAGATGCCAAAAGCTTGTGTTTAATCCCCATTCTGGCTTTGGTAGTCATAGATGCTTGCCTCCATGTTATGATTCAATGCAGAGAATTATATAACCAATTGTGCCTCGCCAACAGAGATGCCAATCCTTGTGGATTAGGGCTAATTACCCATCTGTGAGGTAACTTGATTTATCCTAAAATTTGCTGAGTTATTGCACTGTGAGTCAAATGAAAAACAGCAGGAAAACAACAATGCATAAATATATATATATATTAAGAATAAAGGTGCATAACAGGTAACAATTTGTATATTTCCAAGTCTCAGTTTAATATCACAATTTGCAGTCTCATTCCGGCCATCTGCAAAGGACCATAACTAAAGCACTGCATGCAAAATGCATATATACTCGCACCTATCTTTAATCCCAACCCTGAAAAGACTTGTATTAATATCGGCCATCATGTATGGTACTTTAGTTTTTTTTTCTCGTCTATGATCAACTGTGGCTTGTTTCTGAAAAAAAAAGGGAAAGACTTGTATTTATGTAACTCTTCTGTAGTCTTGTGGCATCTCAGGGTGTGCTATCGCAAATAAACTAATTTTAAGCTCAGTTACTGTTGCTATATAAGATTCGCACTTATTAGTTTGAGCATAACAGACTCCTGCAAAGAGAAGTGTAATAATGTCAAAATAACCTCATTGTAATTGGTGACCTAAAGATAAATGTTGGTCGGAACACAAGGGATAACTCTTCTGCTCTCCTTCAAATTAATTCCCAGAAATCTATTAGATTAGCTTCAGAGGCGGAGGAGAGGGGATAATTGTTTAACATCTCAATTAGAAGACTGCACCTTTGCGTTGAACATATCCTCAACAGTCATTAGAGTCACAGCCTGCATCACCATGCTTAAGTCCTCAGCTGGAACTTGAACTCTCAACCTTCAGCGAGGTGAGAGGACTACCAACTGAGCCACAGCTGTGGGAGAGGCAAATCCATTCATTGTTATTTTTGATTTGTATTCTTTTCAGGAGTAAAGATATTTTTGCCTTTGCAGTATATAAGCTTCAGTACTTCCAGCATTTTCAATTTTTACTTTAGATTTCTTGTGTCTGCAGTTTCAGTAGTGCGGTGGAATTTTATGTTTTGTGTATTCATTTCTTCAGCATAGATTTTGCTTCTGGGTGATTCTTCAGGTATTTGGGTTAAAATTTAACCTGTATGAGGCAATGGGGGAAGATTATAGTGTTTCAGGAAATTTGCTACGATTGGCTGTGTTCTGAATTTATCCTGAGTGTTGTGGGTAACATGCCTGTATACCTCTGGAGAGCCATTAGATTTCTGCTTTGTTTCTGGATTTTTTTTTTCAAACTTGCCAGTCACTGTAAGATCAGTATCATGTGACAGTTGAGAGACCTGAAATAATCTCATGGAAATAGGTCAATAAGTATTCTGTATTTACAATTGCTTTTATATCTGCTCAATGTGCATATACTGCTCATCCTGCATGATACAAACTTTCGCTTCAACAGAGCTAGAAGCAAGTTGCTAAATTTCGACAGCTGAGATGCTCATGACCAAAATCCTCTGAGTTCAGGAGCTGGTGAAGGCCCCAACAAAGTTTGTTGGACTTCGATATGGGCCAGGTAAGTATTGGGAAACAAGGTGGCATGTGGACTATTGACAGAGGAGAGGGGACTGAGAGTGAGAAGTTGAAAAAAATTGAGTTAAATACCTCCTTCGATGTTTCTTTATCATTTCTAAATCCCTGCCACACTTCACAGCCATTACTGTAGTACACACACAATGGTTTAGATCAGTGCAACTACATAAAGCCAAAAATTTAGATATGTATCATTTTTATGAAGGTGGTAGACACTTTAGTATCCAGAGTTTAGATATTTAAATCTTGCAAGGAACCATTTGTTTGGAATGCATAATATTCAATGACACTAGTCACTAAAGCTTAAATAAAGCTTAAATCAAATCAAATCAGTCCAGGAAAGAATGCATCATCTCAATGATCTTTTACCCTCTCACACCCTGCCTCATATTTGAAGTGGCTTTCTCAATCTCCTTATCATCATAGTGAGTCTAATTTGAATGCTTCCGATACTGGATTCAACAACATCTAACTAAATGCTCATTGTATCAGCAGCAAGCTTCTGTTTCCAGTTTCTAGGGATAAGTAACAATCTTAAAATCTTCATTACTGCAGCAGCAGATCCCAAAAGGTATCACTGAAACAGGGGACTGTCTTTGCTCTTTTCCATTTAACTGCAGAAGCCATATACACAATTGACTTGCATACAATATAGCTTTAGAGAGTAGATGAGAGTTAAAAACCTCTTCTATCACAAGAATAAACAAATCGGTGTCACACACACACTAATTGTGAGTCAGTGATCAAATCCTCTGTGACTATTTGTGTGGAAAATGGAAACCTATGGCGACTTGACAGAAACCAGATTGTGATAAGGAACATTTATTACTGTATATTTTGAGAACAGCATCAGTGAGTCAATCTGAGCAGAAATAGAGAGACCTGCAAAAAAGAAGAACTGCTGAAAAGCTTGTTTCAAAAAAATACCTTTGGACCCTAAGTCCATTAAACATCGGTCAGCACACAACTTCCTTGAGGCCCTGTTGGGAAAAGATCCTGTTGGATGGTTCCTGAGTAGATTGTCAAAATTGTCAGAGAAGGGTCCTTCCCATAAATTTATTCGTGCACAGACAGAGTCTCTACCCCATCATACACTGCTGTTAAGATGACCACAGTAATGAAAAGATCATTGCACATCTCCTTGTCTGCCTTTGTGAAGAAGATCTGGAAAGGAATGCAATGATTTTTGTCAAAGTTCATCCTAAACAGTTCCGTAACACAGAACTCTACACTCTACAAGCTGTTCCTACAGACACACACAAGTCAAACATTAACTGTGCCTGAAAGACAATGATCTCAATGGAACTGTTTTTTGGTTTGTGCAAAACAAAACACCGCTCTTTCAGTGTAAAAAGTTGTCCTTGATCAAACGTTGCAAACTCGCATAGCCCAAGGTCCAAGACTACATGCTAAGGGACACACTCAAGCTTGAGGCAACTGCAGCAAAGGCGCAGTAGAGAAGGGCCACTGTCTAGAGCCTTTTAGACATAGTACACTGAAGAATCTGTTGTTTATAGAACCCCACAGGCTTTATGCTTGTAACTGAAAGTATATAGTTTTTGTCACATTTACTTAATGTTACAAATTTGTAATTGGATTGAGTCACCTAAGACTACAGAGTGCTCAACTGAAAAGTGGTGTTTTATTGAATTTTCAATAATCTCCGTGCTGAAATGTTTTGAAAAGTATTTGGAGGTATTTTTATGAATAAAAATAGTTAAACAACTAAAATCCACTAGCAGAGGATTGGGACAAGCTTTTACATACTGATTTGAAGAACCAAATCAAGTCTTCACTTTCCAGGTTCAATTACGCCCTGACTGAAGTTTAGAAAGTAGCAATCTACATAGTCTCTACATAGTCATTGGAAACTTGCAAATTTCCATGTCCTTAGTCAACCTTAAATGAATGATCAGACTTGCAAAATTTCAAACTTTTGTCTGGAGATCCAGGTATAATAATCATTGTTGGACTTTAAATGGGGCCTGTCACAAGTATATTTTGTTATGAAGAAATAATCATTCTTATTTTTTAAACATATAAGAAAACATGTCTTCAGTCCATTCCCAAAGATTACAGCTCTCAAGGAATTAAATAATTTTCCTTCAAAATGTACCAGTTTGTGATTAGTCAAGAGATAGAAAAAGGGGGAAACATCGCATCATCTTTCCCCTGTCTGTACTAGGGCCAGTTCAACCAGGAACTGGGCTTCCAATGTACTGTGCTGCTCCCTAGGATTGTTTTTGAATGTTTCCACTCCACAGTTGAGTTGCTGGGAATATTTACATTCATGGGCAGTTTATCCGTTTTGCTGATGCAAGATAATGAACACTCGTGTTTTTACTGCTGTCTGATGATGAATCGCATGAACATGTTATTTTACCATTAAGGACTTGTGCAAGTCTCATGTTTTCTAAATCTGTCCTCATTCTATAAAGCAGCTGCTGCAATAAGCTGTTGTTCTTTTTGTTTTGTTGGTTCTAGTTTTGGTCTGATCCACCTAAGTGTGCAGATTCACCGTATATTTCTTGTGACAATGTAACCATTCCGGCAATTTCCAAGAATGGTTTCTGATACATTTTTCTCAAGATCAGATCAGTCAGTTGCTGTCTAAGATTCACTTTGTGTGGATATAGCACAGACAGTTGGGCATCCTCTTGGCATCACAACCCATCTTGCCCATTTGATCCCTTGCTACAACACAGAATGTGGAGAAACTTAGCCAGTTGGCAGTATTGCGGAGAAAGAAACAGGGTTAACATTTTGAGTCCAGTATGACTCATCTCCAGCATTCTCTGAATTTGTTTCAGACTTCCAGCATCTGCGGCATTTTGCTTTTACTTTGATCTCATCTGATGACTGATAAGAGTATGCATATATATGCTGAGCTGAAAAATTGAGGCCGACTCTTAATATGATTATTACATTAAACATGCGTTTAGTAGCTGAAAAATGGGGTAGATACTTAAGTCTTCTAACATCCTCATTGGCACTGAAAATGGCATCATATACTTCGATCGATGGAATTTGGCAGCCAAGTTCAACTCCTTCAACTTGGTCTTCCTGCTAAAGGAAGGATGTTATGAATCTTGAAAGGGTTCAGAAAAGAGTTATAGGGATGTTGCCAGCATTGGAGGACTTGAGCTATAGGGAGAGGCTGAATAGGCTGGGGCTATTTTTCCCTGGAGTGTCAGAGGCTGAGGGGTGACCTTATAGAGGATTATAAAATCATGAGGGGCACGGATAGGGTGAATAGTCAAGGCCTTTTCCCTGGATTGGGGGAGTCCAAAACTAGAGTGCATAGGTTTAAGGTGAGAGGGAAAAGATTTAAAAGAGACCTAAGGGGCAACTTTCTTCACACAGATGGTGGTGAGTGTATGGAATGAGCTGCCAGAGGAAGTGGTGGAGGCTGGTACGATTAAAACATTTGAAAGGCATCTGAATGGGTGCATGAATAGAAAGGGTTTTGAAGGATATGAGGCCAAATTCTGGCAAATGGGACTAAATTAATTTAGGATACCTGGTCAGCATGGACAAGTCAGATCAAAGGATCTGTTTCCATGCTGTAACGTCACTATGACTCCTTGGCTCTAATTTGTCTATAAGAATTGTTCTTTAAACAATAGAGTTTAAATCAGCCATGGCCACTGTTTGAGTGAGAAACCCTGAAATAAAATGATAATGTGGTAGCTTAGTTTAAAAAAAACACAAGCCAATCGCAGACATGCTGCATTTACTTTTGATCTCTCACACGCCACTGGATCCTCCTGCATGTTATTAAATTTGAAAACTAAAAAAACTGTTGCAGAGGTAAAATTTTGTAAATCTTTGACATGCTAAAATGAATGTGTTTTAGGAAATTTCTATTTGAGGATAAAGATTTTTTTAACAATTGTTTCACATGCAAGTCTTTATAAGGTGGTTATGTTTCAACTTGTCCCTATTAATTCTGGCAAACTGTATTAGTGAAGTGAGGCAAGTGACATTCAACTAGTTCTGCCTGACAATAAGCCTTCATGAACCGGTTGCTATAGGGATTTGAGTCCAGATCAAAACTTATTCAATGTCACTTGCCAGATTTAACATTTGAACACAAAGAAAGATGCACTTACTTTTCTGTCTTAGACTTACTGCCTCAAAGGGTATGTTCATAGAGAGAGAGAAAGGGACACTCAGGGAGAGACAGACAATGAAACTGTATGTTGCATTCTGTGAAATGGGTTTCTATAAAAACTGCAATTCTGTGGAGAATGCAGCCCAATATTTATGCATGGTATGGGGCTTTTAGTAATGTTAAAGGGAGAAATATCTTTATATCTTTTGTGATATCTTTTCTTTAGTTTTGTGTATTAGTTGCCAATTAACTAATATTTTGTCAATGTTTGTTACTTTAAAATTTTAAAACTCTCTTGTCATGTTATCCTTTGACTTGGTTACATAGAATTCATGATTCTTTTTAGCGTAATCAGTCTACAAGGATATCATAATGCATTTTATTTTATATATTTGTGATTATCCCTTTAAGGCCCATGGAGAATCATTAATTAATCTCCCAGTGAATCTCATTGAGTATGAGTTTGCTTGTTCGCAGATAATTGTCTGCTGAACTGGAACTCATCACCTAACCCCTTTATAAAGCAAACCCAGGCTGTTGTGGCACAATGGTAGCATCCCTAGCTTTGAGCTAGAAGATCCTGGGTTCAAGTCTCATCTGCTCCTAAGGTTTGTTTATTTTTAAAATATTATAAAGTAGACCAAGGAATTATAAATAAAGCAGACACAGGTCACTGGCTTGTTGATCTAGGAATATTATTCTTACTTTGGGGCTTGCGTTAAACGTGAGGGGTCCTGGGTTCAAATCTGGGAAGATTTCTGATTTAACTTCAGTTTAACTGGAACTATAGGTAGAAGTTTGGAAAAATCTGAAAGCTTTCACAGAAGATATGTTCCAAGTTGTCGGCATAATAGTTCAAGTTCAGACCTCTCCCTGACCAGGTATGTTTCTGTGTCAGCAGCAGAAAAAAGGGATAGGTCTGTAGAAATGTCTGCCCAAGGCTGGCACCAGAAAGAACAAAGAACAATACAACACAGGAACAGTCCCTTTGTCCCACAAAGCTGGGCTGCTTCTAATTTTTATTTAGAGCTGCTACTTATTTCCCATACACAATTTCTATACTACTGTTCACTTCCCATCCATCTGTCAAGGTATGCCTTAAGCCTTGCTCCCGGCAATGATCCCTGCAGAACACCACTAGTTACTGATCTGCATTCCAAAAAGTACCCTTTCGCCACTACTGTCTGTCATCTATGATCAAGCCAGTCCTGTATCCATCTATCCAGCATACCCCAGATCCCATTAGACTCTACCTTTTGTACAGGCCTGCCATGAGGTGCCTTATAAAATGCCTTCATAAAGTCCATGTAGTCAACATCTACTACCCTTCCCTTATCAATCGTTCTTGTCACCTCCTCAAAAAACTCAATCAGGTCGGTGAGACATGACCTTCCCTATACAAACCCATGCTGCTTATCATTAACAAGGCTTTTTGCTTCCAAATGTGAATAAATCCTGTCTCTCAGTATCTTCTCCAACAATTTCCCACCACTCACACAAGGCTCACCAGCCTGTAATTACCTGGATTGTCTCTGTTTCCCTTCTTTAAACAAGGAACAACACTGGCCATTCTCCAGTCCTCTGGAATCTTGCCTGAGGCCAAAGATATCTATTAAGGCCTCAACTATTTCTTCCCTCGTCTCCTACAGTATCCCGGGATAGATCCCACCTGGCCCTGAGTATTTGTCAAACCTTAATGTATTTTAAGGCACCCACACTTCTTCCTTTATTATGTTGAACTGCCCGAGAGTTTTCATACAACTTTCTTTCTCTCTCATCCCTCTCTTTGATGAATACCTATGTAAAGTACATAGACTCATTGAGTCATAGAGATATACAGCACAGAAACAGACCCTTTGATCCAACTTGTCCTTGCTGACCAGATATCCTATATAAATCTCATTGCATTTGGCCCACGTCGCTCTCAACCTTTCCCATTCATAAATCCATCCAGATGCCTTTTAAATGTTGTAATCATACCAGCCTCCACCACTTCCTCGAGCAGCTCATTTCATATACGCACCACCCTCTGTGTGAAAAAGTTGTCCCTTAGGTCCCTTTTAAATCTTTCCCCTCTCACCTTAAACCAATGCCCTCTAGTTTTGGACTCCTCAACTGTGGAGAAAGTACCTTGTCTATTCACCCAATCCATGTCCCTCGTGATTTTATAATCCACTATAACATCACCCTTCAGCCTCTGACACCCCAGACAAAATAGCCCCAGCCTATCCAGCCTCTCCCTATAGCTCAAGTTCTCCAATGCTGGCAACATCCCTATAAATCTTTTCTGAACCATTTCAAATTCCTCAACATCCTTCTTATAGCAGGAAGACCAGAATTCCACACAATACTCCAAAAGTGGCCGAACCAATATCCTGTACAGCCACAACATGACCTCCCAACTCCTATACTCAATGCACTGACCATTAAAGACAAGCATACCAAACACCTTCTGCACTAACCTAGCTACTTGCACTCCACTTTTAAGGAACTATGAACCTGCAGTCCAAGGTCTTTCTGTTCAGCAACACTCCCCAGGATCTTATCATTAAGTGTATAAGTCCTGCCCTGATTTGTCTTTCCAAAATGCAGCACCTAATATTTATACAAATTAAACTCCATCTGCCACTCCTTGGTCCAATGGTCTATCTGATCAAGATCCCCTTGTATACTGAGGTAGCTCCTTCACTGTCCACTACACCTCCAATTTTAGTATCATCTGCAAACTTACTAACCATATCTCCTGTGTACACATTCAAATCATTTATACAGGTAGTTCTGATATAATGCGTGTTTCGTTAATGCGAATTGCTGTAAAATAATTGATGAATAGTACATCTGTTTGGATAACGCAAACTTCCTGCTGTACAGGTATAGCGATTTTCTATAACAAATTCCTTATAACACAATTTTCTATGATGATATTTCATAGCGCGGTTTTCTACAGCGCAATGTCACACAAGAATGCAACTAGCGCATTATAGGAGAACTACCTGTATAAATGACAAAAAGCAGTGGACCCAGCATCGATCATTGTGGCGCACTACTGGTCACAGGCCTCCAGTCTGAAAATCAACACTCCACCGCCATCTTCTCTCTTCTACCTTTGAGCCACTTCTATATCCAAATAGCTAGTTCTCCCTGTATTCCATGTGATGCAACCTTGTTAACCAGTTTAACATGAGAAACCTTGTTGAACGCCTTAAGGATTTCACTCATTTCCTCTGGGTCTACACATAGCCTCCCTTCTTTATCCTTGAGTGGGCCTACTCTTTCCCAAACTATTCTCTTGTTCCTAACATACGTTTAAAATGTTTTGGGATTCTCCTTAACTCTGCAGTCCAAGGACATTTCATGGTCCCTTTTAGCCTTCCTAACTCCCCGTTTGAGCACCTTCCTACTTTCTGTATATTCTTCAAAGACTTTGTTTTTAATTGCCTAGACCTTCAGTACACTTCCTTTATACTGAGTATCATTAGTGTGTCATGAGTAGTGACTCTATTTTGGTGTTCAACAACAAACAATGTTCCTTTCCAGTTGAGCTTCCTGAGTTATTACAGTATTACACGAAATAATACTTGTTTACATTAAAGAGCACATCATTTGCTTGATTATGAACATGAGAAATCCACCCGTTACTACATATGATTTAAGTTTATTGCAACTCTGACAAGAGAAGCTTGACCTAAAGAACAATTACTTTCAACATGTCTGGCAGATTCACAATTGTATTTAATGGGCTTTAAAGAGTTTTTTTTAACAATTACAGGTATATGCTCTCTAATTGTAAATACTTGATTTCAAATAAAGATTTACCACTTGCAAAATCAATGTTAGCATAAAACGTAAATAACAAACAAAAGTTCATGATTTATATGTTACTTTCCATTGGCACTATCAACAGAATGACTTAATTCACTCCTAATTTCAGAGAAAAAAGTTTAAAATGATATTCATTGCTTTGCACTCATCCACCAAACCATTAAAATTAGAGAATGGAAAACTTTTGCCTTTTGTCATCTGCTCGCAAGTATATATATAGGATCATTTTTTTTTCTGGGATTCATCATAAAACTAAAATAATAATTATTTTTCTCATGATTACAGTACATTCAGTAAAAACACCTCTCCCAAAGTGCCATAAACATTTGTAAACTCCAATTTCATTGGCATTAATCAAAGCAATTTTCTGTACTTTAAAATTGACTGTGCCATTTTAGACAAACTTGGAAGTCACACTAATATCAATGGAAAATTTTGCCCAATTCAGATCTGATGATTAACTAATCAGGTTTGTGTTTACAATAATTGCAGTTTGTGGGTTATTTTGTTTTCTATTGTAGTATCAGTGGTAACATTTTCTCATGTGTATTTTGGTTTCCCTTCAGTTCAAACAATATACCCTACAACGTTGTATAAAACTGTGACCAGATTTCTGATGTCAAGCTTCGATTCAGGAATATGCTTGATTTTTTGCCATTCTGAACCTAATTAAAAAGATAGGCCTGAATTTTAGCTAAGTGTCAGTGTTAGGGATTTTCATGGAGGGCTAGCTTTGCGAGCCCTGGTGATTTTTCTCACACAATTCTCTGCTACTCACTTCAGTAAGTATGTATCCCATTTCCATGGTGTTTCTCTCATGCAATCTTGCCAACAGCAGTGGCAAAAGTGCTTGTTGGAGCCAGGAAGGAGGATCTTGTGGTGATACACATATCAATATTTAAACTCCAGCTAGGCACCATTTTTTTTCACACAGCAAGCCAGAAACTGCATTTAGTGTGCTGCTCTGCAATTCCAAATGGGCCTGGCTGAGAGAGGCAAGTTGGAAACCTGCAGGGCCTATATGGACCTGAAGGTCCTAGTGTATGAGATAGGGGGCTGGAAGATCATTTTCTTTTTCCTGGACCACCAGAGGAAGCCATGGTACCAGACAGGGCCAGCCTAGGCTGAGGAAGCCACCTCGTCCAATGTCCAGGAGTACATGCAGTAATTCCACAAGAAGGTTAATGGCCTTCACAGGATAAGTGCCACTAACGTCTCTGTACACCTCACATGCACTTTATCTCTGCCATTGCACACATCTCCCAACAAGGCTCATGATCTATCGCTCATACTATTGTATACAGCATCTTCCCTCAATGATTCTCACCGATCTGAACCTCCCCCAAAACACATAGACTCTCCTGCCATCTACACTCACTCACTCACTGGGCATTCCTGATTGAGGACAATCCAGACTCCTGATAGATTTCTGTGTAGCTCTCTAAATTGCATACTGGCAATTGCTAGACTGATTGCACTTGATATGGGACTGACTGGCCAGTACCCTGGACTGAGATTGGATGATGTCCTGAATAAATGTGGTGGCACCTCCTGCCTAATCATAGTCCTGCATGACTGGACTACGGATTACTTTCTTTAGGCTTTAATTCGCAGCCCTCAGTCGGAGCGCATGTGGCGAATTTGCTGCACATGTTGTAGGCATGACATTGACATGACCTAGTGCTACACATCAACATGTGCATAATCCTGAACTGTTCACTGCTGCCAAGCCTGACAGGTTGCCTGGCTTACTGTCTATGAAAAAATAAACAAAGCAAGGCAGAGATACCATCAAAAACCAAATAGATGCAAAGTGAATGAACACTAAGAAATAATTTAAAATCCCTGGGCGTCAGTCCGTTCCATTGTTTGAAATGGTACCTGTGGATACATGCAAAGTGGAAATGCAGCAGCATTGCAAAGCAAGGTATTGGTGAGTTCAAACATGTAGTGTTGAAGCACTGCATGTATTATAAGTTGACTCTAAATGTGCCATGGTGATATGGTGAGGCTTTGCCAATGTCAACTTCCATGGATAGAGGGTAGAGGTGACCGCTGCCTGTGGAGTGTGTACTGAGGTGTTGGGGAATGGTAGTGAGCATGGAATCCCAGAAAGGACACAGGCAACATGTAACCACCAGGTTATAGCTTTAACTTGCAGATCTCAAACTAGTGCCGTCGCGTTTCTTACTAGTATTGGGTAGAATAGCAACCTATATAAAAATAAAGTGAGATTAATGAATAATGAGATGTCAGTACCTGCAAATTGTACCTTCACTGTTTATCAGAGAGATTCTCATCTAGCCATGGAAACCCTAAAGAGTAAACCAGACATTTCTTTTCAAGATTAGGAATCTCATTTTTGCACCTTGCCGTATTCTTTCAGCTTCCTTGCTATTTCCATGTCATTCAAATGCTGGGAAAACTCATAAATTGTATTGAATTCATGTAATAATGTATACATTATTTTCTATGTTCATTACTTAAAGAAAAACTTAGCAGAAATTAAGGGAATGCTTGAAAGAAAGTATCATTTTCAATGTTCGGGTGAACCGAAATCCGTGAGTACTCTGGGGAGAAGGATAATTAGTCATTGAGAGAAAGTGATTATTTATTTAAGAAAGAACGATTACTCATCAAGAAGAGGATAATTGCTTATTTAAGAAAGAATGATAACTCACTGAGAGAAGATGATTACTCATTGAAGGAAGAATGCTAATTCATCGATGGAGAAAAGATCAGATCCAACACAAAAGCGAGTAATGTGTTTCACTTACATATACATATAAAAAGTTCCACTGTTGGATTTGAGACATTACTATTATTCCTGTCTTAAACTATTCTTTTGAATTTCACTGACAAATTAATAGTACATTGGAACAGATGAAGATGCATAATTAAACTACTGAATTAAAGTAGATTATTTTTCTTTCTCAGGAAAGGCATGGCAAAGGAAAAGTCAATATCCTCCCATGTTGGTACATTTTTGATATATTCGTTCTCGCAAATAAGTTTAGTATGGCATGTTTAATGAAATATCGTTTTGGTTAGCCAGGATTAACTTTACACAAGTGCTTATTCAGATCAGATTACTGAAAATCATAAAACCGGATCCATGGGAATTATCTTAAGTTGATTCACAGGTGAGGAAAAATACAGCATCAAGGTGAATGGGTGTAGAGCTGGATGAACACAGCAGGCAAGCAGCATCAGAGGAGCAGCAAGGCTGACGTTTCGGGCCTAGAAGGGTCTAGGCATGAACCATCAGCCTTCCTGCTCCTCTGATGCTGCTTGGCCTACTGTGTTCATCCAGCTCTACACCTTGTTATCTCAGATTCTCCAGCATCTGCAGTTCTTACTATCTCTGCATCAAGGTGAATGTTGGTTTTAGCCATACTCAATATTATTCCCTATAGATTTCAGTGAAGAGGTGAGATATTCATTCGATATTGTACCAAGGACCATCAGTTTCTAACAAAAGAATTAAGTACATTAAGGGTGCTTGAACCCAGGCCTCCTGGCCCAGAAGTATGGACAAAACCATTGCACCACAAGGCCCTTTTTGCTATTGCGACAAGACTATTATTTAGTAGTACATTATCGGATGTTAATGATGCACAATTATTTAGGTTAGCATAAGGATCTCCATGCCAAGCTAAAGAGAACTGCATAGGTGGAGACATTTCCAGATATTACAAAGTATTTCTAAGGTATATCAAGTATGCAATACACAGACATTTTTGTTTTCAATTTACAAATTACGGGACAATCTCTTGAATTTTTTTTTTTGCATAAAATAAACCAGAATGATGGTATTAATATTCTGGTTGTTTCCTGGTAATGCACATTTTTCCTGCTTCCGCTATGTGTTTCGGAATTCTGATTGACTCAATCTAACAGAGATGCTGCCAACTTCCAGTTGATCAGCAAATGAACAATCCTGCTACACTGGTGATTATTTATTTAGACTCAACTGCATTTACATTATGTTGTACTCATTCAGCTGAATACTACAATTTAAAAAAAATATTTAAAATGCATTTGGCACTTTTCTTACTCAGAACTTAACCACCAATAAAAAAATCCAGAAAATCCACAATCATCAATTAACGTTCATCTCACTGAATTCAATTGTTTGTTTCCAAAGAGTCGACAAAGGCTGCCAACTGCAAGATTTCTCAGGAGCCAGTATCTTGACTATAAAAGATGAGATCAATGGTATGTACTTCTTGAACATAGATAACCAATGCAGATGTATTAACTTTGACAAAAATTCACATTGTTGTTAGTTAAATGGAAATCAAAAAGAAAACTTTCTGGACATGAATATCTTCCACTTCAGGTTGCTAGTTAGACATTACGTTACATTTGTAAAGTGCCAATAAATAAATAGAGGTTCTGTCAGGAACCAATGTGTTATGGCCCCTACTGTTTTTTAATCCCTTGAGATTTAGGGCTGATGACTCAGTTTACGCTCAATGCAGAGACAACCATAGATGACTTTCTTGGGTCACATCTTACTAATCATGTAAGCCAGACTCTCTGTGTTGTCTCCTCTACAGAGGGGGTTCTCAACTGGCAGGAAGTTTCAACATACGTAACTCCCCACCCGCCTACTCACGAATTCAATGCCTTGAGGCAGGTTTGAATCCATGCTTAGAGTTCCGAGAGTCGGTCAGAAAACCAAGTTGTCACTGTCCATCGCTAGAAGTGATGATGTGGAGGTGCCAGTGTTGGATTGGGGTGGACAACGTCAAAAATCACACAACACCAGGTTATAGTCCAACAGGTTTATTTGAAGACACAAGCTTTTGGAATCTCGCTCCTTCTTCAGGTGTCAAATCACTCTCATTCTTGTGTTCACATTTGGTACGATCTTCCTTTGCCATTTTAATCTTCAGCTGCGGTGAGAAGCCACAGATCTCAACCAATTTCTCTAGATTGCATACTCATGGTTAACTTTATTGTCTACAAAGTTAAAAAATATACTTTAATTTTCTTTCAAAACTTTAGTCAAATCTCCTTGAAGACTAAACTTTTCTTGAATAAAACACCTTGAGTTCTCTAAGACTGTTGTGGTAGATTCAGACATTTGTGACGCTGTGCTCATCTAATGTGAGTCACACACTCACACCTACATGCCTACTTTTGACTCAAACTTGAAAGTTCAAGCTGATATTCCTTCTCCATCTTCTAGAGTATCAAGACTAATTTAAATATTCCCTACTGGCATCACCATACAGATCACACAATTCTTTACGACTTGGGACTTTCTATTTCAGTATGGTTCAGTTAAACATGGCCTTTTCAGTTGAAGGATTTCACTTTTAAAATGTTAAAATACATATAAGTCAAACTGTTTCTTTATAACCTTTTCCAGCATGCAATGGGTCATGTTATGTCTGATAAATTTAATTGAGTTCTTTGACAATGTTGACACAGGCAGTGGATGAGGGTAGTGCTGAGGATGTTGTACATTTGGAATTTCAGAAAGCATTAGATATGATGCCACATGGAAGGTTGCTTAGCAAATTGTAAGCGTTTGGGTTTGATGGGTCCGTGGCAGCATGGATTGGAAGTTGGCTAAAAAAATGGGAATCAGAGAATAGGTATAGATGTGCATTTCTCAAATTGGAGACGAGTTGAAAATGGTGTTCCCTGGGGAATGGTGTTGGGACCCTCTGAGGCATATAAATGAGTTGGAGATGGGTACTGAGGGCAAAAATTCAAAATTTGCTGGGGAGAAACT
Source organism: Rhincodon typus (assembly GCF_021869965.1). Classification (NCBI taxonomy): domain Eukaryota; kingdom Metazoa; phylum Chordata; class Chondrichthyes; order Orectolobiformes; family Rhincodontidae; genus Rhincodon; species Rhincodon typus. The sequence goes on from NC_063345.1 coordinate 53,246,315, forward strand.
TATCTGGGGAGAATAGTGAATTGTGAGGATGATGCTGAGCCACTTCAGAGAGACATTGACGAGTTGGCCAAATGGGAAGACACTTGGCAAAGAATTTCATTGCAGAGAAATGTGAGATAATGCATTTTGGTTGAAGAAACACGGAAAGGCAATGCTGGCACAATGGTACAACTTTGAGGGGAGTACAGAAGCAGATAAACCTCAGGGTTCATGTGCATGATTCTCTGCAGGTGATCAGGAAAATCAAAACTATTTTAAGAAGGCTTACAGGATCAGTAGCTTTATAAATAGAGGCAAAGAATACAAAAGCAAGGAAGTGATGCTACACCTACAAGTCATTGATCAGACCACACTTGGCATTTTGTGTTCAGTTCTAGGCATCTTATTTAAGGAAGGATGTTAAAGTCCTGGAGTGCAAAGGATATTCATTAGAATGATGCTAAGAATGAGGGATTTTAGATACAAGGAAAAATTAGAGAATTTGAGCTTGTTCTCTTTAGAGCAGAGAAGTTTAAGAAGTGACCTTGACAGGGTAAAGAATGATATTGTGTTTCCACAAGTTGCTATGGCAGTAACTAGGGGGTCACAATTTCAAGATTGTCAGTAAGAGAGCTAGGAGTGAGATAATACAAAACTTCTTTACTCAGGCAGTTATTAGGGTTTGGAATGCGCTGCCTGGGAGGTTGGTGGAGGTGGATGCCAAAGGAGATATCATATATCATAGAATCATAGAATCCCTACAGTGTGGAAACAGGCCCTTTGGCCCAACAAGTCCACACCGACACTCCGAGCATCCCACCCAGACCCTTCCCCCTGTATATACACTTGAAAGTGGTGAATCTGAAGGGCTATGGAGATAGGGTAGAGAATGGGGCTAGCTAGGTAGCTCTTTCAGGAGCCAATACAGACACAAGGGGTCGAATAGCCTCCTCTGTACTATAAACATCTATGATTCTATGTTGTAACCTTTCTTGCCTCAAATACTTGGGATCAAGAAGTTTCTGGATTTTGATACTTTCTGCAATATAGAATCACACTGGAATGACTAACCACAAGGGTGTGAAACATAAAACACAATAGATATAAAAATTTACCTCAAGCATGCAACAGTGATAATACATAATGAAGCTGCGATTAAAAAATGTTTCATTTGCCAGATACTGCATATTCCATTCCCAACATACTGAACTAAAATGAGGCTTAGGTCTGCTCAAAATATTTTGGACAACATTTTTTTCCAGAATAACAACGAATTTCTAGATTAGAGAGGTTAACATGTACCATTACCAAAATTATAAATGGTTGTATCATTCATACATATTGAGGGAATTTTATCATGCTGCGTTACACTCTGGTACCATCGTGCACTAACTAAAAGAAACAGAAGTTATAAACTTGTGTAAATTTACATGGTCACACTTTCATTCGCAAAGTAAGCAATTAGACTTCTCGGAATCACAGGTCTTGAAATTCTATGGAGGTCACACCAATCTCCCACCAGGGAAGCTAGGGAAATTTCCTTTTTGACATATTTTCTTGTTGATGGGTGTCACTGGCAAGGCTGGTATTTATTGGCCACCACCTAAAGCTACTAAATCACTTGCCAGGCAGGTTAAGGAGTAATTGTTGTCAGACTAATGTCATATATAGGCTGGATTGGGCAAATGTGATATGTTTCTCTCAAAGGCACTGTTGAATTGGTTGGGAATTGTACAATTTTTTGAACACTTCATGGTCACTACTGATGACGGTGTATTTGTTTCTGATTTTGTTTCCAAGTGGACTTTGTCTTCATAGCTCACTAATCATCAAACTTTCCTCTTCAAAAGAGGTGACCCAGACTCAGTGGGCTGAAAGACCTCCATCTGGTATACACTATATTATTCTGTTAAAATTTGTGAATGGCTGAAAATGGTCACTTATCTAAGGGTTCTATTGGAGTCACTGTAGGAAACTGTGAGAAAATGTCAGGGCCAAGAAGTCATTAGATGCGTTTTACCCACTGATGGATAATAAGTCATAACTCCATACCCTTTGAAATGTCTCCATTTCAAATAAATAGTTCTTTTCTTTTCAATTTGCAATGGGTTCTGGTTCTTTCATTTCTGATTTGACATTCCAGCCTGGAATTTCCAGTTGCTTGTGCAACATTTTTGAGGCCACTCACTCAGAAGTCTGACATTTACTTAACAGTATCTTACTTTATTGAAACCTCTACTGAATCTCCTCATAACTATCTTTGCTTTGTTGAAAACAGTTCCAGTTTCTCTAATCTCGACACATAATTATGTCTGGCATAATTTTCTTTAAGCCTGTTCTGCACCCCCGTCTAGGGCTTTAAAATTATTTTCAAAATAGGATTTAATATCCTAATTGCCACCTCACCAATGGTTGTACACCTTAAATTCTATCTCATTAATTTTCGATTGTATGTCACCGCATAAACAACCTAATGTTGTTTCAGCTCTTTCTACTTTGTTAGATCGCATCTGCAGCCTTGCTTCAACAATGGATTGCTGGTGTCAGACTAAGTTGCATCTGGTCAATTACTCAGATTTGCTAATATGTTCTGTGAATTTGGTGGGTGGCTGATTGAGCGTAAGATGAAGGAGTTAACAGCAGATATACATAAAGGTAATGATATACCTGGCTGCTTTTGAAAGGGCATCAGTATCAGATGACCTCAGCCCTACTCCCAGCTTTGACCCCAACCCCACCTTGGTCTAACTTACTATCTGGTACCAGTCTTGTTCAACCACACAGCAAGTATCATGCCCCTTACAGTAAACTGGTGCCACACGTTTGATACTGCTCCCAGTATCCAGAGCCCAGGCTGAATAAAGGTAGGGATGTTCTCACAATTCACTGCTGCTCCAATCAGAGGTCAATTTTCTCCAACATTTGTAACTGACAAGCACACTGAGTCTATTACAAGCCTTGTAGAACCCAATGTGACTTTGCCTCTGGTGGGGTATTTTACCTGAATTGGCAATGCTTACATTATCTCTCAGAAACTGGACATGTACATTGTCATTTTGAAGAATTTAATAGACTTTTATTACAGCTAGCTATTGTATACAAATGTCACAGCTTTGGGCACATATATGCTGGGCTCACATTAAGCTGGGTTAAATCCTGGAATTCCTTCATTTACACCATTGTGAGTCTATCTACACCAAATGGACTATAGCAGTTCAAGAACACATCTCACACCACCCTCCCAATGGCAACTAGGAATGGGCAATAAATGCTGGCCCGGTGCTCACATCTCATGAGTGTATCAAAAAATGTTTCCAGTACCATACCATGCTTCAATTGACACCAGGAAAGATGGAGTATGAGATCTTAATATGCTCAGATCACATGCTGTACTACATTGATGATACCATGGGCACTACATACTGAGCCTGAGAACACAATAAAATTTTCACAAGCATTTACCAGTATTCAAACACAGGGCAGAGGCTGTACAGGACTCTTTAGCACACTGGATTCTGGATGCAGGCTGCCTGTTGGATAAGCCTGGTCTAAAGGACGAAAGGGAAATAAACTAAATCTACATCAGAAACCGCACTCGAGAATTATCACTGTAACATGAAGCCCAGGATTATTATTTTTTTCTTTTTAGGCACTTTACAGCCTTGAGGTCTCAATATTGAACTTCATAACTTCAAAAGCTGACTGCATTATTTCTGTTCTCCATTTTTCTTACCTTTTAACTCATCCCACCACCCTTCCTACAACCATGTTTATTTTGTATCTTGTTTATTTTGTTCTTGGTGGAGAGGACCCATTCTCTCCCTTTCAAACCTTAATTTATCCCCATTTTACAACTATTTTCTCTTTCTCCACCATTAACAATCCCTAAGTCTTTAGCGCCAGACCTCTGCCTCTGTCAAAAGCATTTATAAAAGCACATTTTCCAGCAGCTTTCATTCTGAAGAAGAGTTATAGCGACTTGAAATATTAACTCTGTTTCTCTCTCCACAGATGATTCCAGACCCGCTGAGTTTCTCCTGCATTCTGTGTTTGTTCCAGAATATTTTCATGTGCTAAAGGCAAACAGAGTAAATTATTTTTCTCAGAAAAACAAGAGTCGCTGAAAACAGTGAATTGCTTTGACAATTTTTTCATGTAAATGTTAGTTTTGCCTCTTAGGCCCCTCATTTATTAATTTCACCATTGTGAAAGAGTATTATAGTGTATTATAGAATGTTTTGAATAATTAATTACTTGCATACATGATGTTTCACCTAATGTATCACCTTATATAAGTTAATACATACTCAATTTGCTTATTGGATTTTATTATGACTCATCAGAGGAGCTGATAATTTAATCTATTGTGATGGTCTTCCATCTGAATTAACATAAGAGAGGCAGATTTATTGCAGAGACATTTTTCAAACTATACTTGTCACTTCTGCATGCAAATAAAAACAGAAAGTACACATTTCAGCCTAGATATCACAATTGCTTCAGTGCGCAGGTGATAATGGAAAGATATCAGAGATTCTGCACATAAACAACAGTCAATTTTATAATAAAAGGTATTTTGATGTTTGCAAAACACATCATTGGCTACACATTTCAAAAAGTCAGAAAAGATCTATATTGTAAAAAGGATAGTTAATTCACATCCACTTCAGTATGTACTTGAAACTGGGAAGTGTTGGAGGCAAGACATTTTATAATGCAATCCAGAGCTTCTTAATTCGAACTAAGGAGCTCCCAATCAGCGACTTCCATGCAGAAATTTCGAACATACTTGAACTACTTTCCTCTCTGCATGACTTATAGTCCTGATTTAAAACTTCTATTTTCAATGGGCACGTAGTGTATGAGTCAATACAGTGTGGAGCTGGAGGAACACAGCAGGTCAGGCAGCATCAGAGGAGCAGGAAAGTTGATGTTTCAGG
>NC_063345.1:53251633-53290773 GCF_021869965.1 Rhincodon typus
GACTTTCCTGCTCCTCTGAAGCTGCCTGACCTGCTGTGTTCCTCCAGCTCCACACTGTATTGACTCTGACTCCAGCATCTGCTATCTCAGTTATATATCAGCTACATCAGTTCTTGCTATCTCCTATCACATAGTATATGAGTCCTGTGAAAAGTTAAACTTGTTGCCATATTGAATTTCTAAAGGAATAATACTTCTGCAATGTTAACACCAGCAATCTTTTTCTCAACTAGAAACCAGCAGGTATGAATCTACTCTAACATTTTGACATGTTCAGTAGTAGGCAAATAAGCTGGCATAAGGTAACATGAGAACTTGGCACTATAACTGTATTTGCAAAGCCAAGCATCATTGTGTACATTTTGTACAGCCAAAGGTTTGGATGGGTCAAGCATTTGGAACTGTGTATTTCTCTGTCAAAGAGGAGAAATTTTAATCATAGTGGTAGCTTTGATTGACAACTTCATGGACCAAACTTTAAAAAAAAACGTGAGGAAGAAAGGAAAAAGTCGTTTTTATATACTGTCATTCATAATCTCAGAATTACTTTACAGCCAATGAGGCATTTTTGTAATGTAGTCACTATTGTAATGTGGTAATCAAAGTGTATATATACCAGTTTAAATCTTACAGTAACTGTAATGTGACAACAACTAGGTCATCAATTTTGTTTTAACATGATTGATTCTGAGATAGATTTTGGTCATAGACCATGAGCTGTGTTCGAGATGATATAAATAGAAGCCTCAGCTTCTTTTGGAACACTTTAGTTAATGAAGCAGAACTACACTTTGAGAAATAATAAAATCAATATGAAATATGCATACTATTCAGTTATGCACTTTACATTTAAAAATTGATCCAATTGAAATATAGCTGTACAGAGAGAAAAATACATAAGGTGACATGTACATGTTTTCAGTAATCAATATGTAAAGCTAGCTTCTCTGTTACTACCCTTGGTCTGAATCTTGTGTTATTTTTGTGAAGTGCCATTATGTCAAGTTTCATGGAAGGTTTTTCTCTGCAAGGACACCGAGTTTCCTCACCACATCTTACCAAATTCACCTCATTTATTGTGTACTCACCTCAATGATGTTCCTTTCATCCAATCTATCTGGATCTCACCACGTATCATTCCACAATAACTTACTACTGCTGGGCTATCCTGGAATGGACCAGTGTCCCTGACATGGTGTGCCATCTATAAAACACCATCGTATACCCGGTAAGCAATGCCAGTTTGGAACCGTTCTGCAGCGGTTCCCACATTTATCCCAGACCTAGCAGAGAAGGCAAATTCGGCCCTCTGCTTTGTGAGCGTGGACTGGATGCCCTGCTGGATGGGGTGTGGCAGTGGTGAATTACCCTCTTCCCCCAAGACAAGCAGAGGAGACCATGATGGCAGACTGTGCCAGCCTCGTCTGTGGTTAACACTCGAGTCAGTGCAGTTTCAGATGTCTGGAAGAACACCCAGCACTGTAGGAAGAGAGTTAATGATTTTCTCCCCTCCACCAGGGTACGTGGCACCATCATCTCTCCAACACCTCACTCTCACTCTATCTCTGCTACTGCACCCACCTCTCACCAAGGCTCATGCTCTACCACTCTCATTGTTGCCTGCACCATCTCCCCACACTCAGTCTCACCCACCCTAAGATCCAACACCTCTAAATCTCCAAGCCTCTGCATCACCTATTCACATGCTCCAGACACTTCCCATCCTGCAACAAAAAATAACTGCTGTCCCATCAACTTTCATCTCTTTTAATACCTTCTGCTCTCTCATTTGAGGATGAATTGACCCCACAATAGGGCGGAAAGAGTCAAGGTAGGTGGTAGTGGGTTATCCAATGTTCACCTCCTATTGCCTAATGTGGAAAGCATCCTGACACTGTATACCATGAGCAACTGACTGACTGTGTCCCAGTTCGTGGACTATTATCAGAGGCTGCCATTAACTGACAGTGCCAGGATCCCCTGAGCAAAAGCTAGCTCCCTCAGTTTGACTGAGAACTTCAGAATGACAAGCTTCCTGACTTTGTCTTGCTATTAAACACTGGCACAATATAACTGTCCAGTAACCCGGGTATCTCCAGTTGAGGGGGAGAAGCTCAAAAAAGCAATAGAAGGCAATGTAAAGCAGGGATGCACTGAGCAACCAGGTAGGCTCAGAGTGAGCATGCACTATGTCAGCAAGCAAAGAACCCAGAGATGCAGCCTGGTCCAGTCCATGAACTGAGTGTGTGGCCCTGAATGCACAATGCCCTACTGAGGATTATAATAATTGTTGCCAGTGAGCCCAAGATACAGCTTTGAAGTTCAAAAGCGTATTATTATAAGTAGATTAGAGATGTGTCCTGCGGCTTCTTGCAGGATGTAAAGTCAGATGCCAATGTCCATGGATGTGGAGTGTGTATGGCTGGGTGTACTGTGCCCTGTGATGTTGATGCCCAGTGTCCAACATGAAGGCCTTTTGGCCTACATGGCAAGCTGAAGTCAGGAGGTGCTGTTCTAATTTCCACCATATTCAAGAATTCTTGATGTCTTCCTTGATTACTATGTTTGGTAAACTGGGAAGCTGAACATAATGAGAGATAGTAGGAACTGCAGATGCTGGAGAATCCGAGACAACAAGGTGCAGGGCTGGATGAACACAGCAGGCCAAGCAGCATCATAGGAGCAGAGAGGCTGAACATAATGAGGTGAGTTGTGCCATTAATAAAGGTGTTCAACCATGAATATTCCCCCTTAATTGGCAACTTGCCACTACCTTGCCAGAAACTTGCCTCACCACTTGGCAAAAGCATAAAAGATGCAATAATATGCTTTTGACATTGAAATGGGCCTTGCCAGATTTCTCATGCAATTCTGCCATAAATTTCGCCATAACTCACGTCAATCAGATAACTTTAAATTTCCAACCAATAACTCTGTATCTTTCCACACAGAAGCTGCCAGACCTATTGGTTTCTTCAGCACTTTATATCTTATGCCTGGCACTTCTGCTCAAGTTGTTATTGTCAATACTGTTGCAGTTTGCAGAAAGTGCAAGTAATTGACAAATTAAGATCAACGTATATAAATTTCACAGTACAATTTTGCAGAAGGAATAAGGAAATCACTTACTACTTGAAAGGTGCAAGTATAGATTGATTAGAGGAACAAAGGTACATCAGGATACAATTAGAACCCTGAGTAAAATTGCACTATAGGATAACAAGGCCAGAAAGAAACAAAGAAAAACAAGCATTAAATTCTATTTCTAGTGGAAGAGAATTGAAAAGCAGACAAGTTATGCAAACATAATTCAAACTTTGGTTACAGCATATTTAGAATACTCTTGTATTCTCAATTTTTGTATTCATTCATGGGATGTCAACATCACTGGCTAGATTAGCACGTATTTCCCATTCCTAATTGCTTTGAAGAAGATGGTGGTGAGCTGTCTTCTTGAACTGCTGCAATCCTTGAGGTGTAGGGAAAACTGCGATGCTGATAGGAAGGATGTTCCAGCGATTTAACCTGATATATAAACATGAGAACATAAGAACCAATAGCCGGAATAGGCAATTCAGCCATGCAAGCCTGCTCTGCTATTTGATATGATCATGGCTGATCTCATCTCAGTCTCAAATCCACTTTCTTGCACATTCTCCAGAATCCTTCAATACATTATTAATTAAAAATCTGTCCATCTCTTATTTATATTTAATCAATGTCCCGGCATCTACCACATGCTTAGGTGCTGAGTTACCCATGTTCATAATCCTTTGAGCGAAGTAATTTCACCTCATCTCTGTTTTAAATCTGCCATCCCTTATCCTAAAAACATGACTCTCATTCTAGATTGCCTCACATGAGGAGACTTTTTTATTTTTCTTTTACTTTGTCAATCCCTGTTAGTATCTTATATATCTCAATTGGATCTCCTCTCATAATTTTAAACTCCAGAGAGTATAGGTCTAAACTGCTCAATCTATCTTCATAAGACAATCCCTCATCTCTGAAAGCAAAGTAATGAACCTCTTCTGCACTGCTCCAATGCCACTATATCTCTCCTCAAGTAAGAGGACCAAAACTGTACACAATACTCCTGGTGCAATCTCACTAAAACCTTATACAGTTGCAGCACACACTTCCCTAATTTTCACTCTATTCCTTTAGCAATAAATACCAAAATTCCATTTGCCTTCCTTAATACCTGCTGTGCCTGCATACTAGTTTTCTGCAGTTCATGCACGAGAACAATGAAGAAAAAACAATATATTTTCAAGTTAGTGTATAATTTGGAGGGGAACTTGGAATTGACTATTCTATTGACTATTCTCACTCAAGGACAAGGGAGGGAAGTTATGCGAGGAGTCAGAGAAAATGAGTGAGATTCTTAAAGAGTACTTTGCGTCGGTATTCACCGAGGAGAGGGACATGACGGATGTTGAGGCTAGGGATAGATGTTTGATTACTCTAGGTCAAATCGGCATAAGGAGGGGGGAAGTGTTGGGTATTCTAAAAAGCATTAAGGTGGACAAGTCTCCAGGTCCGGATGGGATCTATCCCAGGTTCCTGAGGGAAGCGAGAGAGGAAATATCTGGGGCCTTAACAGATATCTTTGCAGCATCCTTGAGCATAGGTGAGGTCCCGGAGGACTGGAGAATTGCTAATGTTGTCCCCTTGTTTAAGAAGGGTAGCAATGATAATCCAGGTAATTATAGACCGGTGAGCCTGACGTCAGTGGTGGGGAAGCTGCTGGAGAAGATACTGAGACATAGCATCTATTTACGTTTGGAAGAAAATGAGCTTATTAGTGATAGTCAGCATGGTTTTGTGCAGGGAAGGTCATGTCTTACGAACTTGATAGAATTCTTTGAGGAAGTGACAAAGTTGATAAATGAGGGAAGGGCTGTAGATATCATATACATGGACTTCAGTAAGGCGTTTGATAAGGTTCCCCATGGTAGGCTAACGGAGAAATTGAAGTTGCTTGGGGTCCAGGGTGTACTAGCTAGATGGATAGGGAACTGGCTGGACAACTGGAGACAGAGAGTTGTAGTGGAAGGGAGTTTCTCAAAATGGAGGACTGTGACCAGTGGTGTTCCACAGGGATCCGTGTTGGGACCATTGTTGTTTGTGATATACATAAATGATCTGGAGGAAGGTATAGATGGTCTGATTAGCAAGTTTGCAGATGACACTAAAATTGATGGAGTAGCAGATAGTGAAGGGAACTGTCGGAGAATGCAGCAGAATATAGATAGATTGGAGAGTTGGGCAGAGAAATGGCAGATGGAGTTCAATCCAGGCAAATGCGAGGTGGTGCATTTTGGAAGATCCAATTCAAGAGTGAACTATATGGTAAATGGAAAAGCTCTGGGGAAAATTGATGCATAGAGAGATCTGGGTGTTCAGGTCCATTGTACCCTGAAGGTGGCAACACAGGTCGATAGAGTGGTCAAGAAGGCATATGGCATGCTTTCATTCATCGGATGGGGTATTGAGTACAAGAGTTGGCAGGTCATGTTGCAGTTGTATAGGACTTTGGTTCGACCACATTTGGAATACTGCGTACAGCTCTGGTGCCACATTACCAAAAGGATGTGGTTGCTTTGGAGAGGGTGCAGAGCAGGTTCACCAGGATGTTGCCTGGTATGGAGGGCGCTAGCTATGAAGAGAGGTTGAGTAGATTAGGATTATTTACATTAGAAAGACGAAGGTTGAGGGGGGACCTGATTGAGGTCTACAAAATCATGAGAGGTATAGACAGGGTGGATAGCAAGAAGCTTTTTCCCAGAGTGGGGGACTCAATTACTAGGGGTCACGATTTCAAGGTGAGAGAGGAAAAGTTTAAGGGAGATATGCGTGGAAAGTTATTTAAGCAGAGTTTGGTGGGTGCCTAGAATGCATTGCCAGCGGAGGTGTAGAGGCGGGCACGATAGCGTCATTTAAGATGTATCTGGACAGATACATGAATGGGCAGGGAGCAGAGGGATACAGATCCTTGGAAAATAGATGACAGGTTTAGATAGAGGATCTGGATCGGCGCAGGCTTGGAGGGCCAAAGGGCCTGTTCATGTGCTGTAATTTTCTTTGTTCTTTGTTTGTTCTATTGCTGTCAAAGGAACCTCAGTGAGTTACAGCAGTGTATTTTGTCGATGATGTACACTGCTGCCATGGTGCATTGATGAAGGGAATGAAGGTGGTACATGGGGTACTAATCAAGAGGCTACTTTATACTGAATGACTTTGATTATTGCTATTTGAGTATTGTTGGAACTGCATTCATCCAGGCAAGTGGACGGTATTCTATCACACAGCTGACTTGTGCTTTGTGGATTATGGCAGGTTTTGCTGAGACATGAGGTGAATCACTTACCACAGAAATCTTCACCTCAAGTCTGATCTTGTAGCCATAGAATTTATATGGCTGGACAAGTATGGTTCGTGGCCAATTGTAACTCCAACAAGGTTGATAGTGAAGGATCAATGATGAAAATTCCAATGAATGCCAAGGAGTGATGTTTAGGTTCTTGTTGATTGAAGGTAGTCATTGTCTGGCTCTTAAATGCAAAGTAACATTCCACTACACATCAACCCATGCCAGAGCGCTGCACAGTCTTGCTATATATGAAGACAAGCTGCTTCAGTGTCTGAGGCGTCAGAAATGGTGCTGAACATTGTGCAATCATCAGTAAACACCTCTACATTCGACTTTATGATGGAAGGGTTGCCTTAATGGAGCAGCTGAAAATGATTGTGTCAAGAATATTACCCTGAGAGTCGAGGGTTCTTATAGTGCAGGGATGTGTCAAGAGACCCAGGTTCAAGTCCCACCAGCCCTAGAGGTGTTTAATAACATTTCTGAACAGTCTGACAAAAAATATCTACTCTGAGGAACTGTCACAGTGTTGTCCTTTGTTTAAAATGGCTGACCTCCAACAACCACAACCATCTTCCTTTATGTTAAGAATGACACCAACTGGCAGAGCATATTCCCATTGACTTAAGTTTTGCTACAATTGCTTAATTCCACACTTGGCCAATCAGCCTTGATGTTAAGCTCTGACACCCTCACCTTACCTCTGGGGTTCAGCTGTTGTGTCAATTTTCAGAACAAGGCTGCATTGAGGCCAGGAAATGAGTGGCCCTGGAAGAATCCGTCCGGAATAAAACCGAGCAGCTTATTCCTTTAAAAATTGCATTTGATAGCACTATCGATGGTACTTTTCACCACTGCTGATGTGCAAGGGCAGACTGATAGTACCATAAGTTGCTGTGTTGCATTTGCCTTCCTTTTTGTAGACAGGAAATACCCGAGCAATTTTCTATATCATCAGGCAGATGCCAGTTTCCTAGCTGTGTTGGAACAGCTTGGCTAAGGGTGCAAGTGGTTTTGGAGCACTGGTTTTTAATACAATTGTCAGAATGTTGTCTGGGCCAATAGCCTTTGCAGTACTCAATGCTTTAAACTGTAAATTGTAATCATGTGGAGTGAATCCAATTGGTTAAAGGCTACCATCTATGATACTGGTGACCTCCGGAGAAAGAGGGCATAATATAAAAAGGATACTGAGACACTGGAGAAGGGTCAGGATACAAGGATAAAACCAGAAATGGTTGTCATATACATCTTTTCTCTTGAAAAGGAGGGCTAAGGGATGACCTAACAATAATATTTAAAATTATGAAAGATCTTAGTTGAGTGATTTCAAATGTAACATTTCTTTGTGTGGACTAAAACATAATGGGAGGTTATCAATACGGGATAGCCAACAAGAACTCCAATAGAATCCAAGAGAGCTTTCTTCATCTAAAGAGTGACATGAATATGGGACACACTTTCACAGGGTTTGGTTACTACTCTGTCTCAAATAAACCAGTTACATGCAAAGAGTAGCTAGATAAGCATTGGAGGGGCTGACGTAGATGTAAAAAGATGGGAGGAAGCTCAATTGGATCATAAACGCTGGCATGGACTAATTGGGTTGAATTGCCTGTTTCTGTTCTATATGTCCCATGTAATCCAATATAACTATCGGCATTCATAACTTCTCTCCTTTAAATTTGTGCACTGAATTATTAGTGCAAATAGGCTTGAAGGACAAGATTGCAATAGGATGTAACCACAGTTTACTTAGCCAATAATTTACAAGTTGAAGCTGTGGGAAATTGAGAGAAACCATCATTAAATTACTGAAGTAAATAGCTGTGAAGGTAATTGTCTGATTAGTGTGAGTGCAGTTCAAACAACAAAAAAAGCATTGGAACTACCTTTTGGCTATCTGCACACAACATATTGTTTCAATGTGTACGTTCCATATGTTCTGTTTAACATCATCAAATGGAAACATAAAAATTTCAAGCCTGCTTTTATGTATCACATTTGACAGTGAGAAATAAATAAAACATTTTTTTTTACCTCAACCTCTCAAAGAAATTATCATACAATAACAGTAATCCTGTTAGTATGTGAATAGAAAAGAGCAGTCTGTTGGTAGACCAGGAGAAGTGAAAAGGTAATGAAATCAAGATAATGTGGATCTGAATTTAAAGAAAAATAGAACGTTTTTGGAAAACACAGCAGGTCTTGCAGCATCTATGAAGAAAGAAACAAAGTTAACATTTCAGGTTCAATTTACTCTATTTCAACTGACAGTAAAAGGGATGCAAATCAGGAATGTTTTTAGCAACTTTTCACTACCAAATATTTGCTCATTAAAGTAAAACTTTGATTTTTGTTATTAGCTTTCCTTTTTGGAATAATTGCCATTAATTCGAATGTTCTGTTTTGAATTAACTGTGTACCTAATATATCAGTACAATGAAACAATTGTTAAACACGTGCAAGTTTAATACAATTCCATGTGCAATTGATGACATTAAATACTATCATTAGCATCTGCTATAAATCAAACAAAAGCATGTTTCATTGTCACTGCATATATTGGTTGCTTTCCCTGTGTTAATAACAGCATGAATCTCATGAAGGTAAAGTATATTTTTGGTGACGGAAACAGAATAAATATTAACAAAAGAAACATTTCTGAGAGTGCTGCATTAACTTTATAAGCCAAGAACCAGCTGCTTTGGAATTAACAGTATTTTTACATCCAATACAATCAGCCTTATATAAGTAACTTGTTCATCCTTTAAGTCAAGTCCATAGGTAATCACAATCCTGACCGTATTGGGAAAGAACACAGAAACAATAATTGATGAGAGCTTCCAGATACATCCACATTCCCAGATTGGGGGCTGAGAAATTATTTGCATAATGTTGTTTGTTACCAGAGTTCATAACCAATATATTCCTGCCTCAGGTAGCTAATGTCTCACTGATGATACATGCTGTGAGGAACTTTAAGAAATTAGGAAGGCATTCAGCAAGAGTTTATTAATCATGGATAATTTAATTTTGATGAATAACTATCAGTGAATGTTATTGTTGGCATGTATGTTACAATTATTTCTAACAAAATTAAATTGATTCAATACTCCTTGTCTCTGAGGATCTGTTAAACACCTATGTCTCTCCAAATGCCTATATGTATTTTGTACTTATACAGTCACTAAGTTAGTTATATATCAAAAAAGTGGACTTCAAAACAATTGGTTTCAGTATTGTGATCTTAAGGAGAAAAAAAAATTATTGCCTGTGCCTGGATTTGGATGATGATATCTCCTCAGGGTTCAGAGTTTCTGACCTTGGTCTTCATGTGCCATATGTCCCATTTGATGATGGAGTCCAAAGTGCAATGTTTGTTTCCTTTTCTTTCCTTCATTGCTGCTACTCTATCTCATCATCAGGATGTACAAGGCTTGACTTCTTATGGTAATTATTACCTCCAGACTATGCATTTCAGCAGTAAGCTTGTACACTTGAAACCCAAAATCCATTGATCTCGCTGGCAAAGAAATTAACAGGAAACTCTCAATGAGACCTGAAATAGGCAGCATCTGGACCCTTGATTCATCCATCCTGTCCACTTTTCCTTTTCTCATATTTTTAAGGTTTTTTTTAGTGCTTTAGTGGTTGGCATGGATTGGTTGGACCAAAGGGTCTGTGCTTTGTAATGCTATGCCTCTGAGTGATCACAACAAACGTGATGTAGCTTGATCGTCAATTGTCGCCATTTCAAATGATTGTTAAACTCCTCAGGTCATTAATGTCAATGCTATGCAGCACTGTCAGATGGGCTCTAGGGTCTCTGAATTATTATCTTTGCTCTCAGTTTTTGTGTCCCCACATAGAATGTATAACAGGCACAGAAAAAAAAATCATTGGACCGAAGTGAAATGTTGATTTAAAAGTCTGTAACAAGTGTTAGTTCAGAAGGTTAAAGAAATTAGGCAAGAAATGGACTTTATCTTCAATCTAAGATAACCTACTTTACAGTATCACTAAGTGTTCTGATAAAATTCCAAGTGGACCAAATGGCCCCATCTAAAGTTACCCCCAAATGCATTCAAATTAGACTTTTTGTTTTTCCAGGGCTATTCTAAAACTAGCTGTGAACCATGTTACCTATCAGTGTGTGGTCAGATAGCCCAGGGCCTGAGCATCCAGCCCAAAACCAGAATGGGCATGCTTTGAGCAGCCAGGACCGATGGGACTTTCAGGACAGGTCAAGCACAAAACATCCACACAAGAGAAAAGCTTAGGTTTTTTTTCTCTTTTCTTCAACTTGGTCTATTTTCACAATCTGACAATACCCTATAAAGCCACTGCATGATCTTGCATGTGCTCGTATTTCAAAATTTGGGCTGATTTCAGGCTGGAATTCATAACTAAGCAAAAAAAAATTGAGAATTGGTCATGAAGCAGAATTGGAGGAGGGAGGGCATCTGGGAGCATTAGATATCGAATGAGGACAGAACAAATGCCACCTCGATCTTTCGCCCCTAGAATTTATGCACACACATGGGACCTCATAGTGATCATGATCACGACCCTATTGATCACTACCTGCCCTTCAAAAGTGCTTGGTTATCCAGGATACATGTGGTTCACCCCACTCTATGTGAGCAAGTATGTGGATGGTGTTCTGTGGGCACACCCCAACAACACTGTCATGTTGGGGTGTAACAACCAGCGGGCAGTGTACAAAAAAAAATACATGGCAGCTCAAACTATTGTTACCGAAAATATGAGCTGACCATTTGCCAGCCTGCACTTTCTGATCATATATCTACTGATAATGTATTGTTAACTAAAGTTTGGAGAATGACAAGCAGACTCGCCAGAGCCCCTGGTTCCTGCAATGACCATATTTGGAGAGGGGTCTGTGCCCTTAACACATTGGGGGTTGGGCACCGAGGGAGGTTCCAGTGTCTTCCATATATGGCATCAAGGATCCCATTGGACACCATGACCATGACCTGGAAGATCCATTGGCTGAGGACCAAAGAACATTCTGGATGAATGCAGAAGGGAGGGATAAGAAAGGACACCTGGAGCCTATTCCCTTAGCAAAGAATCAACCTGGCTCCACAGCGAAGCTCTGACCACCTGGAGAGAAAGAGAGAGAGAGAGAGAGAAAGAGAGAGAGGGAAGGTGATCACGTGATCATGTGATCATGTGTGAGACCAACATTCAAAAAGTTCATCAGAGTCAACTACAGTGCCTGGCCAAGTTTAACTGTATAGATAATACCTCGCCCTCGTCTGGTAACTCGTAGTTTAGATAAGAATTGTGTAATTAGTGTAGTTGATGAATAAAATAATGTTGAATTGCAAATCGACTCTTGAGTCTTCTCTTTGTCTCACAAGTATAGTACCTGAGCTTTGTAATGAGTATGTGTAGAACCTGGTCAAAGTGTCCAAAGCATGGATAAAAGTGTCAGTAGTCACAACAGCAGATACAAAGAATAAAACTAATTTGCAGTTCCAACCAGAATCTGCTATTTTCCCTCTGTCAATTTCCAGGCAAAAGAAAGATGAAAACTATGAGAGGAATGCTGTCTACCACATCCCACCCATTGAATTTCATATCAGCATTGAAAGACCTATTTTGCCTGTAACGTTCAATATGAGTAGTCATGTATGGAAAGAGGCACTGAAAAAATATCCAAATAATCAATCTATGTCAAGTGACCAATTCTATTACATTTCCCAGAGCTCAAGGAAACTGCTTTATCGCTGAGACAAAGGGTCGTTATGATGGCAGAGAATGGATTTATATTTTAAAAAGTAGAAAGCCTGTGCAGCTGTGAATTGCTGGATCAAGGATACCACAAACAGAAAACAAATGAATAACAAGGTAATTTAATTGGAGAGTGTTAGTTGGAGGAAGGCATTTATTTTGAGACAGCTGATGGGCTTGTTGGTGGAAGGCATGAGGCAACCAAAAATTTTGAATTGTCTTTGAGGTTAGAAGACTAGAATATGACCTTTTGAGGTATGAAAGAAGATTTATAGTGTTAAAGTGTTTTTAATCAGGTAAATGACGATTAAAAGTAGATGTTACCCAACTTACAAATTTGGAGCAGGAGTATGCAATTCATCCACCTTTTGTTTTGCGTTATTCATTCGTGGAATGCTGCTATCACTGGCTAGGCCAGCCTTTATTGCCCATTCCCAATTGCCCATTGCAGTCAGTCTTCAGTCACATGTAGGCAAGACCAGGTAAGGATGGCAGTTTCCGTTCCTAAAGGGCGTTCATGAACTAGGAATTCTTTTTTCCTCCAAAAATTGACAATAGTTTCATGGTCATCAAGAGATACTTAATTCCAGGTTTTTATTGGATCCAAATTCCACCATCCATCACGGCAGGATTCAAACCCAGAGATAACATAGCGTGGAGCTGGAGAAACACAGCAGATCAGGCAGCATCAGAGGAGCAGGAAATTGATGTTTCAGGTCGGGTCTCTTTTTTCTAATATCAACATCAACTTTCCTGCTCCTCTGATGCTGCCTGGCTTGCTGTTTTCCTCCAGCTCCACACTGTGTCGTCTCTGACTCCAGCATCTGCAGTTCTTGCTATCTCTGAAGGTTTCAAAACCAGGCTCCCAGAACATTACCCGGGTCTCTGGATTAATAGTCTAACGTTAATACCACTAGGCCTTCACATCACTTGCTTTTGATAAGATCATAGCTAATTTGATTGTAGTTTCATGTTAGCCATGTGCTATTTTTCCAGATGACAACTGCTTGTACTTTGAGGTATTTTACACATCCACCATTAGGGGGAACTGGGGAGCAGATGTTTGTGATAACTTACTGTCACCAGTCCAACTATGCCTTACAACAGAGGATACAACATAATAAATTATCTACAGTGAGACATTGTTCTTACATTATAAGGCATTTTATTGCATGATAGATTTGGTCAGGCATAATTACTGGGAACTTACAGAGCTGGTATAAATACATATGCTCTCTCTGAAAGCGAGAGTAGAACCTCTTGTCTCCCCTCCACAGTCATCTTCAGAATGGGTGGACAAATATAACATCAACATTAACCCATTCAAAATCATTACCTGACCTAAACACCACCTCCCATGCTTTTTTCCTCACAGTTAAGCTATCATACAATCATGTATAGAATGATATTGAATTTACCACCATCCCATCTCCCCTCAAGTCTCTAACTTTGCAACCATTATCCTCTACAACAACCTCCTTTGACTCTGACCTCAATCAAGAATCAACATAACTCTGTGTTTAAAATATTCAATGACCTTACCTCCACTGCTCTCTGATGAGGACGATTCTACAGACTATCAACCCTCTGACAGAAAAAAAAAGAATTATCCAACTCCGGTGAATTTGGAAGGACCTTATTTTGAAATTGTGTTTCCTAGTCTTTTCTTTCTCATAAGGGGAAATATCCTTACAGGATCCATGTTGTCAAGACCTTCAAAGTTTCATATGTTTTAGTATGTTCACCTATCATTCTTCCAAACTGCCTGCTTTTTCTTCTCTTATCTGTGAATAAGCATGTGTGCTTGTGTCTGGGGATGGATGGGCGTAATTTAAAGACGTATTGCTTAAATCACACTGTAGTAAATTAATAATGTGTAATTTTTTTTCTCCAAATGTCATTGGTAAGACTTTTACGATAAACAGTTACTTTGTTGTTAATGACAAAACAGAATGATTTGCTGTCATATTTAATAGCAGCCTGTCAGGTAAATTGATTATCTTGCTGGTTTAACTGGATAGCTACACCTTTTGATGGCTTGCAGAATACTAGGGCTTGACTGTCAGTGCACTTTTCCCCATTCGGTCATAACAAAAGATTGGGAGTTCGCCATTAGATTTTTAAGAACAAACAATGTGAGGCTGGATGTAAGATTAATTGAATGGAAAAGTTTGTACCGACATTGGGGGATTCAGTGATGATAAACCCTTGACTTAGATTAAATTTAATTAAGTTATATTTTCTCTTGTTGGTGATTGTCATTGTGTTGTACTTGTGTGATACAAATGTTACTTGCCACTTATCAGCACAAGCTTCGAATTTGCCCAGGTCTTACTGCATTTGCAGATGGGCAGCTTCTGGCATCAGAACCTGCTTAAGATGTTGGTGCCCACCAGTTGAATTTTACTGAAGGCAGCCAATTAGTTGGTCCTTTCTGCTTATACCTTTCAATTAGAGATAGTATGTGGGTTTCAGAGGCAGAAGCCACAGTGAGTGTAGTCCATTCCAAGGGAGGTCTGTGGCTCTCATTATGTGACTATTGGGAGTGCTTCTCAGACTCAAAGAACAGGTTGGGTAGCAAAGCAATGGAGCTGCTAACAGTATCAAGGCAGTCACCAAGGCATCGTTAAGCTCATGGTGATTAGAGAAATTCCTCTTTCGAAATTCCACCCTCAATGGTAAAGCTGGGACACTGGAAGATGGAAACGTTGCTATTTTTGAGAAGTCAACTTCAGCTGTTATGCAGTCTCAAGCTCACTGCTGATACACTGCTGTGTTATACAATCAGTATTCAGTAGCTCCTTAGTTTTTGACTTCTCAAAGCAATCTCACAGGTTCCCACTACCGGGGAATTGTGGGATCCAGTCTGACACATTTTAGTGCAATTTTCATGGTGCTCCTGCAATCCCAAGCTGCTTTCACTGGGCTGGGAGAATTCTGCCTCATCTGTCTGCTGCTTCTTAATTCTAAAGAATAGTCATTCCAGACTCGGAACATTAACTCTCCATCTCTCTCCACAAATGCTGCCAGATGTGCTGAATTTCTCAAGAATTCTCTGTGCTTGTTTCTGTGTTTCTGTCTGCTTCTTCCCAGGCTGTGCAATCACTTGTAACATGCAAAAGGGAAAATAAAACAATAAGCACAATACCATTCAAGATCTCATTAGTGTAAAAGCACTAAATGGAGTAATTAGATAAGTTAAACATAACAGTCATAATTAGATATCTATTGTGGTAAATATTGTATGTATCATTGTTTCAAAGCCATTTATTTCAACATTCGCAGAAACAACAGTTGCAAATTGCTGAACTCATCATTTTACATCAATTAGAAATAATAAGACAGTTTGTTTACAACCAAAGGGGATATGTTACTCATTGAAATTTAGGATTAGTTTTGAAGGTTAACCTGGTGACAAAGCATAATCTTTGTTCTGGAAGTGAACCTATTAAAGAAAATAACTACTGCAGTGATGTTTCTATTAACTTTACTTCATCAAATTTTGGAAAATATCTTCAGAAAAAGATCTTTTGTTACTTCCCGAGCCACTGTAAGGGCAGTATCATCACAAATAGCTCTACACCTTCCACAGACAAGAAGTGGACTTCTGTTTCAAGTCATTTCGATCAATGTCGCATTGTATGGATACATTGTGCAAAGGGCATAATACTGCAAGTTATATATAATGTCACATAGGCAGTTTAAAAAAAATCATTTGGTCTTTCATGTCAATGCCAGGTTTTTCAAAAAAATAGCTTATTTCCAATAGGTCTGAAACTGGGACACAGTGGCAGCAGATTACACCAGTTAAAAGTAGTCCTCAACAACCTGCCAAGGTTTCTACAATAACTTTCTTCTCATCCACCTCCTTTATCACCTAGGATGAGGGGAGTAGACACATAGAAACACCACTATGTTCAACTACACCTCCATGCCACACACCATGCTACCTTGGAGATTATATTGTTAGTTCCTTCACTGTCACTGAAGCTTGGTACTTCCTCTGTAGCAACATTGTGGGTGTATCTGCTGGCACTGTTCTAAGACGACTGTTGACCACCACCACCTTCTAAAGGGCAGTTAAGGATTGGCATTAAACGCTGGCCTTTCCAGTGACACTCACATCCTAAGAATGAACAAAAATATACTGTACACTATGATGCATAAGTCGTTGCAGTGACCCTCAAATATTTTTTTCATATACTTGGTGTACAAGTCAAACTGCCTTTTCAGCTGCATCTGTACTCAGCCTTAGTTTTTCACTCTACAAGTGGATGTTTGTTTACTATTCCTTGTAACTGGGTTCAAGGAATCAAGCAGATGATTACGCAGATGTATGGGAGTTTAAGCCATGTCCATATGGAATAGAGCTCACAAAGTAAATAACATAGACAGGGAACGACATATAAGCTCCACTTTTATCAATTTTATACTTGGTTTTTAAGTCGCCCACCATTTATGGAAGAATATTCTGAGACTTCAAAAATTGACTAATATATCAACATCTATGGTAATTTCCTCTTAAGTAGAAATTAATTTCTTCTCCATACACTTGAATACGCTTTGAATACCTTTTCAAGCAGTGAATTCTAGGTCATGACAACTCCCTGAGTTAGAAAAATTTTATACTTCCCATGGCATTTTTGTCAATTATTTTTAACCTGTGTTTTGTTCTTTACAGTCCTGCCAGCAGACAATCAGTTTCTCTTGATCTACTCTGTCAATGTACCCCATTATTTTGAACACCTCATTTAAATCTTCACTTAAGCTTTCCTGGTATAAGACAGATATTCTGAAGTTCTCCAGTCCTCCCTCCACATAAAAGAAACTCCTTAGCTTTCATGCTATTTGCTAAATACAACACATTACACAAAAGATTTGCAAGAAGGAAGCAGAGATTTGAATGTTCAGCTATTGAAGCAGCCTCCAGGTTTACCATAAGCCTCTGTGGAATTGATAATAGCAGAAATAAAGAATTGAAAGAAACATTTCCTGGTGATTAATGACAGGAAACTGTTTGAGGGAACTGTAGGCATTAAATGGGAAGTGGTTTGAGTCAGCTTCCAGTTAAGATTGTGGCAGATGAGGATGCTACAAGCGAAGCTCCTCCACTCCTTCTTTTTCCTTCCCTTTCTCCCCCCTTTCTTTCCCTGTTTTTCCCCATCTAGTCTCTCAATGGCTTGTGGCAGCTCTCAGCCTGGTTTCTCGGTGGCATGTGGTGGGTCACAGCCTGGTCTCTCAGTCGTATATCGGCTGGTCTCTAGGGGGCTCATAGCAGTCTCTCAGCTTGGCATGAGAGTGGGTCCTGCCTGGGTATGTTCCTAATGCACCAGGGTATATCCGAGAGGCAGCAGTTTCAGCAGCAGCGATGGTATCTGCAGCAGCAGTGTCGAGAACAGACAGCAGGGCGAGATAACCGAAGGACTCATCAAAAAGTGTTGAACTTTCAACTTATTCCTTTATTTTCCTCGTTTGACCTAAAGAAGACTTTAATATAAACTATTGCCTATTTCTTTACTTTTCCTCTATTTTATGAAGTAATGCTTAACTTTTTAACATTCGTTTCTCTTACTACCTCGTACCTAAGCATTTTTTGGTAACTAGGATGGCGCCATGTATGGCAATATTATACACTTTTCACTGCACTCTCATTCTTCTATATTTGAGTGCATGTGACAATAAAATCTAAAATCTAAATCTAAATCTATTTTCTGTTACAGCTATCAATCTATGTAGAGATAATACACTGTCTGAAATGTTATTATTGACCACAAGTGAAGCAAGGTAGGTGAAGCTTGAAAGTCCATAAATATCTTGAAAGGATGTGAAAAGCACTCTCATTGTAAATTGTAAAATTCAAAACGCAATATTTGCATGATGCTGCTTGTCACAAACACAGTCAATAAAGTACTTGCATTTGTGCAGTGCCTCTGACGTCCTACGTTGTCTCAAAATTCTAGCAGCCTATGAGATACTCTTGAAGTGTAATTTTCACCAAAATGGGTTAAAGAAATTAGGTAGAGGCAAGTAGAAAATTAAAATGGAATTATGTCTTGTTAAATACCTTATCAATGGTCCTACTTGCTTCGATAATGTTCAGCTTCTTGTCTTAACAAATGTGCCAAATAAGCTAGACTTCAAGAAATGTCAACATGGAAATAAGAGTGGATACCTAGTCTCTCCCGCAAGGGTAAATATTCCTTTAGCACCCAGGCTAAATGCAATGCCTTCCTTAATTAAGGAGTCCTTTCTTAAGTAAAGAAATCAAAATGTATGTAGTACTCTAGATGCGGCCACATTGACTCCTTATACAACTATTGTATAACTTCTCCATATTTATAGAAATCTACTGCACGGAAAAAGGCCCTCCAGCCAATTGCATCTATGCCAGTCAAAAACAACCACCTAGCTATGTGCGATTCTCAATTTAAAACAGCCAATATGTCATTTTTCTTCCCAATCACTTGCCGTAGCTGCACACCAACTTGCGATTTATGTTACACACATCCTGCTGGGCCATTGAATTTTGCAGTACTTCTCCACTCAAGTAATGTTCTGTTTTTCTATTCTTCTTGCTGAAGGTGGTGTACTGTGCCAGTTGGGTAAGGGAGGTAGTGTGCCACGTGGGCAGAATAATGTCAGAGGAATGTGTTGTCAGGTAGATAGGTACCAAATAGGTGGAGTGCCTGGAGTGAAAAAGTGCTTCAGGTAGACAGGGTCAGAGGTTAACAGGCCTGATGTATGGAAGTAGAGGGGGGTGTCTCAGGTCCGATAGGTGGGAGGTGAGTTTGGGTCTGGTGGAGGGACAAGTGTGAGTTCTGGTTGGGGGGATGGGCTATCAGGTCCAGCAGCAGTCAGGGATGCATCAGATCTGATGGGTAGGAGGGGTTTTCAGTTCCAGGAGCTGTAAGACTGCTGTGGGTAGGGACACGATTCCAAGGGAGATCAGAAATGAAACTAGAAGGGTGTGGGAGGACACATCCACCTATGGGATGATCAGATTGGTGAGGTGGAGTGTCAGTTCAGGTTGAGGATTATTGGCTCTGGTAAGGCTGGGAGGTGTGGGGGAAGGGTGGAATGTCAGCCAGTGTTAAGGGGTGTTGACTTCAAAAGTGGAAGAGACTTTTAAGTTCTGCAGTGTGATGAAGGGAGTAATCAAGCTAGTAGTGATGGGGAGGTGCTGGGCCCTGCAGAGCCTGTTTGTGATGAAGAAAATCTAGTTTGCGCTGGTGGATTTCTGGTCAGTATACAGTTGTTAAAGGTTTAAGGGGTCCGTGAGCGCAGATAGGGGGGTTGGTGATGACTTTTGGGGATTAGTTTAATAGTTGCCCAGAGTTCAAAGTAGAGTTTTCATTATTTTCCTGGTAGTTGTCTAGCTTAGTTGAATTGGAACCCACCAAATTCTGCAAACCCAGTGGATTCTTTCAGACAGTTCCAGATGCAGGGGAATTGCCCATCGCAAAATTCAATTTTCCTGCAATTCCCACGAAGTCAGCTGCATCAGGGATTCCACATGGTCCTGAAATCAACCCCAGTCTATGCTTCCCCAACAATTCTCTGGCCATAGGAATATCTGAGCTTGAGTTAATCATGATGCCAATGTGAAAACATAACTCAATTTAAAGTGATGAAATTTGAAAATGCCATCAAATACAACACTAATATAGGTTGAAAAACCATTTGAATGCTAATCCCTCACTCTTGTATGGTAGTTTGTACTCATTGTGTACCATATTACAGTACCTGGAAAGGGTACATTTACTGCAGTAAGGGTGTAGGGCAGATTTCATATCATCACATTACTATACCCTAACATATTGATAAACAAATCTATGCCTTATGACCTGTAGCTGAGAGGTGCAATATATGTTTGTAATGTCTGTCAATCATAGTATTTGTTTTGATTATAGAATAAGGCAGTCAGTATTATGTGTGTGCAAAAATGAGAAGAAATGTCCAATAATTAAAATTTCTAACATTTCCATCTTTACTTCAGTTAAAATAGAACTAGATGCTGTTTGCATACTACAATAAAACATAACTTCTCAAAGTGAGACTATGAAAATGAAAATTATTTTGTAATCTATCGAGGAGATTGATTACATAAATAATGATTGCACTTGGATGTTAGCTTCAAATTTTCTTTTAAGTCTAATAAGTATATTTTCATTTAATGTTCCTAAAAAAGACCAATACAGATAGGACAGATTTCAACATTATCTGAATATTTTACGACTTGAATGTTGCCAATGGTCTCTGAAGTAAAATGATTATTCATCATGTTTGCTGCAAAAATTGAAAAAGATTTAGATTAGTTCCTGTAACTTTATGCCACATGTATTTGGGAAGTTCTGATATGCACATTATTTTGAGAAATGCCTTCCTCAGAGTCTGCTTTGGTTCGAGAAAAAGGAAAAGAGGCTCCCATTAATTTATACGGCAATAGTTTGAATGGAACAAGTCTTCATGCAGGAACATTAGTAAAATGGGACAGTTAATGACAGTTACCACAAAAACTTCAAGGGGAGGTGGTAGTGGTAACACCACTGGACTAGTAATCAAGAACCCTAGGCTAATTTTTTGAGGACATGAGTTTGAATCCTACCATGGCAGATGGTCGTTGACTTCTGACTTTGAAACATAAATATGTGACGATGCAGATTTAGTTTAATATAAAAGAACGCAGAAGGTTATCATACAAAAGAAACAAAGATGAGATGGAACAAACCAGACTATGTGCTTATGACACAAATTTAAAGATTTCAAATAAACACAGTAAAACAAAATCAAATTCTATCAATCCCAACAATACTTTTATACAGCACTCACACCGGAGAGAATTTCACTACTATCAGGCTTAATTTAACAGTGGCTTCAATCTTGAGAATCTGATAACCTCTTCCTGGAGCATTCATACAACTCACCCTAGATTTTCTCAGCCTCAAGTAACTTCTTCAGCATTTATAGAGTCATAGAGTCACACAGCATGGAAACAGAGCCTTTGGCCCAAAGAATCCTTGCCAATCATACATCGCAATCTGACCTAGTTCCATTTGCCAGCATTTGGCCCTTATCTCTCTAAACCCTTCCCATTCATATACCCATCCAGATGCCTTTTAAATGTTGTAATTTTACCAGCCTCCACCACTTCCCCTAACAGCTCATTCCATACAATCACTACTGTCTGTGTGGAAAAGTTACCCCTGAAGTCCTTTTTAAATCTTTTCCCTCTGACGTTAAACCGATGGTCTCTGGTTTTAGACTCCCCAACACTAGAAAAAAGACCTTAGCTATTCATCCTATCCAGGCCCCCCATGAGCTAATAAACCTCTATAAGGTCAACACTCAGTCTCCAACGCTCCAGGAAAAAAGCCCCAGCCTATTCAGCCTCTCCCTAAATCTCAAACCCTCCAGTCCCAGCAACATCCCTGCAAAATCTTTTCTGCACCTTCGCAAGTTTAACTACATCCTTCCTATAGAAAGGTGACCTGAATTGTATGTCGTATTCCAAATGTGACATCACCAATGACTTGTACAACCACCACATGACATCCCAACTCCTATACTCAATGTTCTGTCTAATAAAGACAAATGTGCCAAACACCTTCTTCACCACCTGTCTATCTGCAACTCCACTTTCAAGGAACTATGCACCTGCATACCTAGTTCCCTTTGTTCGGCAACGCTCCCCAGGATCCTACCATTAAGTGTAAACGTCCTGCCCTAGTGTGCCCTACTAAAATGCAACACTTCACATTTATCCAAATTAAACTCCATCTGCTACTCCTTGGCCCATTGGCCCATCTGATGAACGTCCCAATATACTCTGAGACAATCTTCTTCACTACCTACTACACCTCCAATATTGGTGTCATCTGCAAACTTATTAACCATACCTCCTATATTCACATCCAAATCATTTACATAAATGATCAAAATCAGTGGATGCAGTGCTAATCCTTGCGGCACACACGCCTCCAGTCCAACAAAACCTTCCACCATTACCCTCTGTCTCCGAACCTCAAGCCAATTTTGTATCCAATTGTTTAGCTACTCCTGGATCCATTGTGATCTAACCTTACTATTCCGTCTACCATGCAGAATCTTGTTCAACACTTTGATGAAGACCATATTGATAATGTCTCCCACTCTGCCTTCATCAATCTTCATTGTCATCTCTTCAAAAAACTCAAGTTAGTTAGACATGATTTGCCACACATCAACACTTATGAAATGGAACATTTAAACTAAACTCATTACACTTTGTTTACATCTAACTATTTCTCTTTCTCAGGAATATCTATTTTACACATCCAGCTTCAGCAAGGCTTCTGCAAACTGCCACAAAGTGAAACCAAAAAGGTTTTTCTCCAAGTTTCAGTGTTTTAACTCAGTCCCACACCACCACCCCAAATCTAAAATCCTAATGCATTACGTTGTTTCAGAGATAGTAGGAACTGCCAATGCTGGAGAATCTGAGATAACAAGGTGTAGAGCTGGATGAACACAGCAGGCCAAGAAGCATCAGAGGAGCAGGAAAGCTGACATTTCAGGTCTGGACCCTTCTTCAGAAATGGGGGAGGGGAAGGAGACTCTGGAATAAATAGAGAGAAGGGGGGAGGCAATGATGGAAGGTGGATAAAGGAGCAAATAGGTGGAGAGGAGATGAACAGGTCAAGGAGGCGGGGATGAGGCTGGTAGGTAGAAGGTGGGGGTGGAGGTTGAGGTGGGAGGAGCGGATAGGTGGGAGAAAAGATGGACAGGTCAGGGAGGCGGGGATGGAGCCAGTAAAGATGAGTGTAAGTGGGAGTTGTGATGGGGGTTGGTCAGTCAAGGGAAGACGGACAGGTCAAGGAGGCGGGGGTGAGGCTGGTAGGTAGGAGGTGGGGTTTACTTTGTTCAATTATAAACTTGCTAAAGTAAACAAATCCCCATTACTCGTTTTCTAACATGACATTTGAAAATAAATCACTTTGCTACATAAAAACCTAAAGGTTAATCATTAAACACACAGAAAACTCATTAGCCATGAGTTCAAAATTCAAAATTCCAAAACTAAATGATATCAAAACATGTGGTAAATCATACATCTTACATTACAATAGTGACCATATTACCATTGTTGATTATCATAAAAACCAATGAGGTTCACTAATGTCCTTTAGGGAAGGAAATCTGCCATCCTCACCTGGTCTGGTCTATATGTGGCTCCAGGCACTGAGGATTAAGGTTGAATCTTAATTGCCGTCCCTCTGCGCAATTAGGGTGGGCAATAAATGTTGGCCTAACCAGGAAATATACTACATCTCATATGTGAATGAAGGAAATACTCAAACTGAAACCTTATTAGTAAACAAGTGATTAAATGTTACATGACATGAAAGTTTTGTCCTTGTTGTGTTACTGCTGACCTATAAGTCAACTGAATACTTTTTACTTGTTGTGCTGAAATATAATGAAGCATTATTCATACAACAGCCAACAGTATTTTCTTTTATTCATTTTTGTCAAACAATTCAATAACACAACTCCTTAAAATGTTTAATTAATTGCAACGCTGCCAAATTTCATCTCAATTGAATCCACAGCAAGTCATATCAATGCCATTTTAAATCACTCCGCAATGTTGTCTAGTAATTGGCGATGACAATATATGTTTTGGACAGATTTAGACTTCAATAATATTGTCCATTGATATTCAGAGGAAAAAACCTGAATTAGACTGGATATCTGAGTTGGGACTCATTAAGTATTTTCTGTTGTGACCTATCTTATTGAGGCAGGCAATATGCAAATTTTACGACGCCTACCTGTCTAAGGATTTCAATGAGCACTAAGCACAGAGTTTAGACAGTGAACGGTGTGTCAGTGACTCCATGCTGCACAAACTTAAGAGCTTCTCTGAACAGGAAAGCTTTCATACTCCCACCAGCACCACTCTTCCAGCGCCCTGTTCTTGCCTTTTAGTTGGATGGCCCAGACAGCTGTTGCCCATGCCAAGGGGGTATTGTCAAAAGTTGGGACCTGAAGTTTCAGAGCAGCTCTAGGTCATGCTGCAAGGTTATCTGCTGCCTTTTCCAGTGAAAGTCAACAGCATTCCATGCTGTGCAGGAGCACAAGAGCAGGCAAAGGCACCTGCAAGAAAGACACTGAAAGAATACACAAGGGTAGATAGTTCAATTTTACAAATAATAATAGAAGCTTTCTTGGAAAAATCTGTTTTTGGTGTGTTGTTTTTGTTGTTTCGCTTTATTTCAGGGGATTCTTCAAGAGGATGCTTTATTGAGATACAGCAGATGAATTTAAAAGCACAGAATTGTGGAGCAATTATGATCTGGGAGATGAAACCTCAGGGGAACAGAAATCTGAATTATTTTTAAGTAATTCATAGGATGAGGGCATCGCTGGTTAGGCAGCATTTATTGCCCATCCCTAACTGCCCTCTGGACAATTAAGAGTCAACCACAGTGCTGTGGGTCTGGAGTCACATTTTTAGGCCAGACCAGATAAAGATGGCAGTTTCTTTCCCTGAAGGACATTAGTGAACCAAATGGGTTTTTCCAACAATTGACAATGGACTCGTGGTCATCATTAGACACTTAATTCTAGATATGTATTGAATTCAAATTCCACCATCTACCATGGCCTGATTCGAACCTGGGTCCCCAGAACATTATCTGAGTCTCTGGATTAACATCCAGAGATAATACCACTCGACCATTGCCTTCCCTATCAAGTAACCTCTCAAGGACTGGCAGTCAGGAATGAAGAGGACCAAAATGCCTCTTTAATTTGTCTTCTTCCTCCTCTTGAGTTTCTCTATGAAAGCTTGATGGTTAATATGAGCTTGTGCAACGACATGCTGAAAGACACAGGCGTGCACACCACGATCTGTCTCTTTGGCAATGGAGCAGAATCACGAGCTGGGTCACCAAGCAGCCAGGTTTTGATGCTTCATGGTGGGCCACAGATGGCATGATTGGTACAGGATGAATGCATCATGACTGTTGCCATGGTATCTTCTGAGCATGTTTATATCTCAAAATGCATGTTAATGAAGTGACAACTCTTGCAATTACCGAACTTCTCCCTGTTAACATGTGAAACCAGGTGTGTACAGTTCAAATGCATTCTTCACCAGCCGGCCAACCTGGAAAAGTTGTAAGCCTGCTCCTGTTGTGATTTGTTGGTCAATCAGAAGACAATGAAGTCCCTTATTCTGAACAGATCATTGATGCAGCAATGGAATGAAGAAATGTTGCTAGTATCACTTTCTTTCACCTATAAATATCCTGTGGCATAGTAATTTAGAGTAACTTCTCAAACCTCACCTGTTCCAAGGATGTAGAGCCTGGTATAGGAGAATAAGACAGTTCAGTGATGACCTTTACTGTAAAATAGAGAACTAGATTATATGATGGCTAGTTGGATGGGAACCATCCATAATTTTGATGTCAATTTTAGAGAATGTGAGAGGGTCTGAAATTAGGAACCTACCACATGTTGAGAAAGTGTTTAATTGTTTTTATTTTGAAGCAATTAAAGGCCTAGTATGCTCATTGATTTTCAATTATTTACCGTTTTCTGTTAAGTGTTCAAGCCAGGCTTCCTTTCAACAATCAGACATAGTTGAGCCATAACCTTGAACAATAGGAACTGTTCACACTGGAAGTGGATCAACCAGTGAGGAGGAACTCAATAGGAAGTGGATGGCAGCTGCACCTGACCAAACAGGCAAATGAGGAAACTGGTGCGGCCAAGCCAGTAATCTCCAAACACCAAACCAGTAGAAGACTTTGCATCTTGGTACAAGGCTAGGTAGGAGCTCAACTACTTAAAGCTGCAGAAGCCTTATTACATCAGAGTGTCATGGCTTTCTGGTGTATTCCCGACAGATCCGGAACATGCAGCTGATCGAGAATATGATGCTCCTTAAACTCAGGAGGCTATAATAATGCAGTGCATCTCAGAACAAAGCAGTGACCACACAGCTTCACTGGAAAAATCTTATTCACTGAAGGCCAATGAATTTTCATCATCTGAAGCCCTCATAAGCAAGTCCAGCTAAAATAACATTCATAATAGGAAAGCCAAAATGTGACAAAAGCTCTTTATTGCAAATCTCACACATTCAGAAGACTAATCTACTGAACAAATTATTTCACACCAAACAAAAGAATGAACAGAAAACATCGACAGCGTAGATAATGGAACATCTCATCCATGCTCACCCACTTGTGTTAGCATGTGTTTCCTTAAATCTGATCCACATGCTGTGCTGCTGTAGTGCTTCCCCATCACTGCAAACAGAAATAGAAGCAAGCTGTTAAATGAATTGCTTCTTTACTTGTGATGAACTTAGTCAGGGTGTGGGAGTGGAGGGAGCAGAGGTGTCCTTTGGTCGTTTAATGTTGTGAGAGACCCCTGCACGGTGAATAAGTCCCGCATTATGGGAGGGGTTTGCTCTGTCATTATAGTGCACAAAGAAACTGGTGTCTCAAACTTAGTGCTGGAGAAGAGGCAGACAGCATCAGGAATACACTGACTGGAGACGCAGCCACAATCAGCTGCTGGTTATTCATCATTGCATGGTCTATTAGTTCCTCCCTGCTTTCCTGAGAGGGAAGAGATCCTGATGGACAAGTATCTTGTGCCCTCGCCATGTCCTTCTATCAGAGATATTCACTGCTGTATTGAGGGATCCACCATTTAGAAGGGGGTCCCTGATGATATTCTCTGTTTAGCCCACATTACTGCATCCCCTCCCTGCAGCAGATACAACTTGCAACTCATCCCCATCCAACCATCGGTCATCCATAGCCAGTGATGATTCTAGGCCTCAGGAAGGTGCAGAAAGTTACTGCCTCCCCAGTGGTGCTGGCCTCTGATTAGTCAGCACCTCTCAGTGAACAAGTCTTCTACCCAGAGGTCTTTGATCCTAAGGAAGGTCCATTGTTATTCAGGTAAGTTGCTGAGTAGCACTTAAATAAATGTCCCTTCCCTGAAAGAACAAAGTTACTGAGTGAGACGCCTGCCACTTCCATTAAAAGCAGGTCTTTATTTTTGTTGTGATATTTCTTGAGAATAAAGAACAGGGTACTCCTTCCATCAGCTCCTCGACTAAGCCTTCCACTAAGATCAGCTCATTAAGGTATCACTGCATGGGTGAGGCACCAGTTTTTGGAAGATATCTTCAATTATTCTGGACATTTTGGTGAAAGACTATTTGAAGAATATCGAGATGTTCCCTTGATTTTTCATAGACCACCACCACAAAACAATTTAATGTTTTCCAATATCTCAGTTGATCTTTGTTGGTCTTTCCTGCAGATAAATTGCTTGATATCTATTGTCATAATGGAATAATTGCTAGACTGCAAAAGAACAGCATTGGGCTTGAAGCAATTCAGATTGTCGCCAATATATATAAGGGAGTTCAGAAGAGTCAATGGGTAAACTACAAAGGTTGAGAGGGTGATCAACAATGTTGGTGGGAAGACATTGGAATTACTCGGGAATATTATGCAGGGGAATGCAGTGTAATGCAAGTAAACTGAGCCCAGTAGGTAAATGGAAAGATACTTACCGACCAGACACAAATGTCCCTATTGCTGATGGCTCTTGCAAGACCAAGAAAGCTTATGGTCAGGGTTAAAGTTAAAATATTGTTAAATATAAGACTCAATATAATGTAAATATTGACACCAGTTGGGAGAGTTTTAGATATTTGTTTCATGTTCCACCTTTTAAAAACAGAAGTGGGCAAATCATTTTTTAAAACATTTTAACGTCATATTTAACTCAAACCCACCCACTTCAAGGGAAAGAAGTATTGTCAATCCTTTCATCCTCCATGAACATCAGGGCTATTATTGAAATATAGCCCTCTCCAATGATTTGTATAGTCTGCAGAAAGACAAATTCACATTTAAAGATCAAAAACAGTCAAAACAAACATCAGAAATAAAAGTCAAATTGCACCAAATAATTACTAGATGTTCCAAAGGTGAAATTAGGAGATTAGAGATAATTTTAAAACAGAAGTTGCATCATGTGTCTTTTTAATTTGGCATCAGTTCCAGTTCTCACAATGCAAAAAACACAATGTCATCCCCAACTGCTTAATTATGGTCACACTTTCACAAAGGTAGAAATAAAGTAATTCTAACAAAAGATTCAATTATTGAAACCAGTGGATGTTTTTACATTTAATCCTAAGAACAGCCCCTGTGAGATTTATAAAAGCTGTTGTGTTTAGTGCATAGTTATTTCAAATGTCTAAGCTGCACAAATATCTGTAACAGCAGCAAAATATAGCTCAAAAACTTAAGGTTAAATAAAAATGACCAAAGCAGAATAAAATGCCTAACTTCTTGTACAAATCACACCACAACAACAATTTCTAATGCACTTCTATCACAACTGGATTTCAATATCATGATTTTGTTTATTCCACTTCTGTTGTCTCCCCAAGGTCCACTTATCTGATCCACAGCACCTCCACCATCGGCAGGGCTGGCAGACTAGACCTTAAATCATCCTGTCTGGCTCAAGGATCCAATGTTGGCACAATGTGATCTAGTTTGGCCTTCCAGTTTACTGATCCAACCTGCTCCATAGGGTGTCTGAGTTGCTGTGGCAACACAAATTATTGTGCAAGGAGAATATTATCTAAGCAGTGAAGAACTGCTGAATTCCAACATGGAAGGATCTCAGTGTTTCAGAGTATGGATCTAAAAGCATTAGGATGCAGGTACAGCAATTGATTAAGAAGATTAATGGAATGCTATCCTTTATTATGAGTGGAATTAAACATAAGGGTAAGGAAGTTATGCTTCGATGATGGAAGGCATTGATGAAACCTTGGGTGGATTCTTCTATTGAATGATATGGATTTGCCAATCATTTGATAATATAGGGTGAGATTGGCCAAAATGGGATTTTGTACATCAAGAATGAATTACAAGTTTTGAACAGTGAGAAGAAAACCTCATTGGTGACCAGCAAGAGGCTTCTTCTCATCAACTGGTATGCATTAGTATATTATTAATCCCTGATATTGTCTCATTGGTATGCAGTTTTTACTCTCTCACCTGATAGAGAGAAATTAGACAGTAACAATTCCCAGCATGAAAGTCAGGATGGTAACCTGGTGGCTTCAACTTGGCACTTCCTCCTCTGGTCTTTCGCCTTGGGCAGTAATTTCCGACATCTCAGTACACACTTCATGGCCAGCAACCCCCTGTTTTCCTGCTCTTGGAAGATGACATCAAACTACTAAATCATACTAGCCTCACTACACCCTCATGGCACTCATTCCGACCCACTTAAGAGTACAGTCTTCCACTTTAAAGCTGCGCTTTGCAATGTACCAGCAGCTTTCCTTACAATGCTGTTGCCAGGACAATTCATATGCGAGAGCAAGCACACAACTCATGGTTTGGACCAGGGCACATCTCAGCGCTCCTCACTTTCTCTCTTAGCTCTTCCTGCCTTTGTACCTACTTGGATTCTTACAGCATCTCTGCCTTGCTTTGCCTTGCTTTTTTGGCATCTTGTCCCTTCAGCCGAAGCATAAAGGTTCACAGTACTTCTGCTTTCACATGTCTTTTAACACAAACACAAAGCTAGGCAGCTTATCGTGGTTGCCAGCAGTAATCAGTCAAGGGGCTGTTGCTGTACGGCACTGTGCTGTATCAATTTCACACCTGCTTCTTGTGCAGCTGTGTACACAGAAACCACCCTACATGTTTTTCAATCAAATAGCACTGTCTCAAAGTCTAAGAGGAGTCGTCCTCTGTCAAATCAAGGAAGACAGGCTTTAGTCAGGGAGTTCCCACACTGTACGTCAAGGGCAGCATGTGATATTATTCCAGGGACTGGGTGGACTTGTGTGTACAGAGGCAGGGAGTGCAAATCACTATAATTTGAGAAGAAGGCCACAAGTAAGTCAGGCAGCTACAGTGCAACTTTTCATGAGAGTCCCAGTAAATCAAGTTGGGGAGCTGTACAGACATCAGTCATGGGGTTGGTCAATCAAGTCACCTCTCTTTCCAAGTTATTCAAGGGGGTGCGCCATGGTCAGTTTGTATGTCAATTCAATGGATGTCAGGGGTTTCTGCTATGGTCAGGAATTTGGGGAAATCAGTTCTGGGGATTGGAAGAAGCATGCTGGGATGCAGAGAGGACAATAATTGTGAAGGGGGAAATTAAACATGTAAGGGGTGGTGGGAGCTGGATAGTGGGTTGTGCATTGGAGGACATGGGTTATTGCAAGAAAGGAAAAGGTCATCTGCAGTCACATCTTCCCTGGCCTCGGCAGGGGAATAGTGCAGCACACTGGTTACCATGGCTAAGCTGTAGGTCAGAGCTCAGATGGTAACATTGGGAAATGAAGTCATTATTTAGTGCAACAAAATCAAATTTTCTGGAAAAACTCAGCAGGTCTGCCAGCATCTGTGGAGAAAAAGCAGAGTTAACATTTTAGTCCAGTGATTCTTCGTCAGAACGAGGTAGTTTAATGTGGTATGTGGGAATGTGTGGAAGCTTAAAACTGATTGGGTCAACAGGGAGTACAAAAAAGAAACATAGAGGTTCGAAGTTGATTACCAGGCTCAGCCTATGATTCAGTGTCCAAGCGTGACCCACACTGCCTGTCATAATCGTGTGAACCACAGATGTGCACTGGAAATGGAAAATGACTCTGATCACACTGAGAGTGGATAGAGTAAATATCTTTTTATCCCTATATCTGAGGATGTGGGCTTTACATGTGAGTAATGGGAGGACCTTCAAAAGACTGTTGTATTATTCAGGCACTGTCATGGTGCAAGTTGAAAACATCTGCAATCATAAAACCCTGTTTGTGAAATACATGCAATATCCAACTGTGTGAGATATAAAATTTGGCCACAAGTAACCTTGATCATGTCATTAGTTATTACCGATTAAACATAGGCAAATTTGTGAAGCAGAAGTAATCACATGCAATCTTAGAAGTCGCACCTGCAGGCCACAATTCTCACACAGTTTGAGATCTCTAAGGCTGCTCAAGGGAATTGAACTGATTTCCTCTCACCTTGAACTGTTAGTATTTGCTGATAGGTTCTTAAATGCAATGCTGACTTATTGGATGATGTGGCAGAAAAGGGAGGGGGAAGAGGTATTGGTAACCATGTGCAGTTTCCTCCAGAACTTGTGTGGCGTGGCTTTTTGTTGAATTCATCAACATAAGTTCCTTTCAGTTTGGTGTTTTTGGTTCCCCTTCCACTGCATGCACTGTGAAGGTCAACACTTGACCTGCTATACAGCTGGTATTTAAAAATGGCACTGGCGCTGATAATCCCAGGGGGCCCCAGCAGTGGCACATACTTTCACCACTGTAGATTGGAAGATAGTGTGAGGAGGTTGCTTGGATAAGGAGGC
Source organism: Rhincodon typus (assembly GCF_021869965.1). NCBI lineage: Eukaryota > Metazoa > Chordata > Chondrichthyes > Orectolobiformes > Rhincodontidae > Rhincodon > Rhincodon typus. Next base: position 53,283,198 of record NC_063345.1, read on the forward strand.
AAGTTGTGGAGAGTAGCATGAGAAAATCTGATAGGATCACAGAGACGCATGCCATGAAACTTGTCAAAATTAATACTTAGTTAACTTCTGGTAAAATTCAACCGATCATCTCAAACTATATGCAGTTTTGGTCTCTTTATTTAAGAAGGGTGTGAAAACTGTGCAGACATTTCTGAGGAGGTTTACGAGATTGATGCCTGGAATAAACCTTTTATCGTATGAGGATAGGTTTTATAGACTGAGTTTATTTTCACTGGATTTTCGAAGGATAATGAATGGCTTGCTTGGAAGTGAGCTTTGGACAGTCTTCACCAGGTGGGCATGGAGACAATGAGTGAGTCCAAAACTAGGGGACATTAATTCAAATTTAGGGATCATCCTTGCAGGACTAAAATCAGGAGGATTTGTTCTCTGAGAGTCATGCAGCTTTGGAACTCTCTGCCTCTGAAGGCGCAGTTTTTTTTATGGCAGAGCTGGATAAATTATTTCTGCTCTGAAGAAAGGTCACTGGACCCAAAGCGTTGACTCTGCTTTCTCTCCACAGATGCTACCTGACCCGCTGAGCTTTCCTCAGAAATTTTTGCTTTTTCCTTCAGATTTCCAGAAATCTGCTGCGCTTTGTGTTTTTGTTTAAATAAATTCCTGCTAGGCAATGCAGAATTCGAAACACGAACAGATGAATGAATCAATGAATGGCCAAGCCAACTTATAAGACCATAAAATATAGGAGCAGAATCGGGCCATTCGATCATGATTGATATTGTTATAGGGCTGAATGATGTACTATGTCCATAAAATTTGTTTGCAGTCTGAAGATATTAAGGAATGCTGGATAATTATAGTTGTTGTTCCAATTGCTTTCCATTACATGGCTGATCAGAAATCTCTCCCATGCTTACTAAATGCCAGTGATCAGTGTTGGAAGGATTTGCTGCTTGGCTACATTATGATCACACATCCCTTGGATTTCTAGTCCTGCACTAGGGCTAGAACTCAGAGACTTCTATCTTTGAGGCAGAAATACCACCAGTGCACCACTGGACTGACATGCTCGATTTGTTTCTTGAAAAGCAAGGCAGGTTTCTCATCAAAAAATATTTAGTCCAGCAGTTAAGTTTTAAACGGAGTCTTGAAGTTGAGAGACAGGTGAAGAGAGAAAGATTTCTGGAGAGGGAAATCCAGGGTTTCGGGACTAGATGGCTGAAGGCATGACTGCCATTTTTGGGTGAAGTGAATACGGAGTATGCACAAGAGGTCAAAATTCAAGAATAATTCAATGCATTGCACACTGCGACCGTCCTGTTGTTCATAAGAAATATCCCACAAGATTACTCTCCTGATTATGGATTGTTATATTGATATCCAAACATTTACTTGGTTTGTATTGAAGTCCTCTACCAATTATTTTAATGGAGGTGAACTGTTTGGAAACAACAGGTTAGTACTAATGTTACAATGACGGGCAGGGGAATCTCAAAGCAGCCAGTTAACCACTTGTATGCCAAAATAACAAGGTCAGAAATCAGATGGCACCAGGTTATAGTCCAGCAGGTTTATTTGAAATCACATCCTTTCGGAGAGTAGCCCCTTGACTTCACCTGATGAAGGGGCTAAGCTCCGAAAGCTTGTGATTTCAAATAAACCTGCTGGACTATAACCTGGCGTTGTCTGATTTCTGACCTTGTCCACCCCAGTCCAATACTAGCACCTCCACATCATGATCAATATGACAAACATTGATTTCTGTATGTTAAACTCAGGCCAAACTTCTTTATTAACAAAGCAGTACATAGAAAACCGATAACAAAAAATTAAATACATAAAATAACTGAGAAGATTTTATGTTATGAATGCATCATTATATTGGTAGGATCAAAAGGAACATATTTATGCACATTATGTCATTATGTCAATGTTGAATAACTAATGACATAGAGAACTATTCAATAGTTTACAATGATTAAGATGCTACAGACATCTGTTAATTCCCTAACAAAGTTTATTTTCAGTCAAATGAATTCTGTGAATTTTAGGGTTGAACTTACAATACTTGTAATTTGAGCTGATACCTTCTATAGCAAGTTAAGCATTTTGCTATTAAAATACAAAAAAAAAGGTTATCAACCGGCTCCAAAATAAGTTGCTGTAAATTGGAAACATTTATGAAGAAAGTTTTAGGTTATTGATAAAACGGAAACATTCTCCCCTCTCCCACTTGAAGAAATAAAAGAATTTGGGCTGGGGTAGGTTCAAAGCAATAGAAAGCTGCCCTTTTGTCAACTAAATGTGGTTGAGATGAACTTGATTACCCTTTGAAAGTATCCTGTGTGGTGATGATAACAATGATCTCTGAAACACAAGGTCAATGTTTGAAAACACAGTCATTTAACCAATCACCCTGAGCATGATTCACTTCACTTACCTAGTTTGCTTTGACTATTATTTGTCTTTCGATCTTTTTATTTTATTGACAAAAAGGTAGCTCAGTAATAAAAAGCAGACCTCAGTACATCTTTTTATAGCTATAAAACAGGTACACAGTGAGGGCCAACTTGAAGATCAATGTCATGTGCCAAAAAATGGTTGACCTGACATTAGGTCAGGGAATTTATCAGACATCTTTTACAGTTACCTAAACAGGCACAAACACATTTGCTTTCTATGTTCTTTGGACTACTTGACCGACTCCATTCAGAATTATTCAGCCAGAGTGACATGGGGCCCAATATTCAACATAAAATGGAAGGGTTGTCAAAGGAAGCTCAGCCAGCAGTTCATCCAAATAATATGACCGATACCTGAGGTCTGATCTCAAGTTGACCTCTGGCCTACTAATTGGGGCATCCATCTAAACAGGCCATTGATTCAGGCCTGAAAATGAACCAAAACAAATTTCACTTCTTGTAAATTTTGCTTTTATATTTATATAAGTTTTCAATCAAGTAGTTAGGAGAAAATTAGATGAAAATAACCAATCGATCATAAACTGTTTCATTTCTTTAGAGGGAATTCTTCAATGAGATCTGGTAATTCAAAATTGTATATATTCAGTAAGGTAGGTTTATGCGTTTGTAAAAGTGTGTAACTGATGTTTAGGGTAGTGCATGGTGGGGGGAGGTGGAGTATAGTTGGGTAAGGAGGGTAAATTAACCATAATTTCAGTAACTAGTTAAATATCTATTGACATCATTCACTGCCTCCTTTGCTTTCCACAGGGACTGTCTGATCTGAACATTTTAATAACTTTACGTTTTGAAACAAATTTCCAGCATCTTCTGTATTTTACTTTGGCTAAAACACATCTTGATATCTTTTAACAGTTTTAGGACAGGCTTAAAATCACTACAATCACAGGTTATGGAACCAGCGAAGTATTTATAGATATTTTAATCAGCATTTTCAGACACATCTCTGGAGCAAGTGGGACTTGAATCCAGATCTCCTAGGACATTCAGGAAGCCACAGCAGGTCTGGCAGCATCTGTGAAGAAAAAAATCAGAGTTAATGTTTCTGGTCTGGTGACTCTTCCTCAGAAACCAGTTCTGATGAAGGGTCACTGGACCCAGAATGTTAACTCTGATTTGTTTCTTCACAGGTGCTGCCAAACCTACGGAGCTTATCCAGCAACTTCTGTTTTTGTGCCTGATTTACAGCATCCACAGTGCTTTCGGTTTTTACTCAGGAAACCACCTTGGTTTCACAAGATTGTGTGTTATTTATATCATTACTCATGACAACATCCCATGTTGCTAAAGCTACACATATTTTCAGACGTTTCTGAAGGTTTATAGTTCCTAAAATTACTCAGGGTACCAAATCCTTGATTATAAGGACCTAATGACAGCTCCAAGAGAACCACATCAAAGCACAAACAGGGTCACATAATTAACTTGCTTCATTACTTAATGAGTTCATTGGCATTTCACAGCCAATCTACCTCAATTGGAATCAGTTTAAATACATCACTTCTTCAACTGAATGCATTTTCAAACAATTGATTTGCAAAGAAATTGGAATTTTTTTTAAAAAGTTTTGTCATTTCTTGTGTGTCTTATATTTATGCATTAACACATACCACAGCATTTTTTTTTTGCTGAGGATTTGTTAGTATATTATTAGGTTTTGTTGTGTGCTGTCAGCTATATCTTCTAATTGTGTGGGTTATTTTCAGGCTTACATTGTCTTATGTGCAAGGCTAGTTAGTTTCTAGTCTAATAAGAAGACTCCTGCAGAGTAAACAAGATGTGATTTATTGCAAATTTGCTGATGGTAAGAATAGGCTCTACATTACTACAACAATTTTTGGATCAGACCTAACCTTCATTTTATCTCCCATTAAATCCCACTTTACTCTCCCTCAGACTCCTCATGACATCATCAGAGGGTAGTGCTTGTTGTATCTAGTCAAGTATTAACCTTTTCAGACTCTACTGCATGTTCTCTGAAGGGTTTTGGCATAGATTCTCTACAGCTTGGAAGCAGGACCTTTGGCCCATCAAGGCCACACCAACTGTCTGAACAGCATCCCACCAGACACATCCCTCTACCCTATCCCTGCACATTCTGTATTTCCCATGGCTAATCCATCGAGCCTGCACATTATGGACAATTTAGCATAGCCAATCCACCCTAACCTGCACACCTTTGGACTGTAGGAGGAAACCCGATCATCCAGAGGAAACACACGCAGACACAGGGAGAATGTGCAAACTCCACACAGACTGTTGCCCAAGGGTGGAATTGAACCCGGGTTATGGTCCTGTGAGTCGGCAGTGCTAACCACTGAGCCACTGTGCCACCCTGATTCGTCAATATTGTTGTACATTTTTTAGTATAATTATATGTACCACTACCACATCGACCGCCATGTCTTTAACTTTACAAATCCAAATGATCTGAATATTACTCTTCTTCCCAAGCATGTTCTCTTCAGAACTGGAAGAATGATAAATTGTTGAGAAAAGGTGGTTGCCTTGGACTGCTTTCCCAACAATCTGTGGACTCTGTTGCTCCTCTGCTCCCAGGTTTGCCACACTGTTCATCACAATATATGTTTTGAGGATAGCTCAGTTATAATGGCATGATTTCAACGATTTCTTTGTAATAGCATGAATGATGTACGGTCTTCATTGTTTTCCATCTCCAAGGGTTTTCACATTAAATTCCTGAAGTACAGCTGATCTTTTTTTCCTACCTCTGGTAAACGCATCACATGGTATCATTTATCCCAATATGTGCTATAGGATAGTTTTTGTTTTAATCATGTATCACAGGTGTAAATGTGGAGGCAATTTCTGAGGCAGGACAGCAAACTGAGTCTTCAGGTTTAGGAACATAGGAGTGGGAGTAGGTGATTCAACCCATCGAGCCTGCTTTGCCATCAAACAATTCAGTGTCTTTTACCACACCATCTGCATAATCTGTCTGATAGCCTTAGGTTAACAGAAAACATTAACGTAATTCCTGTACATATTAAGAACCACTATTTACTACAAATAAATATAAAGTAAACACAAGCAGAATAAAACTATGAATTATTAACATATAACAATATGAGTTGTGTGTCTAACCCCTTTTAATACCCAAACACACACATACCTACAGACTGACACAGACAAACAGAAAAGAAAACATTGATGTTATGGTGGGGGACAAATACTCGGGAAAAAACAGTTCAATAGCACCAGTCAATGAGATTGATGAGACATTCCTTTTGCTTTCCAAGACATTCTGCTTTCTGATCTCCTTCTCCAGATTTATTTTTTCAATTCTTTGCAGAGCAATTGGCAAACTAATCATAACTCGTTGTGTTCCTCGTTAAAAGTGACAGCTACTGCAATTGGTGGAAGAAAATAACCGACTTTCTTCAGGCTTAAGTTACTATTACTACAGAAAGAGAAATGCAGAATCTGCTCCTTCAGCAGTTGAGCAGATTTTCTCCTTCTAACATAAACATCCAAACTATTTAAATGCCCAAGACCCGGAGAACTGTCATGAAGCTGGTGACTTCTGGCATCCACATATGGTCACAGTTGCACTAACCAATCAACAATTTGTGGCTGGACAAATCTCCATGCAGACTTCCTGGTGTTATCATGTCTTATCTTACCTCCCCACTGCTTGCAAAACAATAGTGTAAGCAACTCACAATTCATAGAATTCCCACCAGTGTGGAAGTAGGGCATTCAGCCCATCGAGGCCACACTGACCCTCCAAACAGCATTCCACCAGGACACAGCCCCTACCCTCTCCCTGTAACCCTGCATTTCCCATGGCTAATCCACTTAGCCTTCACTTCCCAGGACACTATGGGCAATTTAGCATGGCCAATCCACCTAACTTGCACATCTTTGGACTGTGGGAGGAAACTGGAGCACCTGAAGAAAACCCATGCAGAGACAGGGAAAATTTGCAAACTCCACACAGATGGCCACCTGAGGATGGAATCAAACCCGGGTCCCTGGCACTATGAGGCAGCAGCGCTAACTACTGAGCGACCCTGTTCGTTCCAGCAACTTGTTTTCAAAAGTGCAGTAATTCCTTCCACAATTCTTCGTTTCTAAAACAATCCTTTTCTCAGTTTAGACCTGAATTAAAAATAAAGAAAAATAAAAAGATGTGATCTTTACACATGTTTTCCATTGAATCTTTTGTAGGTGTCACTGAAATTATCTCTCATTCTACAAAACTCCAAAGAATACAAGCCCAGTTTGCCCAAAACCTGCTCATTAGAGATTTCAGGAACAAGTCAGCTAAAGTTCTATTGCATTCCCTTCCATGACAATAATATTCTTCTAAGGTAAGGAGAGAAAACTGCACACAATACTTTTGATGCAGTTTAACCAAACTTCCACACAAACGAAGCAACACTTGACTCAAACCTTCTTGCAATAAAGGCTAACATTTCATTAGCCTTCCTAGTAGTTTGACTTTAAGTAATTCATTTTGTATGAAATCGAATTAGATTGGACTGGGAACTATAATTCAATAGCACCCTGTAAAAATCAAATTATTCAATAGTGACTGACAATTCTGACCCCACCTTTGGTCTCTCTGTTAGACTTCAGGTACCATAGTTAGGTTGTGACATGTTCTAATCTAGAATTCAAGGGGAGGCAATGGCCTTAGTGGTATTACCACTAGACTGTTAATCCAGATACCCGTATAACGTTCTGGCGACTCAGGTTCGAATCCTGCCACAGCAGATGGTGGAATTTGAATTCAAGAAATATCAAGAAATATCATTGTCAATTGTTTGAAAAACCCATCTGGTTCACTAATGTCCTTTAGGGAAGGAAACTGCCATCCTTACCTGGTCTGGTCTACATGTGACTCCAGACCCACAGCAATGTGGTTGACTCTTAACTGTCCTCTGGGCAATAAATGCAGCCTAGCTCACGACGCCCCCATCCCATGAATGAATAAAGAAAAAAAGGAATTTCTTGCAAAGTTACTGAAGCACTCATTTGCAAATTATGGCCAATTGTTAAAAAAACAATCACATCAGTGATAACAAAAACAAAGTTGCTGGAAAAGCTCAGCAGGTCTGGCAGCATCTGTGAAGGAGAAAACAGAG
>NC_063345.1:53291173-53302946 GCF_021869965.1 Rhincodon typus
CCAGCAACTTTGTTTTTGTTCTTGATTTACAGCATCTGCAGTTCTTTTGGTTTTTATTCACATCGGTGATAAGATGTATTTCAAACACCTTGGGTAAGACTTGTTCAACTGCTTCCATTGTTATTGTTTACAATTTGTTCATCACAATCCATCGGAGGTCTTGCTAAAACCATAGAAGATACTTACCAGATCATACTTGGAATACCGTGAACAGTTTTGGTTCTCTTATCTAAGGTGAAATATACGAGCTTTGGAAGCAATCTAGAGAAGGTTGACTAGATTGATTCCCAGGTATGGAAGAATTTTAATCAGGAGCAGATGAGTGAGTTTGGCTTGCACTCCTTAGAGTTTAGAGGAATGGGAGGATCAGCAATGATCTCATTAAATGGCAGAACAGATGCAACTGGCAGAATGGCCTATTTCTTCTCTGCTGCCTTGTGGGAGAATGATTGATATTGACATAGACCTTCCATTGAAAACAAACAGGCCCACCTTCTCATGTTACCAAGATCTGGCTTGGAGTTTGGTGTGTATTTGTGATTTTCTTCTTTACTTGTCATGTGGATGGCATATGTCTGACAATTGGCAATAAATTCCCCAAAAGTCCCCAGAGATCCCGGCCCAACTAAACTCTGTCCAAGCACTTGGTTATTCCCTGTGTCTTTGATGTAGCTTCCCAAAGATGTCCTCTCATCATGAAGTTGGCATGATAAGTCATTCATCATCCACTAGAGTATCATCAACAATGGCAAAAGGACTCCTTTCCGAAATAAGTGTCCACATCACTGAGCCTTTAATGTGGCTAGCCCTTGCTGCTGTATCTGTAGATGTTGAGATGTTGCTTGTCTCTCTTTTGTTCCTGTCAACTTTGATTAAGTCAGTTGTGACTTGCTGGCAATGGTGGCAATGGTTTGTATGTCTTTGACTTGATTTCTTGGATAACTTCAACAGCATGACTGGTAAGGCCTGTTTATAAGGTAATGATTCTGAAGGAGTTAATACAAACCGAAAGAACTGCAGATGCTGTAAGTCAGGAACAAAAACAAAAGTTGCTGGAAAAGCTCAGCAGGCCTGGCAGCATCTGCGAAGAAAGATGAGAGTTAACGTTTCGGTCCGGTGACCCTTCCTCAGAATTCAGATGCTGCCAAATCTGCCAATGTTATGCATAGTGTTTGGGTGGAAACAAGATTCTGGCTTTTGGAAGGAGCATATGTATCGATACCAGCTCTCTAAAATCCACTTAATGATGCCTGAATGAATATAGCTATCCTTGTTTCTACCATGCAAGAAACCTTATGTTTTTCTAAGAACAGTGAAGTGATCTGGCTACAAAATCTGGTATGCCCATTAATCATGAGGATTAATTTAATTTATCTGGCTAGTCAGTGTCACCGTTCTCTCCTATCTCCATATGCATCCTTTCTGAAGCTCATTTCCCTGTTACAGATGTTGACCTGTAAAAGATAACTGCTCCACCAGTCTAGCATACAAGACACAGCTACCTTTCCTTGCTTGGCTAACACTTCAAGACTATTTGCATGATGACATAGGGAAATCAAGGTCCAAAAGTTCCAATACATCCAATTCAGGTACAGCATATGTTAGTCTGCTGTTCTTTTCAAAATAAGACAAAAGGGAAGAACGATGCCTTTCTGTGGATACTCTATGGTGATGGACTTTCTACAGCTAGTTAGGCCTAAGAGAAAGTAAAGACAAAACAGGACTGATGACAACAAGCTCCTCAAATACCCCTTGCTCAGTACCACAAACTGGTAGAGGTGACAAATACGACAAGGTACCCAGAGTGGTCATCTGGGAATACACAAGGCTGTCAATCATCACTTAGCTTAACTGCTGTTATCTGCGTTTTGCCCGGTAAATACCCTGTTTTGTACCTGAGCCACATGAGGCAAAATCTTTGTAATCATAGAGGTACGATTGCAGGTTTCTTTTTGTCCGATCGAGAAAGTGAAGGTTTGCGATCTGTTTTGATTATCACTTTCAAGCCTAGGGTAATAGCTAAATAATCTCTCACAAATCTATGTGACTGAGGAAGCCTCAATCTCAATCCCTGCAGATCAGGTTTTGGTATCAGATTCCCTTGAATTCTTCCAGTTTACCAGCATGTTTACGTCACTGGAACTGGTGCTGCTAAAGTAAATCATCAGATCCCACATTAATCATCCTTTTTTGTGGTTCTGTCTGTAGGCTGTGTGAGATTTTACAAACAATTTAAGTGGTTTAGTGAACATGAGGGTAGCCGTGTTCTGGTCTAATGAGAAGAATCTTCAGAGTAAGCAAGATGTAGTGCATTACATCTCTGCAACTATTTACAGGCTACAAGAATAGGCTTTTAATTACTACAAAATCTGTTGGGACAATCCAGTTTATTGCAGTCTATCAATTATTAACACATTCAGACCCAGACACAACAGATTTTAGGCTGAGATCAAGTGAATGTAAGTAATCCTTAACCATTGGAATATAGTTCAGGGCAACAACATTAAATAACACAACTAATTTTTTTTCAATCTTTTTATGGCAATCCTCTCAAAGTAGTGAGCTTTGACATTCTAACCCAGGGCATGGGCCTAAAGACTTAAACATTTGACCTGATAGATCTTCTAATAGTCATCTGAATGAAAGCTACAACGTATTATATTGCCTGCAGTCATCCTTGTAAGAGGTTGATGCTACTACATACATATGACATTATTATTGCAGTCTGACATGTACTGCAACCATTGACATTTTTGTTCTCTGTGGGCAAGCCAGCTGCTTAAAACGGGACTTTTCTTGTCAAGTGTCACTGTACTGCCAGCAAGGTAATGAGGTGAATACCCCTTAAGCCAGTTTGTACAGTAATACACTGTCTCCGAGCCCCAAGAGCTGTTAAGATGAAATCTCATGCAAGAGAAGTGGCAGTTCTGGCATGTGAATAATGGCACTAGAACTGATGAGAGTAACAATTTTCTGACAGGAGACAACACTTGTCAAAAAACATCTTCATTTTCAAAATTTGAGATTACTCACAAGGTAACAGGGAAAGTTACGTTATATGAACTACTAAAAAAAAGTCATTATTCTACACTTTTTAAGAAAAAGGAAGAGCAGCTTTTGATCTGTGAGACTTTCTGCTTGACTAATTATTCCCCTCAACAACTATAAGCATGTGGACATGACTTCAGTGTTCTGTGATTTGTGTAAATCAAATTTTTGTTTCAAAAGTATTGGCTGTGAATATTCAAAGAAATCAGATCTACAGCTCTAATGAGAATGGCACATGTTGTAGCTATTCCTTTTAGAACTGTTTCAGTTTTACATGTGCATGGAGAAGAACCTGACAGAACTCTTGCTAAAAACTCAAGGTGTAAAATATGCTTCAGTATAACAGTCTTGCATAAAACTTTGAACCTTCATGCTCAATTTCTTAAAGTCATAGAGTCATACAGTGCAGAAACAAACCCTTCAGTCTAACAGTCCATGCCGAACACATAATCCCAAATTAATCTAGTCCCAGCTGCCTGCTCCTGGCCCATATCCCTCCAAACCTTTCCTATTCATATATCCAACCAAATGTCTTTTAAATGTTGTAATTGTACTTGCTTCATCAGGAAGTTCATTCCCCAAGTGAACCACCGTCTGTATAAAAAAATTGCCTCTTATGTCTTTTTTAAAATCTCTCTCCTCTCACCTCATTTCAGTTTGAACTGTAAAAGTTAAGCAAATATGAAATAGATTTTTTTTTAACCCAGCATTTTGGAGGTATTCCTGAAAGTTATTCAATGAGTTTAACATTACACCCTCTTTTTATAAATGCACCAAAACTGCTTATTTGAAATATAAAGGTACTTATTGTCGTGTAGTCAACAATTCAATAGAGATGCAGGTGTTTGAATGGAATGGCAGAACTAATGTATGAAAAGAGATTGAACCTGTTGAGATTATATTCACTGGACTTTAGAAAGATGAGGGGTAATCTCATAGAAATATAGGCTAGACAGGGTAAACAAGTAAGGCTGTTCCCAATGACCAGGGATTGCAGAAACCGGGACACAGTTTAAGGATACAGGGTGAGTCATTTATAACTGAGATGAGTCGAATCTTTTTCACCTCAAGAATGATGAGCCATTGGAATTCTCTGTTTATGAAAGCAATGGAGACAAGAAACATTGAATGCTTTCAAGAAGGGGTTAGAAATAGTTCTTAGAGCTAAGGGGATCAAAGAATATGAGGCAAAATGGAGAACAGAGCTCTGAGTTGGATGATCAGCCATGATCATATTGAATAATGGAGTAGGCTTGAAGGGCCGAATGGCCTATTCTTGCTCCTTTTTTTAACGTTTCTATGAATGTGATCTGTAATGAATTAAAACATTAATTATTACATTATTTTCTAAAATAAAATGTGTGTTCAAAGTATCTTTTCTGACTGAACATCAAGAAACTATTTTAATGTTTCTGTAAGTTCTCAAAAGACTTTCAAAAGCTGGGTCACAATTACAGCAACCAGCTGTGAGAAAAAAAATGCACTTTCATTTTTCTTCATGAAAAATCACATTTTGTAAGGCTTTAAGCAATTTTAATTCAGCATGTCTTGTGCCACCATTTTGCAAATCCCATGTCAAAGGATGATAAAATGTTTCCCATCTGTGACAAAAGGGTTGGTCAATGTTGTAATGTCGATACTTAGATAGCCAATGGGTTGGTTATTTCTCAAAGGGCTGTAGGAGGGTGGGAAGTGATTGGAATGGAGAGGATTGGAGTGGAGGAAAATCATTTTATTAATGGGTAAGTAGAGACAGTATCTGCAACCAATGTAAAACTAATAATGCTACCACTTGTCCCTACAATGCAAGAGCAAGGTGATTTCTTAGAAACAATTAATTCATGGGATGTGGGTGTCACTGGTTAGTCCTGCATTTATTGCCCATCCCCCAAATGCCCTTGAGAAGCTGATGATGAGCTACCTCTTTGGATACCTGAGACTCAATCTTTGAAAAGAAATGTGAATCCAAAACTGAAAGAAATTGGAGTTGTGCTTAACATTATTTCCACCAATGATTCCACTCCTTGCTTGAATGCATTTTTTTTGCATTGGATCCATTGGGCATTTCTTGTAGAAACGTTCTATTTTATGTAGCAAAGAGAATGTTGTGTTCTATTGGCCATCCATCTACATGTTAGTGTTTGTACAGTTGTATGATTGGCATAAATTAAAAGGATGAAAGAAATACATTTGCACTGCTTTCATAACATTACTGTGGGTTCTGTGGATTTATCCAAGCTGCTTACTGCTCTTATTGTTTCAAAGCATTTTCATAACAGTGTGACACTTGTTGTGATAGTCAAGGTTCAGCTGCTTAATTATGCATTGGTATTCCAAAAGAGCATTCAGAAAAAAAATTTGAATTAGCACAAGTTCACGTGAAACCAATTTTGCCTTTTTTAAAACAGTCAAATTTCAGTGCAGAAGCCGCAGTTCAGTGAAAAATATAATTATTGAGCAAAAGAGTGAAATGATAATAACTAAAAGCGGTAGTCACACACGTGTCTTTACTCTGTGCGCTTCAATGGTTCCTAGAGGTGCCCTATACAATAAAGAGGATATTCAAAAGAAAATGGACACGATTAATTCAAATGCTAAGACTGGATTACAGCATCGTGTCTCAGCATAAGTAAGACAGCCCACTGGGGTGGAATTGCTTTTGAAGCATTAAACTGTCTGTGCAAATCCACAGGATTTACAGTATTGCTATGAACATCTTCACTTTAGCCCCTGGGTCCGTACCAATTTAATAACAGCGTCAGCATGATAGAAATGCTGTCACAAGCTAAAAGTGGGTTCAGGAAGGATAACAAAGCTTTCTGAATGTTATTATTTAATGACACTACACAATAATAACTGTAATTAGTGAACACACAATGAGGAATGGTAGATTGAAACAAATAAGGCTCCCCGACTGTGCCCTTGATTAGTCTCCCAGTTTAAATGAGTCCTGTAGGTTAGAGTAAGCAGTTTGATACTAGACAAACCTGCTTTTCCAATCAAACTTGTATATGCATCAAATGAATCTGGTTCAGACCAGCTCGTATTCCATCAAAGGTGTTCAAAAAATAGCCTATATGTTTTAAAATTGGACAATTTATGCACACTTGTAAGTCTAACAGACTAATGTCATGTAACATAATTTGAGAATATGCGCAATTATCTCATCTTCATGGGCTTTGGGGTCATTTTGTTCATTTTGCTAGACAGCCGATTTGCACTGCAGAGTGATACTAACAGCCTATTTTAAAGTCCTACGCTGGCATGAAAGCCCTGCCTTGTCAATCTTGTCCCTTGCCTGAAGCATGGTGACCCTCAGGTTAAACTCACTACCAGTCATCTTTCTCTAATAAGGGAACAGCCCTAGGGACTATAATGATTTGGCCTCCATTTGATGCATTGTTGTCTTATTGCAATGACATTGTGACCCTAAAATTTGGAAACTGATATCAGTATTTATGTTTCGAAATAAAAACATGATTTTAAAAAAATGTACTCAAGGGCAGTTCTCTCCACATGGTTGTTCTCTATTTGTATAAATGGCTGTTTTATAATATGATAAAGTCTCATGCACAACTTACTGTCCTCCTTCTAACATGATTTTATCTCTTACCTTCAGTGCCTGTGTTTCCTGGCTCTCAGCAAAAGTGACAGGTAAATGAAGGTAAAAATGGTTGGATCCATCAGCTATAATACAGCGTAGAGCTGGAGGAACACAGCAGGCCAGGCAGCTGTGATCCTCCAGCACCACGCTGTGTTATCTCTGACTCCAGCATCGGTCATTCTTACTATCTCTGGATTCATCAGGTACAGCACTGCTTTACAGCACTGCTCATGGCTCAGGATGTTTCCTCCACCCATAGTGTCACAAGTTTACTCTGTGAAATCTATACCTTGTGAACTGCCTGACAGGCTCGAATCTGTCCTCACCCTTTCTTACATATAGCCCAACCCAAGGCATGTTCACACCAGTACCCTCGACAGCAATAGCCCTACTTGCTCCTCCACTGAATTTTATTTTTGCAACAAGCTTTACTGCCTGACAGATTGCTGACTGGTCAGCAGAAGGGCTGTCGTTCAGGAAACCTAGTAAAAAAAAACAACTTAAATAACACGGTGTGGAGCGGGAGGAGCACAGCAGGCCAGGCCTTCTTCTGAACAAGGGTCCAGACCCGAAACGTCAACTTTCCTGCTCCTCTGATGCTGCCTGGTCTGCTGTGTTCCTCCAGCTCCACTCTGTGTTATCTCTGACTCCAGCATCGGCAGTTCTTACTATCTCTAAAAAAAAACAGCTTAAATACTTTCTGCAATAAATTACACATGATGGCGAAACAAATACAAAAAGCAAATTCATTTTTCAAGAACAGATCGAAATGCAGAGAAAACCGTGAAATCCCGATTTTCCAACAATCTTCCTCAACTCTGAGAGTTTATCCAGTATTCCAAGTTTGCTTTTGTTCTGAACGGTCACCACACATGAAAAGTTAACGTTGATTTCTCTCCATAGATACTGACAGACCTGCTGAGCTTTTCCAACAATTTCTCTTTTTATTGCATTTGTCTTTCCTAATTATCCTGCCTAATTTTAAACCAGGGAATTTAGAAATTGAATAACATGCACTCAGCATTTAATTCTCTTACAGTGTAACTTTTAAGGCAAAGAGGTTATGCTATTCGTAATATGACATTGCTACATTGTGCAATTTATATGTAACATATTGAATGATGGAAGAACTAAGTACTCTCTGAAATGTTAAATTAAAAGTGAAAAAGGGGTTAAAGCTCATATCTCCATCATTCATTTCATTAGTATTCTGTGAAACAAAGTACAGGCTGCCTTGCAATGTCTTCTGTGAGTGAACAAAATCCTAACATCTCAGGTTACCTGGAGCTGAACTATAAAAGAAATTATTTTACCTTCATTGTTAAAATTACAAATCTTCAAATTCAAGCTTGTCTCATTAAACAGCATAACTACAGGCACCTGTCCCTCACCTGTCAAAGTTAATGATGGGTTCTGGACAATACTGTAATAGTCTGTGTTTTTAAATCTACCTGAAAATTGGATACAGTGGTATACTTTCATTTAAAGGTTTGTACATGTTAGTGGGAAAAATGAAAATTGGCACATCGTTGTTATAGAAATAAATTCCGATCACTAACCAAAGGCATTGTTTATAAGACTAAAATCCATGGGCAGAAGCTTGCATTTTTGGTTAAGTACCAGTTGAAGGTTTCTCACTGTGAGGCCTAGTCAGATTCAGTGACATATCTTCCTTAACTCACCTCATCAAGAATCCCCTCATTAAGAGTCCTGAAGAAGGGCAATACCTGAAACATTGACTGCTCCTTTCCTCCAGATGCTGCCTGGCTTGCTGTGTTTTTCCAGCCTCTTGTCTGTCTACCTTGGATTCCAACATTGGCAGATTTTTTTTGTCTCTCACCTCATTAACTACCCACCTGGGTCCGAGAGCATCCCTCTCATCTGGCCATGGATGATGGTGCATCATGCAAAGCACATAAAGTATCATGTTTGTGTAAATTTGATTGGTTTTGTAGCACATCCTTATGTTGGAGTGGCTGTGCAGTCCCAAATGTAACAGCACCAACATGATGCCTAACTTCATGTCCATGCAGGATGTACTGTGGATCTATGCCTGTGTTGATATCCTGCTGCAGCATGTGGAAACATGTGGAACAAGGCAATTACACGACAATGGGTTCTGCTGACACCAATGCTCCTCTTCATAAAACAATTTTATTCTTTCTCTCGTTTTTGTGTTCAAAAGTGTTGGTGTGAATCAAGTGGTCAACTATTTCGGGGCAAGAAATTGTACAGCAGACAGAGAGACAATGCCTTCATTGGATAAACATATGGATGATAATGGAATAGTGTAGGTTAGATGGGCTTCAGATTGGTTTCACAGGTCGGCGCAACATCGAGGGCCAAAGGGCCTGTACTGCGCTGTAATGTTCTTTGTTCTATTAGGATTGCCAGAAACTAGGGTTCCCCGAGGGTCTATGTTTTGTACAGTGCATAGGTTGCTGTGTAATGCGTCACTTTAAAGGTCCTAGCATCAATGGGTCCAGCAATACCTCACCACTCACAACCTCGGTCACTTACCTGATCCCCATCAGATGTGGTCACAGTTAACTTCAGAATTTTGCTGTTGAGCAGTGACTGTCTTATTGTCATGCATTTCCATCTCATTGTTACCCTAAATCATCTTATTTTTACACCACATCTAAATCTCTTCTCCTTCCCTGAAAAACTACATGGTACAAATTCCTGAAATGAGAAACAGAATGGATACCTGGTGGCTGCAGCTTATTAATTGACATGATTCGGTAATGTCTTCAGTGTAACTTCTCTGTATTCTCCACAGCCACTACCATCCTCAGCCACCATCCTCCTCGACCCTCTGTCTATGTCAGTCAGCATGGGCAAAGCTCCATCTTCTGTCACCTCAGATCAAATCACACACAACTTCAGACCTTCAATACTTTACTTTATAACTCAAAGACTCTTATCCCAGCCAGATTGCTTCGCATGTCATGCACCTGCACATGATGCGCTGTATGGCTCTTAGCTTGTTTTCTGAGCATTCACTGTGATTACTTGGAGGCTGCTAATTTTGTAGTCTGGCACTGCTTTTTTAGTGCAATCAAACAGCCATTCAGCTTATCACAGTGTGGAGCATTGAATAGTCAAGAGAATGGATGTTTTGCTCCCTGGCATGAGGCTAGGTCAACATGACACCTAAAGAATGTTCCAGCAATTCAAATGGTAAACACACTGTGTGTGCAGATGGCCATGTCTGAAAGTCAAAGGAGAGCAGTCCTTAGTAGGACAAAAGGGAACGATGATCAGTATGGGGATATCATCACAATCAGTCTTTGGGCAAGTCCAGTAACCATCCAGGGGTTGGCCTGTGTCATAACATGTTTCAAACCATCCATAGCACTTCAAATGGCGGACAGCTATCATGCTGTAATCAGTACCCCATCAGTATGACTACACATTCAAATTGTGAGTGACATAAAAAGGTTCACCTGCATCAGGCTCAGCATCGCTTATTATAAATATAAGAAGCAGTGAAGAATTAAAAGAAGCTTGCCATTTCTATTTCATTCTCCATCCATTTGACCAGCACTTCCATCTCCCCCAGCCAGACCAGAGAAACATTGCTTTCTTTTTGGATGAGATTAATGGGCAATATTGTTTCAGTTCATCAAATTGACAAGTGGTTAATTTATTATGGCATTCTCTTTTTATATAGAAACTTGGTGAGCTGCATCCCTCGCACTCTCCAGAAGATGGATGGATGCTAAGCATATAGTTTGGAACAGCACTGATAACTTGTCAGATTCAGGAAGTACCACTTCTTCAGACTCACTTCTCAATCTTCACTTGATAGCCGATAGCTGACTTTTTCAATTTTGTTAAAGACGTAGAACAAGACTTAAGTTGACCTCAATGTGATTTGATTCTGTTTATTCACAACTTTAAACGTTTGGAGAAATACATATGTTTATCTATAGTAAATCTATCATCCATCCATCCTTTAATATCTGTTGTATTTAAAATTCACAGATTTTTCAGGTTGCACTGATAGAATTGCAAAGAACCAGCAAAGACAGGAGATGCATTGGAGTACACCCCAGCCATGGCTCAGACTTGAATCGTGCATCACAGCTCTAGGAAGGTCCAGTCCTTGGACGGTGTGGCATCTGATGACAGCCAGTCTGCAGGTATGGGTAACAAGCTTGGCCATACCAAGGGATATCAAGGGATTTGTCTGCGCATGCATGAGAGTCATTTTGGCACCATAGATAATCACTCCATTTCTGCACCAGGGCTCTTTGTGGCATACCAGATTCATCAGACTTTCTTCTAGCAACTTGCACCACATAAAAGTTTGCCATGTAAGCTGCTGGAAGTGTGAGCAAACAATGGCATGGTGAGACATTTGATTAGTTAATAAACAACAGTGTAGTTCCTCACAAATAAGAATTAGAAACCGAGGACAGGGTGAGAGGGTGTGCATTTAAGTCGATGAATTTAAGGTAACATCGGGGACAGAAGGATAATAAGGCAAGGGATAAAAAGATTGGTTTAAAAAGATAAATAAAAGAAAGAAAGGAAAGGTTAAGGAAAATAGTAACAATTAAGCATTCAACACTTTATAGTTGATGATTTGACAATTTATGATATTGTGTTACATTCCATAGCTACAACAAGGTGCAAAACATAACTTTTCTCCTCAAAGATCCTAGGACAATTAATAATATCTTCATCTACAGCACTTCAACAATTTATACCATATCCCATACCAAGAAATGATAGTCTTCTTTGAATACCTTAATATAATAGTGTCTATAATGTCATCAGTATTTGTACACATATCATCCATTTCTTCCAGAGTCTCCTAATCTGTCCTTTGTAAAATAGAAAATCTATAATGAACTCATTCTAAATCACTTAACAAAACTTGCCATTGTAATTGTTTTTTTGTCAATTTTGAAAAGCAAAAGATAACATAATGAAATAAACTATAGACTCATAACAATGTATTTCAAAAATATCAATTGGTCCCAGGGATGATATGGTTGTCATCTGATGGCAGAATGAGTTAAAATGGATCTATATTCTCTGAGTTTTGAAGAATCAGATTGACCTCACTAACTTGAAACAAACAATATTCGGAAAGAGAGATAACAAGGT
>NC_063345.1:53303346-53320468 GCF_021869965.1 Rhincodon typus
CTCTGAAACAATATTCAGAAAGAGCTTGACAAGGTAGAAACTGAGAAGTCAATTCCCCTGAAGAGGCAATCATTTAAAATTAAGATAAGAAAGAATTTCTTCACTCAAAATGTTACGAATTTTTGGAATTCTTTACCTCACAGCATTATGGATGCTCTACTGTTGACTGTATTTAAGGATGGGACAAATAGATTTGTGATCTCTCTGGGAATGAATGGATAAAGTGAATAGCCTAGAGAGGGAAGTTAAGGCTAAAGGTCAGCCAAGATCATGTTGAGCAGATGAATAGTCTCAATCAAGATATTCTGATCTAATTTTGCTTCTAGAAGTGATGTTCTATTTTTCTGTTCTTAAAAATTGACACAAGAACATTATGATCTGGAAAGTCTAGTGTCTTTTCTTGCTCATCAATTTCTACTCTATGTTATGCCTTCACATACTTTACACATGTATCCAACTTCTCAACAGAGCAGTTGGTTAACTGAGAGAGTGCCGGCACAACTGATAGGAATTTGAAGGGTTTCATTCTTTCTGGCAAGGAAAGGAGAATATAGCCTCGCTGATCCAGTGAAATAAAAGATTTATACCCACAATTAACCAGTTTCACAGATATTGCACTGGGGCTAATGCTGAACAAATATAAACAAATTAGGGCTTCTCTTTTTGGCACCGAAAGGCATCATTTCTAGGTGACAAGGTAAATGTTGACATGAGGATGATGGAAGTAAATAAGGAAGTATTTGGCAAATGTTAGAAAAGGTAGAACTACATACCTGTGATATGTATCAAGTAGTTAGTTCACACAGCACAAAAATTCCTCATAACTTGCAGCTTTATCCAACACATTCATGCAACTGTAAAACTCTTTGAATATTCATTTGTGAGATTATCAGTGGTCAAGCTGAAATCTTAAAATGGCTTCACTTAGCAGGGAAATGTTCATTAGCTCATACATGTCATGAGCTCCATTATATTCACGTGGATTGTTGTGTGTCAAAAACGTAACAGAAGAAACTGAACCGAAAGGATAGGATGTCATTTTCAGCTCTTGATTCTCTTTGAAGAGCCCATGCTGGAGATTAAAGGCAGTGTGGATCTGGGTATAGTGGAGGAGCACGATGAAAAGAAAAAGAATTGTATGCATTTATATAACAGCGAGGACACCAAGGTATACCAAGGTGTTTCATATCCAGTGAAGTTGTTTGGAGTACAAACATTGTTACAATTTGAGAAATGTATTGGTCAAATTGTGCACAGCAAGCACTCACAAGTAGAAAACTGATATTGACCAGATATTCGATGTTTATTAATTGAGGGACCAATACTGACCAGGACATGCGGGAGAATTTGCCTTCTCTTCTTCAAAGTAGTTGTCATGCAATATTTTGCATATTTGACAGGCCACAGTTTAAAGTTTGATCCAAAATATGGCATCTCCATTTCTGCAATACAAGAATGAAGTGTCAACCTAGATTTTTCTGCTCAGCTTCTGGAGTGGAACTAAGACATACAACTATCTAACTCTAAGGTGAGAGTAGATTCTTATCAATCAACTTGTTCAGAAATGTCTTGACAGACCTTTGGAGTAGGTGGGAATTAAACCTGGGCTATAAGCACACTGCAACACAATGCTGCAAGAACCACCTGAGATGAGACGACTGACAACTGAAATATGCCTGACACCTGAAGCTAGTTGCGTCCTCCAAGCCTAGAGCCAGTATGATTCTGCTCTTGTTATGTCAGCCCCCGATCAATGCAGGTATTTATGCAATGCAAAGTGATCACATGCCCAGTGAACAAAATAACGCATTTTTTTCTGTGTAGGTATGAAAATGTTAAGGTGACAGTAGTATGTCGCCCATTGTTTTATGCTACTGATTAGAGGATATTGAAACTATCATTGCTTTGTGGCTCAGAGATTTGTCTTGCAGTGTATGTGATAGCCGTCTGGAAAATATTAATACATGCTTTGCAGCCAGAAAGCCAGATTTGCCTCCATTTGTCTTCCATTGAATAACTGATTCAGGACACTGCCAGAAACCTCACAATCTAATCATTTTATGCCTCAGAGAGCTCCCAATCTGCAAAGATTTTATGCAACGTGCGACTGCCGATTCTAGTGAAAGAGAATTGAGCCACTTCCATTGTCTCTAACATGACTCATGCAATGAATAAACAGCCTTTGAACTTATCCAAATGGGAATGCTCACTATGTGTTTCGCTATTTAACTGTGATGCATTCAGGCTTCGAGCAGCATGTATTATGCCTTCTCCCCAGTTCTAATATCTTGAGCTTCTTTTAAACTAAACTTTTCACTCACAACATGCGAAACTTGGCTCAACAAGGCTCAAATGTCAAACTATTGTTTGATCTGATCATGGAGCAAGGACACAAAATTCAAGGGGTGACATTCAAGGCATTGAATACTGTCATTAATTATTCTTATTGATGTCTGTTATGTATTAAACAGCTAGTTCTCATACTTCCCAATATTTTCTGAGGAAGACGTGGTTTAAATATTCTTTCAGGCTTTAAACTGGAACTGAATGATTCCATGAATGATGGGTTTTCTCTCACTAATGACCTCACAGTTAGCATCAATATTTTAATCACTGTTTCAATGGCTTTAGATTATTTTGTATATTTTTATGTGACTTCATCACCATGGCACTGTCATGGCAAAATATACTTTTCCAAAATGTGTGGCATCAACTTTATAAGGGTCCTTCAACAACATTTTCAAACATGCAATCTCTACTCTATTTAGCAGGACAGGATCAGTGAGTGCACTGGAACATCACCACCTTTAAGTTCTCCGCCAAGTCACATAGCACGCTGATTTGAAAGATATCATCATAACTTCAATGTTGCTAAGTCAAACAATTGATTACCCTACTTCACTGTGAATACACCTAAATGCATGGAATGCAGCAGTTTAAAAGAAACGATCACTGCAACCTTCTCAGGGGCAATTAGAAATGTGCAATAAATTCTAACCTTTCCAGCAATGCCCATTCCAGGGAATGGATAATTTTTGAAAAAAAAACAATCTTACCTGCTAGACTCCTCTTCTACTGAACTGTGAGCCAAGTGTGACCCCCATCTTTAACCCAGCACTGATATTAAACTGGCAAATGCAATTTTGTGTATATAAGTAGACAATGATTTGCATGTTAAATGTTTACTGTATGACCAAGGCCAATGCGTCAGGACATCCAATGAGAGGTTTGTGGGAATGTGTGCCAACAATCTTGATGCTAAGAATGAACCTGTGAGTCATCTCTCCTGTTCTGTTTCCACAGGTGTGAGACCTCTAAACCACCCAGGTCAATAGATTTCCATGGGGTGCAGTGGTATTATTATAATGGTACAGTTCTATAAAAACAAATTGTTTTGAGAGAAGTCTGGAATTGAAAGATGCCTTACCAATTGTGAGTGTGAAAATGTCATCAATACTTATAAAACTCCACCTGATTCACTAATAACATTTAGGAAGGCAAATCTGCTGTTCTAACCCAGTCCGGCCTATATATCACTTCAGATTCACAGCAATATGGTTAACAT
This sequence comes from Rhincodon typus, assembly GCF_021869965.1. Lineage (NCBI taxonomy): Eukaryota > Metazoa > Chordata > Chondrichthyes > Orectolobiformes > Rhincodontidae > Rhincodon > Rhincodon typus. Next base: position 53,306,912 of record NC_063345.1, read on the forward strand.
GTAATTGTCCTCTGAACTAATGTAACAGATCATTCATTCCAAGGGCAAGTAGAGTTGGGCAACAAATACTGGTGTTACCAACAATAACATCCCATGAAAGAACAAAAAAGAGCAAAATAAAGAGGATAACTCATCCACTTTAATACTGCACTAAAGTAATACATATTTATTTTGTAATGTATTGATTTTCACGAGGTCAGCCAGCTGGACTTAATAGAGTATGAGTTCCCTGATTGGGGCTGTCAATCTAGTCCAATCAGGGAGCCTTGGCTGACACATAAAAAGAGTATAAGAAGTTCTGACACTCTGGGTGCTGACTGTGATGAGGCTGTGCCAGAGTCAAGGACTTTTCAAGTGTAAATAAAGGGCAACTTGGTGATGGGATACCAGCTTCTGTGGAATTATTTCATGTGACAGTTCAACCTAGATGTCCTATTCTCTCTTTGGACATTTTAAAAAAATTAAATGACTACAGTTTGTCCGAGAACATGCGTGAAAAAATGTTAACATCAGGCCCTGAGAATAATTGTATTTTAAAATATCGCCTCCAGACTGCTAACTTCATCATAAGAAGGAATGAACTAGAACTGTCCCAAAGTCTTAGCCACTTAAATAGTATATTGCAGATTATTACAATCTCGGTAATGGATAATGTAAACCAGTTAAACCTTTATTAAAGTACTGTTATGAATTTCTAGCATGATCATTATCTGGGGAACATTTATTTAGATCTTTCTATGTTCCACTTTAAAATATATGGAAATACATATCCTAAAAAAAAAGTAGTTAAAACATATTGTGTCGCACAGGAGCTACCAAATAAATATCTGAGCAGTGGGGTCAATCAGAGCGGGACTGTGGTCAGTCAAGTCAAGATTGGGGTCACCCAGTGCGGGATTGAGGTCAATCAGAATGGGACTGGTGTCAATCAGAACGGGACTGGGGTCAGTCAGAGCAGCACTGAGATCAATCAGAGTGGACCTGGGGTCAGTCAGTGCGGCGTTAGTGCTGGGGGTGGAATTGAAGACAAAACTCTGGAAGTGACATCACAACTGAAAAAGTGACATTGGCTTGGCTGCTCAGGAACCAGGTCTAGAGACTGTGCGAGTAGTGTTAGGAAGGACATAGAGCATAGAGTATTTACTTTTGTCACAGTAGGTTGTTAAGAATAGAGAGTGAGAGTGAGAAATCTGATTTTGGTGAGTAGTGGGTAAGGCTGTGTAATTGGTTCCTCGATTATTGTCTGTAGTTGATTAGATTCATAATGGTAGTAGAACCCATCCATGTGGAATCGTCTTCCTGCAATATGTGTGAAACTGGGGGCATCTGCAGTGTCCATTGTGACTATACATGTGGGAAATGTGTTCAGCTACAGATCCTGAATTGCCACATGGAGTGCCTGGATTCACTATGGAGAATCCATAAAGGGGAGAATGTTGTGGAGTAGCATGTTTGGTGAAGTCGTCATACAACCAGGAAGAGCAACAAAGAGAAGCATTGGGTGACCACCAGGAAGACGGGCAAGTGTGGGCAAGCATTGCAGGAGTCCCCTGTGACAATTCCCTTCTCAAACAGGTTTACTGTTTTGGATACCGCTGGGGGCCTGGCCTCTCAGGGGAAAGCTACAGCAGCCTGGTCGGTGGCATCATGATTGGCTCTGTTGTACAGCAGGGAGGGTCAAAGTGTTGGTGAGCAGTAATGGTAGGGGACTGTGTAGTCAGGGTACTGATAGGTGTTTCTCTGGCTGCAAACAATACTCCTGGGTAATGTGTTGCCTGTCTGGTACCAGATTAAGGGATGTGTCTGAGTATGCACAAGATATTCTGAAAGGGGGAGGCAGTGTTCCATATTGGTGCTAATAACATAAGCAGAAAGAGAAATGAAATCCTATAAATGGAATTTAGGCAGTTAGGTAGAAAGTTGAAAAGCAGGACCTTGAGGGTTGTAATCACAGGATAACTCCCTGTGCTTTGTGCTTGTGAGGTCAGAAATAGGAATGCAATACTGTTGAATGAGTGCTTAAAGATCCGGTATAGGAGGGGGGAGGGATTCAGAAATATGGATCATTTGAATCTCTTCTACGACAGGTGGGATATGTACAAGAAGAATGGGTTACACATAAAGTGGAGGAGCACCAGTATCTTGGCAGGGAGGTTTGCTAGTGCCATTCAGGAGCATTTATTCCAGTGAGGCAGGGGATGGGAACCAGAACAGTAGGTCAGCATGTGGAGCATTTGCAGAGAAGAGAGGGGCTCAATCAAGTAAGTCTTGTAGGAAGAACAGGTTAATAAACATGGTGCAAATAGCAGCCTGACAAGCAGTATAACCGGTCAGGTCAATAAGCTTAAAGCCTGTATTAATAAATGGAACTACAATATGGCAGTCATTATAGAAACACGACTGAAGGGCAGGTCTAGCAGCTCAATGTTCTCGGGTTTAGATGTTTCAGGCATAACAGAGAGGAATTTAAATGGGATAGAGGAGTTGCATTACTGATCGAGGAGAATGCCACAGCAGTACTAAGAGAGGAAACCTTGGAGTGTTCATCCAGTGAAGCACAATGGATAGAATTTAGCATTAAGAAAGGTACAGTCACTTTGATGGGGTTATACCATAGGCGTCCCAATAGGAATTACAAGAACAGACATGTAAGCAGATCATGGAAAGATGCAAAGACAGCAAGGTTGTGGGAGTAGGTGATTTTAATTCCCCTAATTTTCACTGAAGCTTTCTTAGTGCCAGGGCCTTAGATGGGTCAGAATTTGTTAGTTGCATCCAGGAGGGATTCATGAAACAATATGTAGATAGTTCAACTAGGGAATGGGTTGTAATAGTCCTTGTATTGGGGAATGAGCCAAAGTTAGGCAGTCGAAGTTTCAGTAGGGGAGCCTTTTGGAACGGTGATCATAATTCCGTAACCTTTAACATAGTTATGGTAAAGGATAATGCTGGTCCTTGGGTGAAAGTGTGAAATTGGGGGATAGGCAGGAAATGGAAAAATTGGATTGGGGGCAGCTGTTTGAAAGTAAATCCATATCTGATACGTGGGAGTCTTTTAAAAGCCCGTTGACCAGAGTTCAGAACCAGTATATCCCTGTGAAGATGAAAGGTAAGGACAGGAAGGTTTGGGGACCTAGGATGACAATAGATGCTGTAAGTTTAGAAAAAAGAAAAAGGAAGCATATGTAAGATTTCGGAAACAGAAATCTAACAAAGCCCTCGAGGCGTATGAAGGAAGCAGAAAAAAATTTGGAGGGCCATGAGATATCCCTGGCAAACAGGATAAACTAGAATCCCAAGGAATTTTATGCATATTATGAGCAAGAAGGTAACTAGGGAAAAGGTATGTCCACTCAAGGACAAAGGAGGGAATATATGTGTGGAGCAGGAGGAAGTGGTTGAGGTCCTGACTAGATACTTCACACTGGTATTCACCAACGGGTAAGACACAGATTATGGTAAGTTTAGAGAGGAGCTTATTCACTGGCATGTCAATTCACTGGCACGTCAATATTAAAGAGGAGGATGTGTTGGGTGTCTCGAAAAACATTAAAATAAATGTTACTTCGGTCTGGTGGGACTTATCCCAGGTTACTGAAGGAGGCAGGGGAAGAGATCACTGGGGTATTGACAGAGATCTTTGTATCCTTTTTAGCCACAGGTGAGATTACAGAAGACTGGACAATAGCCAATGTTTTTCCCTTGTTTTGAAGCACAACAGAGATAATTCAGGAAATTATAGGCCAATGAACCTTACATGAGTGGGAGAGAAATTATTGGAGAAGATTTTTAAAAACAGGATTTACTCACATTTGGAGAAAAATGAACTTATTAGGGAAAGTCACCATTACTTTATGCAAGGAAGGTCTTCTCTCACAAACTTGATTGAGTTTTTTGAGGAAGAGACAACTATGATTGATGAGGGTAGGGCAGTAGATGTTGTCAACATGGACTTTACTAAAGCAATTGACAAGGTCATTTGTAGTAAGCTGGTCCAGAAGATCAATTTGCATGGAATCCATGGAGTGTTGGCAAGTTGGATACAAACTTAGCTTGGCCACAGAAGACATAAGTTGTTAGGGAAGGGTATTTTTCTGACTGGAGGTCTGTAACCAATGGTGTTCCACAAGGATCAGTGCTGGAACCTCTGTTGTTTGTAATATGTATAAATGATTTGGATGAAAATGTTGGTGGTCTGATTAGTAAGTTTGCAAATGGCAAGAAAATTGGTAGAGTTTGGATAGTGAGGAAGATTGTCAAAGGATGCAGCAGGATTGAGATCAGCTGGAAGGATGGGTGGAGAAATAGCAGATGCTCATTAATCTGGTAAGTGTCAAGTGATGCATTTTTGGAAGTCAAGTGCAAGAGGAAAATACAAAATAAATGGCAGGAACATTAGGGCATTGATATCCAGAAGGATCCTGGAGTCCATGTCAATAGCACCCTGAAAGAGACAACACAAGTGGATAAGGCATTTAAGAAAGCATGTGGCATGCTTGCCTTCAGTCAAGACACTGAGTATAAAGGTTGTCAAGTCATGTCGTATTTATATAAGACTACGTTTAAGCCACATTTGGAGTGCTTAGTGCAGTCCTGGTTGCCGCACTATAACAAGGATGTGGAGGCTTTGGAGAGGGTGCAAAAGAGGTTTACCAGGATGTTGCCTAATAGGAGTACATTAGTTACAAGGACAGATTGAACAAACTTGGATTGATTTTGCTCGAGCATTGGATGCTGAGGGGCAGCCTGTAAGGAGTATATAAAATTATGAGAGACGTGTAGGGTTGATAGTCAGATCTTTTTCCCAGGGTGGTAATGTCAAATACAAGGGGTATAGGTTTAAGATGAGAGGTGGAAAGTTTAAAGGAGAAGTACGAGGAAAGTTTTTTTTACACAGAGGATGGTAAGTGCCTGGAATGCATTACCAAGGGAGTTGGTGGAAGCAGATACGATAGCAATGTTTTCGACAGACATGAATGGGCAGTGAATACAGGGGTGTGGAGAAGGTGCAGGTAGATGGGATCAGTTTAGAGTAAAATCATGATCAGCACAGATACGGTGGACCGAAGGTCCTGTTGCTGTGCTGTACCATTCTATGTTCTATGCTATACCCAGAATAGGATTGAAACAATTATTTGTGTCTCCTTCAGCCATGCAAAGGCAATGAATGAAGTAGAATGTGCTTATTACAATTGATACAGCTTGCGCCTGTAAAAAGCTGGGGGTGGCTAACTAAATATATACTGCAATAATCAATAAACTTGGCTACTGCCAGCAGAAACATTTGATACTGCCTAGAAGGAGAGACAAATGCAGAATACTTGTTGGAGAGCTTTTCCTGGGTAAAACTCAGGAAAATCCTGCAAAGAATGTGTTAGTATGCCTGCTGTTACACCTATCAGTTGGATAAGCAGAAATATATTTAAAGTTGTGTTTTCTGGAGAAAGAGAATGCAAATTTTCTAATTCTGCATGAGCTCAAAAATTTAACCAAAATTGCTTGGTTCATATATTAATCACACATCTTCCTCTTAAAGAAAATGTCATGTTGACTCCACATACAACAGGTGCATTTCTGAGTAGTCTGTGCTCCTCGGATGTGAAAGTATATTGAATACTGTGCTGTCTTGAGAAGGTGCAATATGTGAGCCAAGTATCTTAGTTATAGTGCAGTTGATAGTACTATTGCCTATGAGTCATAAGTTTGCGGATTTTAACGGCAACCAACTTAATTCAGACAGAAGAGATGTAATAGGCAGAATCTACATTTTTTTTTGTTTGCAGTCCGTGATCAATACTTTTGTATGTATAAAGTGTATGCCTTCTTACACCAAGAGTGAGTATTCTAATTAAATAATTCTAGAAGCAAACCTTTTGTGAGTTTTAAAATAAATAAAGTTATTCATTATCATACATCAACTGTGGGTTTTAAAGCATGGATATCTCCCTCGATCATCTCTCATATATACACAAAGATTAGACACAGATAAAGTCAAATAAAAGGTTACAGTTTATAACTAACTCAGTTGTTATCATGTTAACCTTCAGTTACTTAGATGACGGTGACAATTTAAAGTTGGAGTGGAAAGTCTTGTAAAGTAAAGGATTCTCAGTACAGCGAGAGGTTTCTTGTAAACCAATATCTGGGAGGTTGGGTCTCAGGTGAACTCTAAATTTGAAACTAAAACAAAAATTGCCGGTGAAACTCAACAGGTCTGGCAGAATTTGTGGGAAGAAAACAGAGTTAATGTTTTGAGTCCCTTGACTCACCTTTGGAACTGATAGCAGCTAGGAGAAAGTGGTATTTATTCTGAAGATGATGTTCCAGGGAATGAAGGAGGGAGAGGTGAGCATATAGGTGGAAATGGAGCTCAGAGAAAGGGGAAGATAAACAAGGTGATTATGGATGACACTGAGTCTCACTGGAGCACTGCAGGAGGTCTGCAACCAAAATGTTTGCCATGCAACACTGTGGTGTGTTGAAGAGGCAGGTAACTGGAAGCTCATGATCACTTTAACAGACAGAAAGTAGATGTTCTATGCAGTGGTCACCCAGTCTTTGTTACATGTCACCAATGCAGAGAAAACCACACTGTGAACAGCAAATACAACGGTTAGATTGAATGAAGTACAGGTAAATTGCTACTTCACCTGAAAGGTCCACCTGAAAGGCAATGAAAGGTGAGGGAGTAAACAGGCAGGTGTTACAACTTGTGGTTAGTTGTGATATCACACTGGAGGTGACAGAAATGGCACCTTACAATCCTTTGCGTGGATGCTGGAGGGGTGGTAAATGAGGACCAGGTGTTCCCTACCAGTGTTGTGGGAGGGAAGAGAAGGGAAGAGGACAGAATGTGGGAGAAAGACTGGGCACGGCTAATGGCCCTGTCAACCACAGTAGCGGGCAATCCTCGGGTGGAGGAATAAAGTAGACATTTCTGAAGCTGCTCTGCAGAAGGTAGCATCATCAGAATAGATGCGACAGACATGAAGAAACTGGACAAATGGAATAGTGTCCTTATAAGAAGCAGGGTGTGAGGATATACAGTTGAAGTAACTTTGTGAGTCAGTGGGCTTGTAATAGATATCAGTGCTCAGTCAACCTTCAGAAATACAAACAGAGATGGCGAGGAAGGGAGGAGAGAAGTCAAAGATGGAGCAGGTGAAGGTGAGAGCAGGGTGGAAATTGGAAGCAAACTCAAAATAGGAATAGGTTGGGGAATCCTTCTGTCTGCTAAGATCTCCATTTATATGTTATTTTTGGTTATTGCTTTGGCTGCTTGAATGAAATGTGGCAATGGCTTTTGCTTAGAATTCTTTCTATCTGCAAGTAGCTTCTGTTGATTTCAAAGCAGACAAGCAAAATGATTATTTCATTATGTGACTTCTACAGTCGCAAAGTCCTTCTTCCAAACAAAGGATTGTTGATCAAACTCAATGTACATCATCTTGCATGTGCAGAGTTTTGATATTTTAGACTGTGGTGAATTAGAAAGGCAGGCCAGCTGGAATCATTGAATCACTACAGTGTGGAAGCAGGCTATTCAGCCCATCGAGTTCTCACCAACCCTCCAAAAAGCATCCGACCCAGACCCAACCCCTACCTTATCCCTGTAAAACCCATGACCATTCACTTAGCCTGCACACCTCTAGAAACTATGAGCAATTTAGCACACCCAATCCACCTAACTTGCATTTCTTTGGACTGTGGGAGAAAACCCACACAGACATTGAGAGAATGTGCAAACTCCACACAGACAGTCACTCGAAGGTGAAATCGAACCCAGGTCCCTGGCACTGTGAAGCAGCAGTGCTAACCACTGAGCCACTGTGGCACTCCATGGAATTTTGTATCTCTTTTGTTGATGATTTATCCTTAAACAACGGGGTGTGGAATGTTCACAGTAGCTGTTATTGCCCATATTGAATTCAATATTTGCTAGAAACTCAGGACTGTCTGGACATCAAAAATTCCAAAGGTCACAAAGTGCTCATTTTTTAAGGGTCTGGCTGAGTGCACATTTTAAAACTGTTGACCAAAATTTTACAATGGATATGGCATAGCAACTTAGAGGCCAGTAAGTGTTCTGCTGCACATCCAAGTAGGACCACCTGACCCACAGAATGTTTCTGGAAATACAATCCAAGTCTAAAGGACATAGATTTTTATTTTCATATTCCATATTGTAAGATAGAATAACTGGCAAATGATCAACAGAAACCTGGAATACTGTAGATATATTTCATTGCTGAATCTGCCACTGAAAAGTGGCTTGGATTTGTGTTTCCATCACCAATCATGCTAGCTTGAAACCACTTAAACTCCAAGGCGACTTTGCTTATTTCTCCTCAAGAAAGATGTCAAGATGACATTGATCGGACCAAAATTAACATTTAATTGAGGCCCATAACATTGCCAGTAGCTACAATAAAAGCAGCATGAGTGTCATACAAGTAGCACAATGGCCACCATCCTCCCAATTACTGCATGAGATCTATGTCATAGCTAAAAGAACAATTGACCCACCAGTTGAAAGCCCTCTACGCAGATGATAAATGTCCATAGATGCATGAATGTGCATTCCTATACTTGATGTCCAGGTATCCAGCAACAAGTATTTTCACAACATCTATACATTGAGTTGGAAATACCCCAAAGTAGGCAGTTTGAACCATGCCAGTCAATATATTGTTCTAAACATATAAAGCTAATGCCATACCCACACCAGCCTTACTCAACACCAAAAGCTCAATATAAATTCTTATATGAAAGGCTTTGTGATGAAATATCACAAAGGGAATGCCCAAGAACATGTTGTATTCTTGTTTGCTAACATTCTGCAGTGCTATATCAGCAATCCCTTCTCCTGTAGCTGAAAAATGACCTACCTCTAAAGACACTCTAATTTTAAAAAAAGGTTCTTCTGAAAACTCAACTGATGACTAAATATCAACTGAAGATTAGCAATGTGAAAAACTGGATTACATGCAAATGTAAACATAAGGACAGTACAGAGTAGATGCATCAATACAAGGAAACAAGAGTATACTCCAGGATAACAAAATGACAACTACTAATATTAGTTTGAAACAGCACTGTATAAAGATCAATACTTAATTTAGGATAAGTAAATACAGACAACAAACACAAAAGAATGTGTACAAAAGAACTCTCATCAATTACCCCAGCAGTAATAGCCTGCAACACATCGAATGCAATCTAGTTTCAAGGTAACCCAACAGCGATTAACATATCATTATACAGGAATGCTAACATGATTTAGGACTATATTAGATGACTTATTGAAGCCTAATATACTAAGCAGACTCAGCAGAATACTGTGAGCTTGAATTCTGTCTCATTTTATTCATGGCACCACCTAGCAGAGACATTGTGAAATTGCATATAAAGCGTTGAGTTTGCATAAGAAAGAATGACTTGCATATATATAGTACTTTTCATGACCTCTGGATATTTCAATGTGCTTTACCATACAATAAAATGCTATAACAAGGGAATGTCACTGCCAAATGAAGCCAATTATGTCGTATTGATGGGTAATTAAAATAAATGCCTGGCTGGGATTTTCTATTTCACCCTAAACTGTTTGCCGCCCTCCAGATATCTACTGTAAACTAATTCGAACACATCCAACAGAATATCAATCATGTTTTGCCCCAAAGCAAGTCCATCACTTGATGTTTTCTGTATCTTGCAGCCAGAATATATGTGTTCTCTTACTGCCCATCATCATAATGGCTTGCATGGAAGCAAGTACCTCTTCTCTTAGGATTTTGAGAATGAGGCCCAATCAAATAGTTCAGGAGCAAACTTTTGAGAATTTAAAAATAAGGAACATTATTTATCTCACAGATTTCCTCAAAATAAACACAACATCACATACACTGGTCTCGATCAGGTTCCCACATGTATATCTTGAATACAAATAAAGAAAACACAGGAACAAAAACAGAAGTTGCTGGAAAAGCTCAGCAGGTCTAGCAGCGTCTGTGAAGAGAAATCTAAGTTAATGTTTTGCATCTGGTGACCCGTCCCCAGAAGCAGTTCTGGGGAAGGGTCATCGGACCTGAAACGTTAAATCTGATATTTTCTTCACAGATGCTGCAAGATCTGCTGAGCTTTTCCAGCAATTTCTGTTTCTGTTCCTGATTTACAGTATCCACGGTTCTTTTGGTTTTTAAAGAAAACACATTTTTACAGGTTAGTGGTTATCTCATGCTCTGATGTATTATCTCTCTCCCCCACATCACATGCCTGTAGTCTTTTGAATGGATTTGATGACTTAGAATTGAATTCAGGATCTTGTAAAGCAGAGTTTACAGCAGACCATGAGGTTTTCTCGAGTCAAATTTCTAGGAGCTTGGTTTTCAGGTGAACTTTAGCTGGAACAGATTACCTACTTTGACTGCCTGATAATTCACAGCTCGTTTCTAAGTTTGGTTCATAGACTGGCTAAAATGATGGTTCAAGGATTCTGCTGGAACTTGCAGCAAACTGCTGTTAGCTGATCTTTTAAACAAAATGTGACTACCTTCGTGCAGATTTTCCAAATAAGGCACGGTATTTATGTTGAGTCCAAATCTTGTATTGTGGATAAACACACTGGAGGCAGTGTTTTTGTTTTGGCATGATCCATTCAAATCAGATAACACACTTTTCATTGGTTTCAGGAAAGGGCATTAATGTTTACCAGTCTAAAATGTTATTTTTAACCCCTCTTGAGACAGAGGTGCGATTATAATCCACAAAATAAATCAGGAAGCCTTCAGATGGTCACTCTTTACAGTCTTTTCATGACCCCCGTTTTAAAATATAAGATTAGTTTAAAAGTCAGTGCATGACATGCTGGCACTGGGCATGACAATATGATTGTCCATCTTGACTGTTCTGAGCTCAATAACCTTGGCTTATTTGAAAATATCCTCCACAGATTTTTCCCACCCTTCCCTTCTCTCTGTAAATCTGCACCACTCAGTCTTCTGACTGTCTCCTTAATTCAATTGGAAGCAGTTTTTAGCACCTTGCCTCTATTGATTCTTCATGAAGCCTTTTGGTGGCTTTCTATGTTATATTCTACTTATATTAAAATCTATCTTTGGACCATTCATTGGATATTTTCTCCGGTAGTTCTGCTTCTATTTGATGTTGTGATTCTTCAGTGTGTAGTCAAGTGATTCATGACCTTCACGATTGATAAAGAAATATTGGTATTTTTTTCACAAGAATGGATGAAAACTCAAAATGTGCAAGTCAAGTTCCAATTTGCAAACTGAAGAGCCAGCACTGGACAATGAACTTCCTGTCAAACCCAGACAGATCTGGAACTTCCTGGCCAGTTAGTAATGGCCACTTGGTTTCAGAATGAACCATTGTTTCCACCTCCAATGACCCTCCTTTGTTAGAAACAAACACAAGCATTGCTGGAGAAACTCTGTTCTGAAGAAGGGTCACTAGATCTGAATCATTAACTCTGCTTCTCTCCACAAGTGCTGCCAGGCCTGTTTAGTTTCTCTGGTAATTTCTGTTTTATTTCTGATTTCCAACATCCATAGTTCGTTGGCTTTTCTGGTTTGTTTAAAGAATGCCACACAGATTTGGTGGCACCCAACACATTAGGGCACCAGAGACATCGCATGACAAGGACAGCACTTGACAGGTGAAGGTTCAAAACCATATTTTGTGATCTCAAAATTTGGAAAATAGTCCCTTCGTTGGATCTTCCTGTCCCCGTTTGATGCTGGTATTGGAAAGAAGGCACAAGATCTTTGAGAACGGCTCGAAGAGGTTGATAAAAGAGCAACCTGCAGCGCCCAGCTCTTTCTGCTTTTGCACCTTCTTCAACAGCATCTCCAGAGAGTACCTTCAACTGGCAACCAAATTGCATAGCATCTCCAGCCTCTTGTACCTAGTGGTGAGCAGCATCAAATTGACTAGACCTAGAATACTACCTCAGTAGGATGACCCACAGAACAGAATAAGCCCTAAATGAGAAATGGGAAGCCCAAATCGATTCTGCAGAGCCTGAAATATCAGCCAACCCTTGAAAACTGACTTATGGGTCATTATTAAAAGACGATTCAGACAAACAGTTCAAATACAGCGATAGGGAACTGTGGATAAGGTATAGCGAATTCTCAGACGTGTTTCAGAAGTGGATAGCTAGTGTAGAAATAACACTGTTTACTTAAGAGTCCTGTGAAGAGATTGATAGAGTTGGATACAGTTTAATTAATGTTGACAAGTAAACTCTGATATATATTGATTTTCCTTGACAAAGTGTTCAACAAAGTTCAACCTTCCATTTTAAAGCTTGCAAGATTCATTTTTGAAACACTGCACTTGTTTTTAAAGAGGGCCATATACAGTCTGTTGTTAAGCATTTGCCATGTATAATAGCAGTTGAGCATGTAGAGTACTAGACTGCAAAAAATCCATATATTTCACAAAAATAATGCTTGCAGTTATAGCAAGGTATCTTAGGTCACAGTGTTCAAAAGTACATTGTGCAATGAATCACCTTTGAGTACAATGACTATTGTTATGCAGGCAAAACATTATTCAGCAGTATCTTGTTTTGCTTTACTTTTATTTCTCACGATACAATATTTTGAAAGTAGAAGAAGTGCATTCATGAATCTTAATGAAACGTGAATTTTGTACTAAAATTTTAAAAAGTTACATGAATATAGATGATATCTTTATAAAGCATGCAAGACTAAACTCATCTTCTTACAATACCTGACACATCGGGAAACTGGTCTACCTTAGAAATGGTTGTAAATGAGCGATTGCACGTAGCCAAAGCAATGTGACTGCTATTATTAAAACACTGAATCAATGCATACGCTGTCAGTAAAAGTTGTCAAATGTTTAAATAATGACCCTGTTTGATGGACAGGGATATATATGGATTTACATGATTTCCTCTTTCTCAGTTTTAAATTTTTCAAGTGATAGAAAGGAAGCAATTTAATATTGCCAAAAATTGAAGGAATGGTACAATGCCCATTCCACACTTGTGTAATATTATTGAATGTAATCCCTTGCGAGTTTCAGTATATATTTGCCTGATTTCAACCACCAATAAGATGGATTTTTTTTGTTTCACAGAGTTTACTGTACCTGAACACTTTGGTATAATGTGATGACTGAAATACCATTTCCTCACAAATAGAGAAATTGTGCCACTGGAAACAATTCCATATTCAATGGTGACTGTTTTAACTAAGGTTTAATTTGATGCTTTTCCCCTCTTACAATATGAGGACACATAAGTTCACAATATTATGGTATATATCAGCAATTAAGTATACTGGGAAGAATGATGAGGGAGATTAACCTAAGGGTCACATTTAACATCTCACAACAAATAAATTTGTATATGTCAATGAACAGCAATGGGAAATAAAGAGACAACAAGGTGCAGGGCTGGATGAACACAGCAGGCCAAGCAGCATCATAGGAGCAGAGAGGCTGACGTTTCGGGCCTAGACCCTTCATCAGAAAAGCTTTTCTGATGAAGGGTCTAGGCCCGAA
>NC_063345.1:53320868-53333605 GCF_021869965.1 Rhincodon typus
TCTCCAGCATCTGCAGTTCCTACTATCTCTAATGGGAAATAAATTTCAGTTCAATAAAAAAGGACATATCCAACTGATTATATTTTACATATACTGTGACTCCCTTTTACGTTTGATCAATCATACTCACCTCTCATAATGGTTATGTGCTTTTAGGTATAACTACAAGCAGCTGATAGTATTAAAACCATATCTGTGTTCCTAAATCCACCATTCATAATACATGGAAATTCCAGCTTTTGATTATGACATGATTTTTATTTTGCTATCTCTATTGTAACTTCTGATGTCTTTCTGAGACATGGCATTCACATTAAAAGTTTGACTGATTCATTTACCAGTATTGGCAGCTATAAATTACAGTCATTTCCTTCCATTATAGTCACTAGATACATAGAAAATTTCTTTTGAGGCTGTTCTTTCCATTTGTCTGGTATGTCATTTGCGATATTGTGCGCAGTGATAATGTTGCTACACTTCAGTTGCTTTCCCAAAGGAACAAACCATTATGTTATTGCTTCTTCCCAGTAATATGTAGGAAAATGGCAGCTTTTATCTTCTTAGTTTCTCCTTTTTCTCTGTATCTGTAAAACACACTTCCAAACATTGTTAAACCACTTCTAATTTTTGCAAGATTTTAACTCAGCAAAAGACATAATGGAGCTTACAGTTTATTTATTTGCATTTGCTTTTATGCCTAATGTTGTATTGACTTGTTATATTCCTCACCAAGTCAGTTCTTGTGTTTTGCAAGTTTTCAAGTGCATTCAAAACAGATGATTTTATAACAGCATTATCCTTGATGACATAAGGAATTCTTCACTTCTGTGCAGATGTTTTGTTACATTTCAAATGCTAAAGTAAAATACAACCAGAATTCATTCCCTTCAGTGATATTGACAGCGGTGAGAAAGTTGGGAAAATATGGAAAAAAAATGAAAAAAAAGCACAACTGATTTTTAATGTCGAGAAAAGAATTTCCAATTCCCCCCTTAAATTTTAGACAGTTAAGAATCTCACAAATGAGAGGAGATCGCCTTATTTCCATGCATTTCCATCCGAGTAGCTAAACTTACTTCATTTCTTTACAGCTCCCAAATCTCCATTCTTTCCCTGAGAAAATTGTGTAAGGGATCAAGTATTTTTCCTTTTGGGCAATAAACAGTAAAGGAAGTTGGATTGTTATATAGTTGAAACACCAGGGCAGTTTGCTACTTGGAAAAATCAAGTGATGCTCATCTTTAATAAGGCAAGACCACGTTTCTCTTGGTGCAGTTAGATTGTTACTTTGAGACTGAGTTACACCAATAATCTCTGATTTGAGGAAAGATTACCTGACCGCAGCCCTTGGATGAGTTGAGTTGCAGCTTGCTCTAAAAATCTGTAATTGCAGGAGAACCAGAGATATCCAGAAAGCCTGCAAACTGAAAACATCTCTCTTACCCCTTCACTCTCTGCACGGGTGAAAAGACAAGTGAACAAAGAAAGCTTAAACAAAGGCATTCTAACAGGAGAAGACGTAGTTCCCTGAATCAACTGTTGAGGTGAGGATGGCTATCAGACAACAATATGTCATTATTCCTAAAATCAAAAGGAATTGTGAGAGACAATTAAGATCACCTCTGAGATCTGAATTTTTGGTCTTCAGAATTTTGCAACTGGTCAACTGTTTCTTTCTCATCCACAATATTTGTGTCAAACAATCTGCCTTTTTACCTAGCTTTATCATGAATGAGTCTGTGTGTACTTCAGGATTTTAAATTGGTATAATTTAAGTCCATAATAGTAGATTAATAATCCTTTCTTTTATCAGCCATTTGTTGAAGTGAAGCTACTACAATGGAATTACTTTCTGTTAATGTCAAAATCTGGTGTGAATTGCTTTTTTCTTGCACAGCTGTCAGCCAGGAAAATTGGTCTTCATGGATGTCGATTGGGAGTTTGTATATTTTTAGATAGTTAAATTCTGACACACACCTAGGTTCAATGTTGTCATAAAGGATGCCTAAGCATTTCTAGGAAATTTAATAGTCCACATCTACTCTGAAACATGGAAGGGTGAATGATGAAGGATCCGTCAAAAGGAGATATCTCAAGATTACTATCAGCTTGGTGGCTGTCAAGACTCTGAGGACTTTCTTCAGTCAGGAGGTATGAACACAGCAAATCAAGGACATTGTCTGAACTTAATCGAGGGGCTTGAATACCATCAGGTAGCTCATTGGAACGTCCAAGGTCAGGGGTCAGTACATCTATTGCCCATGGAGCCAGTCAAACTTAGTTTAGCGGGAGTAATCAGTGCAGGGATTAGCAGCAAGTCAGTTGGGGAGCTACACAGAGATGAGTCAGGGGATTATTCACTCATCACTCAGGCTAATTAAAGGATGCTGTATGACTTGAAGGGGAGCTTAAAGGTGACAGTGTCCCATGGAGCATCCTTGGAGTCAGCAGTGATGGTTTTAAAGAGTGCTGATAAAGAAACCTTGGTGAGTTACTGCAGTGCATCTCATAGACGGCATACATAAGAACTACATTGTGCAAGTGGTGGAAGAAGTAAATATTTAAGATGACAGATGGAGTATTGATAAGCTGATCTGGTTTCTCATGGAAGCTGTAAAGTTTCTTGAGTGTTGTTGGAATTGCATTCATTGAGGCAAGTGAGGTATATTTCACCACAGTTCTGACCAGTTCCTTGTCATTGGTGAAAGGTTTTACAGTAGTTAGGAAACAAGTCACTTGTGTGTGTGTGCTGTTATTGCATTTATGTGTCTGGTCCAGTCAGTTTCTGGCCAATGGTAACTCTCAGGATGTTGATACTGGGGGAGTCAGTGATGATAATACAATTGAATGTGAAGGGAAGGTGGTTAGCATCTTTTTTTTGTTCTGTAATTGAGTAGTGTGCAATTATCACAATACAATCCATTTCTCTTCTTATGAAGAAGGAAAGGTCTCTGTTAAAGCAATTGGAAGTGTTTGCACTTAACTTGCAGAGATGTTGTGGGATTGAGATGCTTGATCTCCAACAAGAACTACATTCTAATGAGGTAGGATTCACGATAACAAATAAAGAACTTTGCACCGACTTCCCATTTATTTCACATTTTATGAGGGTCATTGAAGGGCCTTAATGTGGCAGTGGCAATGTCCCTAACTCTGAGCCAGGAGATCCAGGTTCAAGTCCCACCTACTCTCAAGATTTGTAGTAACACCCCTGAACAGATTGATTAAAAAATATAAAACTGAGGCTCCTGTGGTGTGCTTTTGAGAACTCTTGCTCTCTGTATATGCCGTCTAGTGATCTTACTCTGAGCAAAATTTGCCACCCAAATTATCATGGTTTTCACAGTCTGATGGAAAGCCCAGCAGTATTGAAGGAAGGTCAGTGACCTTCACCAGGTTAAGTGCGACAATCTTCTCTGAGCTACTCACAGTCACCCTTTCTCTGCTACTACAACCATTTTCTGTTAAGGCTCCAGGTCTGTCACTCTCACTACTCTGTACAACATCTTCCCTCACTTACTCTCACCCACCTAATTCTCTCACCCTGCATGGTGCCTGGTACCTCCTACTCACTCACTTTGGGCACCTCATTATCTTACTCCCACTAGCACCAACAACTGTGCCACCCCCTTCATCTCATTCAATACCTCCCTTTGTCTCATTCCAGATTGAAACATCCCATAATCAGATGCCAATAGCCAGGGAGAGCTGTGCTGAAACCTACATGTCCCAGCAACCAAGTAAGAAACATTGTCCATTGCTGTGCTCTCTCTTATTACTAGTACTGCAAAAGTATAGTTAAAAAGCCTGACCCTCAACCACTTGTTCTGAAGCTTTATCTCTTTTGGCTCCCGCAAGTACAAGTGACATCAACATGGTGTTGCCATCCCCACAAGATATCTCCCCTTGCAGCTCTGAGGAAGAAAGCATGATGTATCAGAGGACATATTGGCAAGGCAGACCCCTGCATGCCCCCAGCAGTTCAGCTACTGACACCTCAGTGGTATTTTTGCTAGCTTAGAATCTGGAGCTCCAGCTGGTGAGCACAGCACTGTCATGTCTGCATAGTTGGCCAAGGAATAGACGCCCCAGATCATTGACATTCAGAGGACTGCTGGAGACCAGGCACTTGCTCACCTCCAGGCAGGAGAGGACCTCACACTACCAGCCATTAGGTACTTAACCCAATGCACAAGCGGACATAGGAGCAGCAGTCGGATTTGTTAGAGGCACTGAGGCAAACTGGCATGGAGGTTGAAGGACTGCACCAATGCCATTGTGCCATGCCGCCCCTAGCATGTGAATGTCTGACTGCCTGCCTGAAAAGGTTGGCAGCTGCCATGGGGAGCCAAGTCCAGCACTCTGAGACTGTTGGCTATGAGCACAGAACAGTACTCCATTGTTCCAGCCATTGGTGCTCAGTGCCAACAGCAAGACAAGAAGGGGATGGCATAAGTGAACTTGACTTTACTCCCATTGCCCCTTCCACTCAAGTATACAGCACCCTGCTAGTAGTTTCCTGAACACTGAGAAGGTGCCATACACATTTCACCCAGACATCTTCTTTCAGGAAATTCAATTCAAATTTTCTACTCCATCCTTCCTGTGGGAGTTCAAGCCTGCAGAGGGGGTGATCAGCACTCCAAGACCAATGTGCTCCACGGTGGGTCAGACTCCTTCCATCAGGATTCCATTGTGACACATTGGGAGGGAAAGAAAGAAGACCCTCGGAGGGCACAGGAGACACTTTATTGCAAATACAGTATTACATTTGTTAATGTCATCATCAGCTGTGTAAGTGAATGTCCTTCTAGCTGTGACCAAAAGTACAAGATCAAAAGTACAGCTAAGCCACCCTTAGCACCACACAATGGTTTATGGTCCAAGGTGTTAAGTGAGCAGCTCCTGCACCATGTTCATGCTTTGGAAAGTACTTGCTACTTTGGCAACTGGTCCTTTCAGCTGTTCTGTATGGGTTTCACTCTAACGCTGCTGTCCTTTGAGGGACATCACAACCCTTGAAAGTGAAGTTCCTTCCTTCTAAAATTAAAAACTTACACTGTCTACTCAGGTGCGGTGGCAGCCATTTTCATCTCTAATGTGCACTTGTGATGTACTGTAAAATGAAAGAAACAGCTGTTGCTCCTTGCACAGAGAGTCTTAGGCTTTCAGAGTCTCCTGCCCTTGCTGAATCCCCAAATATGTGCATTTGTTTCCAAGTAGCCATCCCCATCCTCCAAAGCAACTCCATCGACTTTGAACTTTCCCACATTCCCACCCAACTGATCCATCCTACTCTTCATCTCCATACTGTACCCCCTCGGGCCCAGGCACATTGAGTCAACATGGTGCATGTAGTGGTCCATTGCGCTCCAATTGAAGTCAGGGTGTTGCTGGCTCTTGTTGCCCCCAGTCCTGCTTTATTCTTTTCCCTTCAATGTTCCATTGTCTCCCCAGCTTATACATTATGTTGGCCCCGACACAATCATAGACGTCTCTGCATCCCAGCATGCTGATTCCGTTCCCTACAACTCAGCTCCCTAGCTTCCCTCCACAGCAGTGCTCCCTGATAACGATGCCTTGACTTTTAAAGAATGGACTCCAGTCCTGGCCATGGTCCAGCCCCTTGATCAAAGTAGATGGACAATCCTGAGCAAAGAATGAAATGATTGTTCTCTGTGCAGCTCCCAACTGTGGACTAGTTGCACTGGACCTACAGGGTTGACTGTTGCCCACTCCCCTGTAGACAGACAGGTACTCTGATCCTCATGACCCCTAGCAGCTTACTGACCATGCCTGAGCCCATGGACTCATATCAATGGCTGCCCTTGACTTACTGTCCTGGGACACCATGACTGAAATCTGAGATAACAAGGTGTGGAGCTGGATGAACACAGCAGGCCAGGCAGCATCAGAGGAGCAGGAAAGCTGACGTTTCGGGTCTGGACCCTTCTTCAGAAATGGGGGAGGGGAAGGGGGCTCTGAAATAAATAGAGACGGGGTGGGGGGCGGTGATAGAAGGTGGATAGTGGAGCAGACAAGTGGGAGAGAAGACAGACAGGTCAAGGAGGCGGGAATGAAACTAGCAAAGGTGAGCGTAGGTAGGAAGTGGGGGTGGGGGTTGGTCAGTGAGGTTGGAGGAGCAGATAGGTGGGAGAGAAGACGGACAGGTCAAGGAGGCGGGGATGGGGGGGGCAGGTCTTTGGATGAGGTCGGGGATTTGGGAGATTTTGAAGCTAACAAAGCAACATTGAGTCCATTAGGTTGTAGGGTTCCAAGGTGGAATATGAGGTGTTGTTCCTCCAGTTTCTGGGTGGCATCGTTGTGACACTGGAGGAGGCCCAGGATGGACATGTCATCCGGGAAGTGGAAGAGGGAGTTGAAGTGGTACTTCCTACTATCTATACGGTAAATGGAAAAGCCCTGGGGAAAATTGATGCACAGAGGGATCTTGGTGTTCAGGTCCATTGTACCCTGAAGGTGGCAACGCAGGTCGATAGAGTGGTCAAGAAGGCATACGGCATGCTTTCATTCATTGGACGGGCTATTGAGTACAAAAGTTGGCAGGTCATGTTACAGTTCTGTAGGACTTTGGTTCGACCACATTTGGAATACTGCGTACAGTTCTGGTCGCCACATTACCAAAAGGATGTGGATGTTTTGGAGAGGGTGCAGAAGATGTTCACCAGGATGTTGCCTGATATGGAGGGTGATAGCTATGAAGAGAGATTGAATAGATTAGGATTATTTACATTAGAAAGAAGGAGGCTGAGTGCGGACCTGATTGAGGTCTACAATATCATGAGAGGTATAGACAGGGTGGATAGCAAGAAGCTTTTTCCCAGAGTGGGGGACTCAATTACTAGGGGTCACGATTTCAAGGTGAGAGGGGAAAAGTTTAAGGGAGATATGCGTGGAAAGTTCTTTACGCAGAGGGTGGTGGGTGCCTGGAACACGTTGCCAGCGGAGGTGGTAGAGGCGGGCACGATAGCGTCATTTAAGATGTATCTAGACAGATCAGGGGCAGGGAGCAGAGGGATACAGATCCTTGGAAAATAGGTGACAGGTTTAGATAGAGGATCTGGATCGGCGTAGGCTTGGAGGGCCAAAGGGCCTGTTCCTGTGCTGTAATTTTCTTTGTTCTTTGTTCTTTGTTCTTTGTTCTATGACTGAAGTCTGTCTCCCTTCACTCCACTGTGGAATACTTCCTTTAGACTTTGGCCATTTGTTTGAAGCAAGTGCACTGTGTTCAGCCTGTATATGGCTGGAACACGGTGCATAAAGGACTGATGTAGCATGGTGACATAAAGCAAGACAAGGCAAAGTACTATAGTTTTTAACCTCCAGCTAAGCGGGCAAAGCTCAAAAAGACACGGCAAGATGTGAGCATCGAAGTAAGCGCAAAGTGAGTAGGCACTAAGCGAGTGGGTAAGCAGCACTGAGTTGCTGGCCTGAGGCTGGAACGTGTCGGATGCCAATGCCTATAGATGGTGGATGTGTGTCGTTGCTCTCCATGGAATGTGCTCTGAGATGTTCGTGCCTGGTGTCCAAGGTGGAGTTCCAGATGAGCAAGCAGTCAACTGGAGTCACCAGGTAACTAATCTAATTTTCCAGTTGGGAATTGTCACTTTCCGTATCTATTTGGTGGGTGGAAGAATGGGAAACTACATATTAATGAGGATTAAAAAAGGGTAATAATTATATGTTAATGCATGCTAATGTATGCAAATAGGCTTCATGTTGCTTACTAGCAAGAATCTCATCTTGACATTCAAAACTTCATTGGAAAGTGGAATTTTTTTTTTGTTCCGCTGTTGAGTGGTTCCTCACTGGCCGTCTTATGAAAATTTTCCCACTTTTATTTTCCACAAAGATCAGGGGCTGAGAAGATTTAGCCCAGGCCCAGTGTGTACTTGAAGTCAGTAGCATAGCTGCAAGAAGCTCGACAAAGTATAAAGGAGGAAGGGAAGAGAGTTATGATGATTTTTTTTCGTTCATTAATGGGATGAGGCCGTTGCTGGCTAGGCAGCATTTGTTGCCCATCCCTAATTGCGCAGAGGGCAGTTCAGAATCAACCACATTGCTGTGGGTCTGGAGTCACATGCAGACCAGGCCAGGTAAGGATTGCAGTTTCCTTCCCTAACAGACGTTAGCTTTTCAGACAATCGACAATAGATGCATGGTCATTATTAGATTCTTTATTCCAGATATTTCATTGAATTCAAATTTCACCATCTGCCGTGATGTGGTTCAAACCTGGGTCCCCAGGTCTCTGGATTAACAGTCCTGCAATAATATCGATAGGCCATCACCTCCCCGTATGAGATGGAAGATATAAGATAAAAGAAGATTTTAGAGTAGAAGTATTATTTTAGATTAGTTAGGCCAAATGTCCTGTTTCTGTACCATAAATTCTATGTAATCTTATCTAGCCCATGTTTGGACCAAGACTCTAATGAGGCCTGCATCACGTTCTTCTCAAAAGTAATTAGGGATGGGGAATAGATGCTGACCTAGCCAGTGACCTCGTGTCCCATGAATAAATTAAAACAAAATCCACAAGAAAACCAATGCACAGGAGAGGAAAAAGTTCTTTGCTTAAATTTGTGTATTGCTGTCTACACACTTCTGATAAAACATTGTGATTCCAACCATCTTCAGCCAGAAATGTCAAGTGCAGACAGGGGCAGCAGATTTTAGGATGAATTCAACTTTCCAGAAAGTAAAATACATTAGAATAGTGAGGAATACATTAGAACAGTCAAGTCTCAAACTGCCTTTATTGGTCAGTGCATTGAGGATAGAAGTTGGGAGGTCATATTGTGGCTGTACAGGACATTGGTTCAGCCACTTTTGGAACAATGTGTGTAATTCTGGTTACCCTCCGATAGGAAGGATGTTGTGAAACTAGAAAGGGTTCAGAAAAGATTTATGAGGATGTTGCCTGGGTGGAGGATTTCAGCTATAGGGAGAGGCTGAATAGGCTGGCGCTATTTTCCCTGGAGTGTCAAAGGCTGAGGGGTGACCTTATAAAGGTTTATAAAATCATGAGGGGTATGGATAGGGTAAATAGACAAAGTCTTTTTCCCTGGGGTGGGGGAGTCCAAAACTAGAGGGCATAGGTTTAAGGTGAGAGGGGAAAGATATAAAAGGGACCTAAGGGGCACCTTTTTCACACAGAGGGTAGTGCGTGTATGGAATGAACTACCAGAGGAAGTGGTGAAGGCAGATACGATTACAACATTTAAAAGGCATCTGGGTGGGTACATGAATAGGAAGGGTTTAGAAGAATATGGACCAAATGCTGGCAAATGGGAGTAGATTTATATAAAATATATAACCGGCATGGACAAGTTGGACCAAAGGGTCTGTTTCCATGCTGTATATCTCTACGACTCCATGTCAGAGGTATGGATAAGGTTTTCATCAGTGGGATAGCATTAGCATGTATAGAGTCGGGTGATGTTCAGGAAAAGGAGTAGGGAATTTTGGTAACATCGTAGGCATGAGATTGAAAGCTAATTTCAGATGAAATGTAACACTGATGCTCCAAGTAGACTGGTTCAGTCTCCAAGTTCAGATCGTAACCAAGGAGAGGCATGGAGGCGAGGGCAAGGCAACAGAGTTCATACTTGTGCTAGAGATAAAGTTTTCAAAATATTTAGTGAAGCAATAAATCATTATCATAACAATCACATTTTGAACCAGCTGGAATAAAACTCCCTACATTTTGGCATTAATTTTACAACCAGATAAATTATTTGGCAGTGTTTGCTACTTACCACACTATTAGAAAAGGTTTGTAATTATTACCCCTAACTTTGCATGTTAAGTTTCATTCATATACACTATCAAGTAAAAGAAGCTCACACTGATCTATGCAGTTGAACAGTGCATCAAATGCCATTTTTACCAACTGAAAGAAATGTTCACATTCAGCCACAGTCTTCACCTGAAGTCATGGTGCAATTTTCACATAAATGATGGTGGCTACTAATACATTCATTCAATTATGTACTCTGCTTTAATGAATTAGTAAATGCTAATGCCTGATCACTTAGAAGGCAGATCAAAGGGTAAAATGCGAAACGACTTTACAAAATCATTACAATTCTAATACTTTACAAACTGAAAATCTAAGTTGTGAATAGTTTCACTACAAATTGTAAAATCCACTTGATGGGACATTTTGAAACATATACTGAAGTCTCAGTTTCTATGTGGCCTGCTTTCAATTTCAAAAACAAACTTACAATAAAAACCAAATCTTGTATTTAATAGACTAAGCATCACAAGATATGCTTACTTTAAACTGCAATTATAAAAGTCTTGTTTGTTGTTTTAATAGCTTTGGAACAGAGTTCTTTCCCTTGCTAAATTACACATCAATGGCACTGCTTCTGAGGGCACATTTGCTGAGGCAGGCGAACGAAGTTTGGATGGATACAGTGTATTAAAAACGTAGCCTTGGATTGAAATCCCAACACTATTCCACCCTCCTCTGAGGCTCACCTGGATAAAACTGAAGGCAAATAGAGAACTAAGGCACTTCATTATAATAACAGGAAATTACGTGCATTTGAAACCCTCGATTCTGGCTTTAACAGCCCAAGAATTGAGTTCCTGACCCATCAGCAGTGGATAAAGGAGGTGATTGAGCAGAGGGGAATGCTTCAGTAAAACTGAAAGGTTATGATGGCTATGATGAATGAAACTAGAGCTCCAAGCATGCCACGTGTAAGGCTGATGTTTGTTGTATTTCTCTCAGAGAACTATTATTGTTGACAGGTGATTCCCACCTTCTTGGAAATTGCTTAATCTGTTTCACATTTCCTTCAATTTAAGCCGCATTTCCCTTCTGACAAACCTTCACTCTGCAACGAGGACAGATTATGTAAGTCTACTTTCTACATTTGATGAGGGATAATAGGAGAAACAAGACTGACGTGACAGCAGCAAATTTCTCTTCAGCTACAAGTTACTCCAGAGAGCAGAGGATGGACTTGGAAATCCAACTCCAGACATGAAAGACCTTCAACTCAGGGCCTACAGACAGCGGATTAGTTCTCTCAACATGCGCAAGCGTTAGTGCCTCAGGCAGTTCAGGTTTTTATGGAAGGTTGTTGCTGACACATGCAGCCTCTGCAACAAGTCCTCCTTCTCATTGGACTAAGTTTGTACATGTTGCCAATAGCTATCAGTGTGCTTGCCACGTAACGGTCTGATTTTTAGCAGCAAAATGATGGCACCTTGTGTTGAAATCTAAGAAAGACACCCATGAAGATCTGGTACCGATTGTGTGGTGAATTTCCCTGATCCCACAGTCAAATTGAATGCCAATTCAGTGAGATATCTAAATGTGCAAGGGTAGTGATGTCAACATGCATTGTAAGCATCAAATCACATTGAAGTATTCTCACAAACTGCAACTGGAGAAGTCAAACTCACCAAATCCCTTTATATTTAATTAAAAATTTACGGTGATATAAATGATTAGGACATGCACATCTGATTAAAGTAAAAGTTTAAGTGTCAGAAACAAACTATAAAGATGCCCAGATGTTACAACAGTGATTTTGACAAAATTGTTAGCATTCATTATCATTATACGCACTGGAAACTGATGGAAGATTCTGTAGCAATAAATTGATTCATGGTACCACTGATTGCAATGCTACAGAGGATTTGCACAGTTTGTGTCCAGTGCAGTGCTGACTACTTCCAGTTGGTATTTTGTTAGCGTTAGGGTTATGCTGTGGTATATCCTCATGCCACTGGAAGCCTGTAAATGTCAGAAATATACAAATGTTTGAAACTGTGGTTTCTGTTATATTGAACAGGAATACTATTGTGACTTTATGCATAACAGTAATATAAAATTAACATGTTTTGCAATGGTCTAATCTCACCTCAAATACCCAACTAATCTGTGAATGATGCAACACTGATGAATTATGCTTCACTACAAAAGGAAAAGCCCATCTCAAAGAATGAAAAAATAATCTCATAATGAATATCTGGCTGTCACACACCAGTTATCCATGTGATAACTTTTCTGACACTTGCTGCTTGAAACTTGAAGGCTCAAAAAGTCAGCAAATCACTTGTGCCCATAGGCTCACTTTATGCAGATTCCAACAGTATGTTGGACTCAGGTATAAATGTTGCTGAAGTGGATGCATGAAATTGCATGGTTCCAACCTCCACGTTCATGGGCGCAGGAGGTCACGAATCATGATGCTGACCCAATCAAGGAAATGCAACTTCTACCTGCTGAATTCCCTGCAATATGCAGTTAACCCTGCCGGTGGGGAAACTGTTGTTAGTGATTCTTCGCTTCCCGGTAAGGAGCATTATTGAAGTTCCCTTGATAGAAATCAAACAGAAATCACTAAATTGATAACATTTGCCTTTTAAGCCATTAATCTCATTGCAAAAGCCCTTGAAAAAGATACAACTTGTTGATGACCTGGAATGAGTCTTTCAACTGTGAATGAACTTCAAAATTGCTGCTGGACAGCCTTATTGGGCCTGAAAGATACATTTTATACTGTACAGCATGTCAAATTTCTTTGTTACAATAAAATAAATCCATGTTTCTAAAGCAATTTGAAAAATAACTTGTAAAATCTCAGTACCTACCTTAATCTCACATTTATGCTCTATTTATTTTCAACAACAAAGAAAATCACTCCATATTACTGAGATAACAAGGTGTAGAGCTGGATGAACACAGC
>NC_063345.1:53334005-53420996 GCF_021869965.1 Rhincodon typus
TGCTCCTCTGTTGCTGCTTGGCCTGCTGTGTTCATCCAGCTCTACGCCTTGTTATCTCAGATTTTCCAGCATCTGCAGTTCCTACTGTCTCACTCCATATTACTGCCTGCTTTATAGTCTGTGAGAATGCCTCTGTATGATTAGCTTTTTACTCTGTTTGCTGATATCATTTCTGTTACACAACAGGAGATCCCCTGAATTAGCATCAGGTGAAAATTGACATTGAATGAAATGAAGTCCAATACAAAGGGATTGTTTTTTTTTGGCAGCTCTCCTTAATGTCAGTGACACAACCGTCAATTACCCCTGACAGCAGAATCCAGCCATGTTCTCCTATTCATCAATGTGTAACACTTGCAATGATTTACAGCAAGCCTAATTGCATAAAAGAGAAAATTATCTTCCATTTACCTATTTCGAATTGATTTCATAATGGGGGATGACAACAGTGTACTCTTGGAGAAGCAGAGGCTTCTGAATTTCTGTGTTTAACCGCATTTCCATGGATTCCAGAAGTTACTTCAGTTTCAGAGGAGTAATTGCAACAAATACTGAAGTGCTGATTGTTTTGCATTAGTAGTACTACAAAATATGGTCCGTACATGTAGTAATGCTAAATTTGCCGTGTCGACCGAAATGAGAAAAAAAAAAGCACCTTTCCCTGTGGAAATGTCAAATGATTGAACGGTGACTTCAGTGTTTTCTGAAGAGAGATGTATGTTTACATTGAGTGTTATAACTCTGTAGGAGGTAGACTGAAATTGTAACAATGTATGTCTGGGTTAGTTCTGATTTAAAACAGACTGTGTACTAGATGTGTGATGTAAGATTTGTCAGCAAAACAAAGTGCAGGTCAATCACAGAATTATGTTGTGTAAATATCATAAGCTTATGTGAGCAGACTGACAGGGGACCAAGGTTTACTAAAACTGAGAGATAAGCCTCTTCCCAGAGAGATCAAACAGATTTCCTAATGAATGAAAAGTTTAACTGATCGTGGTAAATGAAGATTTGTGACATTTGTCAGTGGTCAAACCTATCAATTGCTGAAACTGGACAGTTTCAAGGTCACAAAGATGCTTGCATGAAAAGGAGTACAAGACAATATGCCTCAGGGCAATGATTAGCATGCTGAGGCACAGGAAGCATCTTGTCAATGACTCGAGGTTGGGAGAGAGTTGGCTGATCACTTGTTTCAGTTCAATCCTGAAACCAGTCCACATAACTGGGTCATTTACAATGGTAACATTGTACGGGTTAATTTCTGACATATTACTATTACCACACTATTTTGTAGATTATCTTTCTCCAGTAAAGAATAATTTCCTATATCCTCCTGTCGGGACTTCCTTGACTTATTGATATTAAAAGTAAATCCAACAAACCAGGGAATGTAGGAATAAAAGCCTACAGCTAATAACTTCTCTAAAGGCCAAACATTAGGCTTCTACAGACCATCATCTGCCAAATGTGGAGTTCTTTACATGTTGATTTAACATCTCACTTATTATATATCAAACCTTTTTATTATATTATATCTGTACCCACATTTTTTGAAATCCTGACTATATTTCAGAACCTAATAGATGAGCATGATTCATGGCATTAATTCTGACCAATAAATGGCTCATTTTTTATCCCATGCAGTAAGTGGAATTCTTAAAGGGCATCATCTCATGACAAAGTGCCTAGAAAACCCATTGTCATTTATTTGCAAGCACACATGTTAAAATAATTCATTCTGAAAATGTATTGCTGCATTAGTTAATCACAATGCAATAGGAATGGTTAGCACAGAGCTCTTAAATGGAACAAAAACTTGTGTGTGTCAACTTTCAATGAATTGGTAAAGACAACTGAAAATAGATTTGCCACAATATAAAATATACATTTTCAATAACACTATCAATGCCACTAACTCTGCATAATCCATTTGTGAATAACTGAAAAATTATTTTAAATTAAACAGAACCATTTGAATAAGTATTATTTTGAAGTATAGTAGTCAATAAACAATGTTATATGAAAATGTCAAGAGATTTTAAAGATGCCTCTTAATTCCTTTGTCTCCATGCCCAAAAGCATCTGAGGGCCAAACATCATCAAATGCTTCATCAATGACTTTCTCTCCATCATAAGTTCAGAAATGGGGATATTTGCTGGTGATTGGACCAACGCCAATCGTGGCACCTCCGATACAATAAAGCAGTCTACATTCAGGACCAGCAAGATCTGGACAATATCCAGAGTTGAGATATGAAATGACAAGTGACATTTGTGCCATACAAACGGCAATGACCATCTCCAATAACATACAATCTGACTACTGTCCTTTGATATTTGATGACATTAACTTCACTGAATCAACACACTATCAAGATCCTGGGTATTAACACTGAGTACAAACTTAACTGGACTATTCATAAAAATTAAATGGCTACAAGAGCAGATCAGAGGTTAGGAATCCTGCAGCGAGTAATTTACCACTCAACCGCACCACCTCCCAAGACCCCCACGCCTATCCACCCATCCACAAAGCGCATGTCAAAAGTGTGATGGAATATTCCTCACTTACCTGAATTAGTCCAGTTTCAACAACACTCAAGAAATTTGGCACCATGCAGGACAAAGCAGATCGCTTGATTGGTACCATATCCACAAACGTCCATTTCTTCCACTACTGAATGCTCAGTAGCCAAAGTGTGTACCATCCAGATTCACCAAGAATCCTTAGATAGCGCCTTCCAAACCCAAAGCCATCTCCATTTTGAGGGGCAAGGGCAGCAGACGCATGGGAACCCTACCACTTGCAAATTTCCCTCCAAGATACTCATTATCCTGACTTGGAAATATATCACCTTTTCTTCTATTGAGGGGGGATCTTATAGAAACATATAAAATTATGAAGGGAATAGATAAGATAGAAGTAGAGAGGATGTTTCCACTGGCAGGTGAAGCTAGGACAAGAGGGCACAGCCTCAAGATTAGAGGGAGCAGATTTAGGACTGAACTGAGAAGGAATTTCTTCACCCAGAGGGTTGTTAATCTATGGAATTCCTTGCCCAGTGAAGTAGTTGACACTACTTCAGTATACGCTTTTAAAAAAAAGGTAGATATTTTTTTGAACAATAAAGGAATTAAGGGATATGGTGAGAATGCGGGTAAGTGGATCTGAGTCCACGAAAGGATCAGCCATGATCTTATTGAATGGCGGAGCAGGCTCGAAGGGCCAGAGGGCCTACTCCTGCTCCTAGTTCTTATGTTCTTATGTTCTATGTTGCTGAGTCAAAATCTTGGAATCTCATCCCTAATGGAATTGTGGGTCTACCTGCAGCATAAGGACTCCAGTGGTTCAAGAAGGCAACCCACCTCCAAGGCCAACTAGGAATGGGCAATAAATGCTGTCAGATATCAAAGACAAATATACATTTGATGCAAAAATATTAATTATGAAATACATCCAAATACTTTCATGGATGTGACACAGAATCACAGAATTGTTATGGTGCAGTGGAGACCATTCTGCCCATTATGTGTGTTCTAATAATTCAAAACCCTTTCACTAGTGATGAAGAAATGCTTTCACCCAATCATGAATGGGTGACCTTTTATTCTGGTCACTGGTTTTAGATCCCCAGCTAGGGGAAGCATCTTTCCAAAGTCTACCCTGTTATGTCCCTTAAGAATTTTATATTTTTCCAATAGGATCACCCAGATTCATAGATTGGTTATAACACCACATTCCCCTGAGCACAATCAAACAATTGTTGGTCTAGAAACACACAAGGAAATTCTTTTGAGCATACAGTTTTACAAATAACTCATCCCTCTTTCTGTACTTTGCACTACAGTGATTTAAATTTATATTAGCAAAATTAAAGACCTCTGTTATCCATGGATTTTGCACCACTCTGTAATTTCCCTGAAAATTTCTTCCTCAGTATAGTTCCCACTGGTCGTTCGGATATAGAATACACCCAGCAGTGCAATAACATCTCTTTCGCTTCTTAATTTGAAGCAGATTCTGCCATCCTCGTTTTGTAACATGTTAATATTCTTCTCAATCATTACAGTCAGCATTTCCTCTTCTTTTCCTCTTTATTGCTGATATAAATTTTCAATTGTTCTGTGTTAATCAGGCTTGTGGGTATGGTTACTGAGCAAGAAAATAAACAGATAGTTGTTGCAGCAACTTGAGCTTCAGTTGCACATTGGGACCATGGATAAACCTCAGTGAGGTTCGCAGCAAGAAATTGCCCAGAAGATTGAAACTTCTGATGGGCAATTCCCCTATACCTGAATCCCTCTGTAACAACCGAGTTAAAGTAATAGTGCTCAGACTTGCTCATGTTGTTACACAGGAAAAGTTACAAGATTAAAAACCTGCCCTAAACCCTGGTTAGCCATTAAATTTAACGTATGACTCACCATTGAAAGTGCGACATACCCTCCTACCCCCACAACACAACACGACTGACACCCCTCAACCTCGACTGAACCTGATCCTATCAAACCCAATACCCACATTCTTTTGTCATGTGGTTTGATGCCTTTGGGTTTGGGAGAGATTGCTCAAATAGAAGGCAAAGTGAGGGACAAACTTCAGCTCAGATTTCAATGGAACATTATTTATTATATATTCATACTAAGTACTGTTATCCATGATAATCGTTAATATAGCAAGCTCTGACTTACAGTAACAGCTAGACTATCTTCTTCTTGTGTTCATGTCTGTGGATATGTTTTGGACGTAAATCTGGAATTAAGAATCTACTGATGACCGTGAAATCATTGTCAATTGTCAGAAAAACCCATCTGGTTCATTAATGTGCTTCAGGGAAGGAAATCTGTCACCCTCACCTGGTCTGGCTTACATGTGACTCTGGACACACAGCAATGTGGTTGACTCTCAGTTGCCCTCTGAAATGGCCTAGCAAGCCATTCAGTTGTACCAATTGCAACAAAGTCTCAAAGAACTGAAACCAGACGGATCACCTGGCATCGATCTAGGCACCGGAAAAGACAATGGCAGCCCTGTCGACCCTGTAGGGTCCTCCTTACTAACATCTGGGGGCTAGTGCCAAAATTGGGAAGCTATCTCACAGACTAGTCAAGCAACAGCTTGACATAGTCATACACACAGAATCATAACTTACAGAAAATATCCCAGACACCATCTCTGGGTATGTCCTGTCCCACCAGCAGGGCAGAACTAGCAGAGGTGGCAACATAGTGGTATACAGTTGAGAGGGATTTGCCCTGGGAGTCCTCAACATTGACTCCAGACCCCATGAAGTCTCAAGGCTTCGGCTTAAACATGGACAAGGAAACCTCCTGCTGATTACCACATACCACCCTCCCTCAGCTGATGACCCCTCCATGTTGAACAATACTTAGAGGAAACACTGAGGATGGCAAGGGCACAAAATGTGGTGGGGGATTTCAATGTCCACCACCTAGAGTGGCTCAGCAGCAGGACTACTGATTGAGCTGGTCGGGTCCTAAAGGAACCAGCAAGATGGAAAAACATACTTGACCTCATCCTTACCAATTTGCCAGCTGCAGATGTATCTCTACTTGACAGTATCGGTATCAGTGACCACTGCACAGTACTTGTGGAGACGAAGTCCTGCCTTCACATTGAGAATAATGTCCGTCGTGTTGTATGGCGCTATCACTGTGCAAAATGGAACAAATTTGAAATCGATCTAGCCATTCATGCTGGGCATCCATGAGTTGCTGTGGGCCATCCACAGCAGGAGAATTGTAACCTCATGACCCAGCATATCCCCCAATCAACAATTACCATCAAGCCAGGGGGTCAACCCTGGTTCAATGGAAAGTGCAGGACGGCATCCAGGAGCAGCACCAAGCATATTCTGAAGATAAGGTGTCAACCTGGTGAAGCCACCAAACAGGACTACTTACACGCCAAACAGTATAAGCCGCAAGTGATAGACAGAGCTAAGCGATCCCACAACCAATGGAGCAGATCTAAGCTCTGCAG
The DNA here is from genome assembly GCF_021869965.1 of Rhincodon typus. NCBI lineage: Eukaryota > Metazoa > Chordata > Chondrichthyes > Orectolobiformes > Rhincodontidae > Rhincodon > Rhincodon typus. Next base: position 53,340,013 of record NC_063345.1, read on the forward strand.
TCCTGCTACATCCAGTCATGAATGATGCTGGCCAATTAAACAACTCACTGGAGCAGGATGCTCCACAAATATCCCCATCCTCAATGATGAAAGAGGTTAGCATATCAGTGCAAAAGATAACACTGAAGCATTTGTAACAAACTTCAGCCAGAAGTGCCAAGTAGATGATCCATCTCAGCCTCCTACAGCATTGCCCAGTATTACAGATACCAGTCTTCAGTCAATTGATTCACTCCATGTGATGTCAAGGAACAGTTGGAGACACTGGATACTGCAAAGGAAATGGGCCCTGACAACATTTTGGCAATAGTACTGAAGACTTGTGCTCCAGAATTTGCCTCTCCCCTAGCCAAGCTGTTCCAGTATGGTTACAACACTGGCATCTACCCGACAATGTGGAAAATTTCCCAGCTATGTCCTGTACACATAAAGCAGGATAAATCTAACCAGGCCAATTACTGCTCCATCAGTCTACTCTCGATCATCAGTAAAGTGATGGAAGGTGTCATTGACAGTGCTATCAAGCAGCATCTGCTCAGCAATAACCTGCTCAGCGACGCCCAGTTTGGGTTCCATCGGGACCACTCAGCTCCTGATCTCATTACAGCCTTGGTTCAAACATGGACAAAAGAGCCCAATTCCAGAGGTGAGGTGAGAGTGACAGCCCTTGATATCAAGGCTGCATTTGACAGAGTGTGGCATCAAGAAACCTTAGAAAAACTGGAAACAATGGGTATCAGGGGCAAACTCTCCAGTGCTTGGAGTCATACCAGACACATAAGATGATGGTCATGGTTATTGGAGGTCAGTCATCTTCACTCCAGGACATGTCTGCAGGAGTTCCTCAAGGGAGTGTCCTAGGCCCAACTACCGTCAGTCGCGTCATCAATGACCATCATAAGGTCAGAAGTGGGAATGTTCACTGACAATTGCACAATGTTCAGCACCATTCGTGACTCCTCAGACAATGAAGCAGTTCATGTTCAAATGCAACAAGATCTGGACAATCTCCAGCCTTGGTCTGACAAATGGCAAGTAACATTGGTCTAACAAATGCCAGGCTATGACCATTACAATCAGAGACAATCTAACCACTGCCTCTTGGCATCAACAATGTTACCATCACTGAATTCCCCACTATCAACATCCTGGGGGTTATCATTGACCAGAAACACAACTGGACTCACCACATAAATACAATGTTTACAAGAGAAGGTCAGGAGCTAGGAATATTGTGGCAAGTAATTCACCTCTTGACTACTTAAAGCCTGTCCACCTTCTACAACACACAAGTCAGAAGTGTGATGGAATACTCCGCTCTTGCCTGGATGAGTGCAGCCCCAACCACACTCAAGAAGCTTGACACCATCCAGGATAAAGCTTGTTTGGCACTATATTTACAAGTATCCACACGCTCCACCACTGACGCTCAGTAGCAGCAGATGCACTGCAGAAATTCACCAAAGGTCCTCAGATAGCACCTTCCAAACCCATGACCACTTCCATCTAAAAGGACAAGGAAAGCAGATATATGGAATACCACCATCTTCAAGTTCCCCTCCAAGCCACTCACCATCCTGACTTGGAAATATATTTCTGTTCCTTCACTTTCACTGGGTCAAAATCCTGGCATTCTCTCCTTAATGGCATTGTGGGTCAACTCATAGCAGCTGGACTGCAGCAGTTCAAGAAGGCAGCTCACCACCACCTTCTCAAGGGCAACTAAGGATGGACAATTAATGCTGGCCAGCCAGCTATGCCCACATCCACAAATGTTTAGAAAAGAACTTGAGGGTTCTGGGCAGATTTGTAACAAGAGGGCCCTATTTGGGAACATCTAGTGCAGAAGTCATTGAAAGCTAAGTAGGTATCTTTTAATCGGATCAGAATTTCTGAGCTATGAGGGTTCAAGGCATACTTGTGTGTGAAGAAATAGAGATAGCAGAACCAATAAGAAGTTCATACTCATCTACTGCCCCAGAGCTGAATATCCGAGCAGCTCACAGAGAACATTTCTGCATTTAATATGGTAGCAAGGTGAAGGTTATTTCAAGTCAAATAAAAGTGTGATAGTCAAATAATGTACTTTTAATCAGAGATGCCAGGCAAATTTTAAGTCAATGAAACAGTTCTTGGCAGCATTGCAGCTGGCTTTGGCATGTATAATTTCACAAGCAAACCAGCAAATAAATTTGTGAACAATTTCTTTTTTGAAAACGTGTCAATTTACTAAAGAATATCCCCTGATGGAAAGTGATAATTTACCCTTGGAGAAAGCCTTGATCTTGTCAGATCCAGTCAGATTTTCCTGTTAGCTTCAAAGAGATTAAAGAGAAATGCAGCTTCAGATTCAGACTTGCAGACTCTGTTTGCCCAGAGAGCTGGAGTTTTTTTTTCAAATTCATTCATGGGATGTGGGCATTTCTGGCTGGGCCCATATTTATTGCACATCCCCAGTTGTCCTAGAGAAGATGATGGCCAGCTGCCTTCTTGAATGACTGCAACCCATTTCCTGTGAATAACCCTAGAATACCGTTAGGGATGGATTACAAGGACACTGACAGAAAGGTGATATCTTTTCAGGTCTGGATGGTGAGTGGCTTGGAGAAAAACGTGCAGGTGGTGGCATCTGCTGCCTTTGTCCTTCTAGATGGTAGTGGTAATGGATTTAAAAGGCGCTGTGTAATGGGCTTTGGAGAATTTCTGCAGTTTATCTAGTAGATGATACACACGACTGCTACGGTGTGTCAATGATAGAGAGAATGGATTTGTAGATGTGGTGCTGGTCAAATGGTCTGTTTTATCCTGGATAATATGAAGCTTCATGAGTGTTGTTGGAGCTGCATGAATCCAGGCAACTGGGGCATATTCCATCACACTTCTGACTTGTGCCTTGTAGATGATGGACAGGCTTTGGGGGAGACAGGAGGTAAGTTACTCATTGCAAGATTCTGAGTCTCTGACGTTCTGTTGTAGCCTCCTCATACATACATGGCTGGTCCAGCTCAGTTTCTGATCAGTGGTAACTCCCAGGATGTTAATAGTGGGAATGCAGGGGTGGTGATTCATGTTAAAGGGCAATGATTAAATTTTCTCTTGTTGTGATTGTTGTTACTTGGTATTTGTGTAGCATGAATGTCAATTGCCATTTGTTAGGTCAAACCTGGATATTGTCTGGATTTTGCTTCATTTGGGCATGGAGTGCTTCAGAGAAGTCTGATAAGTCACTGATGGCCCTGAACATTGTGGAGTCATCAGCAAGTATCTCCACTTTTGATTTTAAATAGGGAAGGTCATTGATAGCACAGCTGAAGATGGTTGGGCCAAGGGTATTACCCTGAGGCACAATTTACAGAGAAAGAAGCGTTAGTAGTCTCATCAACAAATGTCAGGTACCCTTAAAACAGCATCCAAAATTACGGAGGTATAGATTAACTCACACGCGTTTGTGGCTTTTGGGATATAAGAGCTATCCCTTGGTGCTATAGCTCATATCTCTGCTGCAACATCCATGTACATTCGGACACCAGGCAGATAATGAAAGCTGTGCTGTTGCAGGAAATCTGTTAGAGATGGCCTATGAAGCATTTAAACAATGTGTTTGCTTCCTGGCTTACACTGAAGGAGCCCTGCATTATTCGGCAGAGCATGTATAGAGATTGTTGGTTCTCTGTTGCACGCTGTTCAACCTCATGAGGGCACAGCCCTTGCCAACAGCTATTTCCAGCCAGATGAGGAGAAAGACAGTGGGGAGGGAATGGGCGGAGGGGAGGAAGGAGGGGTAGAAAGGGGAGGTGAGGAAGAATAGATAAACAATACAGTTCTTTCTGGCTGAACTACTTGTAATTGATTTATCTGACTGTGATATTAACAAAGGCAGCCCCCATTACCTATTCATTTACAGTGGTACACCCGCCTTCAGACTATCATGAGCTCCACTTGATCATGATGCAAACAAAAGGCCACCACAAACAAACATTCAGGGCCAATCCAGACCATTTTTAATTTTAAAACTCAACAAATCAACATTGTGAATTCCCCAAACTCTATATTCTATGTGCCCTTGACCTGTCCTTCTTCTTCTAAGCTGCACTCTTTCAGTCCTTACAACATATATGGTGGAAGGCTGTTGACTATCTTTTTGGGGAGCTGCAGATGGTATCACAGGAGTAGAAGACCTAGCTTTGGACAACATCACTTTTGGAATGCAACATGGCAGGCTAAGCTGGTTGGAAGACAGGCCAATAGCAAGAAAGGCAGAATAACAAGGTTGTAAGCATAAATAAATAGTCATCCTGAAAAGTACATTAACTGTGTGCTCCATACAGCCACTGTCATTCCCTGAAGTAGCGTTCCAGCAATCTTAATACTCTGTTAGAAAAAGAAAACTAAGAAATAGGACCTTTCACATCCATTGATGCCCCAAAGCACTTCACAGTCAATTAAATACTTTCGAAGTGAAGGAAATGCAACATACTCCCAATGTTAGTATGACCAGGGATTTCTCTCTTTTTTTTCCCCATGTTGATTGTAAAACAGCAGGGAATGTGGGATTTGGAACGTGAGTTGTGAAAATCAGAATTCAGAATAAAGGGTTCATCTTCCTTGGTGGTCTTAGCCCCACATGTGGCCATAACCTCACTGATGGCTGTGTTAGCACTGGTGAGAATCACCCCCTCCACTGAAGCTAGGACAATAGGTTTGCCTGCTTCCTGCCAGTTCGACTGCCTCCTGGTTATGTGCTAACTTATTTCACCAAGTAAAGGAGAGGGTGTCATAATCACAGTGTAATGCATTTGAATGGTGTTATCATAGACTAACAGCTGGTGGTGTGCAGCAAGATGTGGATATGTGCATGAGGGTGAGGTGAAGCATGGGATGTTAGGAATGAGTTCTTGATGTGTGAGTGGTGTGAGTGCATGGGGGTTATGTTCTGTGAGCAATGTGCAAGGCTAGTTGTTGAAATGTAACATTTGAAGACATATCACTGAGTTTGATTACCCATGTCAAGTATTAAACTTTTTACAGTGCTACCGATTCCTTGGTTAGAATATTAATATCGACTACCATGGCAACAAGTCTTATAATCATTTGAGAGTCTCCTTGGGACACAATCTCTCCACTTTGCATTAAGCATCCAGAAGCTCAGGAAAATCTTGGAGTAGCACTGTCTGCCATGTAATGCTACTTTTCTGTGTTTTACAATCAAAATTAGTTATAGGATGACTCTCACGTCCAACCCCAACAAGAATGCAGGTTGTTTTAAGAGATACAGGGTGGCTTTAAGCAATACAAACACCTTTAGCTTATGCTCATCTCTCATGATGGTGCACCCCTTGGTCTACCTGATCAGGGGCATAGCCATCCAGCATCTTACTTCAAGCTGGTGCCATGCACCAATCATTCAATTTAACAGGCTGCACATGTGCTGTCTTAACTGGAAGCAATGAGCACAGGAGTGATCTCTCCCCACAATTTTCATATTCATTATCAGGCCCTAACTTGTTCTACAAATTGCAATGCGATAATGACTCTGTAACTTGTTTTTGCAATGTCCAAAGAGAGTTAAAGTGGTCAGCGCTCTGAAGATAACTTGCCTGCTTTTCTTTGAAATGGTGTTATAGAATCTTTTAAATTCACTTAAGGGGACAATCAGTTCTGTGGTTTAATGACTCATCTGAAAGAAAGCACCTCAAACAATAGAGCACTGTCTTGAAGTCTTCGCCATGGTTGAAGATGTATTTGAACCCACAACTATCTAACTCAAACACAACAGTAATCCCAAACAGTGGTAAAGCTGACACTTCATTATGGAGGACACTTACTCTTTAAATTAATTTTGCAATGTCTTGGGACCATGATGAAACATGACCTTTAAAGTAGACATCAAAGAATATTTCAAGTTTTGACTTTTTTCTCTACTAAATATTGTTATTTTGTTTTTGAAATGAAAAAAGATCTTACAAAAGAGAAAAGCTATCAATTAATCGAGAACAAAATCAAACCATTATCAACCCATTAATCATTTTGCTTTGCAGTTTTTAAAGAATAACTAATTTTCTACCTTGTTCTAAGTGCCTTTCTCTAATGCCCTCTTTTAATCACCCAGTGGCTCCATTACTCAATTGTTTGAAGTCTGCATTTTCCTGTCTGGTTCCCTTTTTCCCACAGCTTGCTTCTGGCATGATTTTTTTTTGTTATCATGCTATCAGAATAATACATACCTGGATGATTATTGGAGCTTCCTATCTCTTTCATGCACACTGTACCAATCTGTGGTGTGAAATGTGCTGAAAATGGCAGGAGCAGACCCCAGTCAACATATGTCATGCTTCTGAGATTTGTAGTTCAGTGGTTCTCACACATCAATATTCACATTAACTCAGCTAGTTGATCAGCAGAAGCCTAGCTGAATATTTAGTTCAGATTGTAAGATTACTGATCATGGACTGCGGTAATATTCTGGAAAACAAAATCAGAGACAATTGCTATCAGACTATTTTGATATAGTAATTTAAATGTAAACAAAAAATGAATTTTCTTATTAAGATTTAATTCAATAGAAATGGCTGGAAGATTATGTGATGTGCAGCAAAGTTTTGTAAAATTCATTCCTGTGCGTGGTGTGCCAGATTGCAATATTAGCCAGGTTATACTATCACTTGTCTAATTAATTTCTTGTCAGATACTGATTGTTGTATGAATGTATATATTCATCGTTAGACCATCTCATTGTCCATTTGTATAAATAAGGCTTAAATTATCAAATTGTATTGGACATAGGCTGAGTGATTGTATGTACTATCGGGATGAATCATGAATTTTGGCATACATTATTATGAAAGTCTTAAAGTTGACATTTCTTTAAGTGTCAAGTACTCTGACATAGCTTTAAGAATGAACACATTAGTCCTATGGAAGTGAACTGAAGTTATAGCTGGGACACATTTGCTTACTTGGGTTCCAGAAAGTCTGGTGTAGCAGTAAAGAAGTCTGATTAGCCAGGAGCACTATATGTTCCAGGGCCTCCAATGAGATATACAGTATAGGTTAGCAGACAGAAAGGATGGCAAGGCTAAAAATCTGACTAATTATAAGAAATTATGGGGCTTAGACTATTCTAAGGACATCTGCTTAGAAGCACAATTTAAAGCGAGAAGCATTCTTCCTGCTGGTTTAGGGTCGTAATTTTGGTGTTGAAAATCATTAGTTGTGCTGATCTGGGGAATATATTTGTAATAAACGTTACAAGGCTGCCTGCAAAATAAGGTAGAAAAGTAGGGTGCATCACTGATGCCTTTGTGTTCACTAAGCGTGAGAATTTATTAATGGACAATTGCTGTCAGGGATGTTACAAGTAACGCACTAGATAGAAATTTGGTATTTAGTGTAAGAATCCAATATTAAAGATTAGTGAATGTGTTATAGACAGAAGTGCCAGGCCTTACAAGAGAGTGAATAGAAAATGTTTTCCCATTTATCTGCCAAACTAATTTTCAATTAGCTAAAATCCACCATTGGAGAATCGGTGATGAAGTATAAAGTAAAGTTGTCTTGTTTAGTAGCTTCACCAGGTTGACACACCATTTTTATGTGTGGTTAGTGCTGCTCCTGACATGCAAACCTACACTCTCTGTTGAACCAGGGTTGATACCCTGGCTTGATGGTAATTGTTGAAATTGGGATATACTGAGCCATGAGGTTGCGGATTGTGCTGGAATACAATTTTGCTGCTGTTGATGACCCACAATGCCTCATGGATACCCAGCCTTGAGTTGCTAGATTCATGCAAAATCTATCACATTTAGTGTGGTGATCGTGACACACAACACGACAGAGGGTTTTCTCAATGTGAATGCGGGACTTCATCTCCAAAAGGAATGTGTGGTGGTTACTCATGGACAGATGCATCTGCAAGGAATGTACATTGAGAATTTGTGAGTTTGAGAAGGTCCATTAATGTTGCAGTTTTAAAAATACAAAGGTATTTATATGTATGTTAAAAGTATGATGGCCGAGGGACCAACAGCAGAATTTTCCACATCTGCATTTAGAGTGGTAACACAGGGAAGTGATCTGGGTGGGAGGCTGAAATTTAGATTCCTGGCATCAGGTTAATGTTAACTTCTCAGGGACATTCGGATGACAGGGATTCCTGACAGGGATGGTTAAGAACCTCTTGTGCCTTTATTAGTATGCTGTATATACTCATCGACATCCCAGACTGCTGAATTACGCAACCTGCTTCGGAAAAAGCAAAAAAACAAGTGTTCAAAACCCTGAATATAGGAAATATCAGGCATGCACCTGGCAGGTTAGACTTCTTCCTGGAAGTTCTGGTGAATATACTTATTCAGTAGTTCGGGTCCTTCGTAACTAAGGTACGTCTTTGCTTGAAATATTACTTTATAATGGGTGTCCAGTCCAAGTAGCCTGACCAAGAAATGCAGCTACACGGGCTGACACCAGAAAATCTGACTGGAGCAGGTATGTGGGTCTCAAAACAAAAGGGGCATGAAAACAAAGGCTGAAAGTTATGGCAGGGAGCAAAATTCAAAGGACTAGATTGTTAGGGATGCTGGAAGGATCTTGGAAATGGAGGTTGACAACTGGGAGGCAAAGGGGAGAGTCAGAATGATAGGGGCAAAGGGGACAGGGAGCAGCATATTAAGAGCAGGGAAGATAATAAAGGTCAGGAGGTAGGAGAAGTTGCATAGAATAAGGGGATGTTTAAAGCTGAGGTTATGACAGGGGATCAAAGTTGAAGGACAAGGGGAGCTGGATGGGTCTGGACTCAGTAGGAAGCTCAGGAAAATCAAATGAAATTGAGAATGGGACCACAGTTATATGGAGAAATTAAAGCATCATAGAGGGATTGGCAGAGGAAAGGAGAAGGCATATAGTGATGGGAAGGAAAAGTGAAGGTTAGAAAAGGAGGATTGAGTGCAAAGGAATCAAATCATTGCTTTCTTCAGTTGGGTCAGGATGGAGTCACTCGCTGAGCATGTGCAGGAGAAATGGGAGGGGCCTGAGTGAAAAAAACTCGACTGATGCTGAACATGAACTCATACTTAGAACTAACCCATATTAGGATAATAGGAAGCCATCCCAACTGATAGTGGCAGGCTGGATCAAGCTTGATATGGATGTCCATGAGCATCTCAAGAGAACCTGCCTCCAGTGCTGAGAGAGGATGAATGATCTATCGTGTACCAGTAAAGTATGTGGCACTTTCTATTCAGTACTTCATTTCTCAATTAGTGTGAGTAAGTACTGTACCGAAAAGGGCTGTCACACACAAGATTGGGCACCAGACATCTCCGTCAGATGCCTCATATGTACTGAATATGTCTGAATTAATTAGAGCTACCAATATTACACAGTAACACACTACAGGGATAATGGTTCAGGCGCATCTGCCAGAATTCATAGTTAAACATAAAAGATGCTGCAATATTCAGCAGCTCAGGCACCATCTAGTCTCAACTTCAGAAAGGAATCTTCACTGCATAATTAAAGAATAACACTAAATGATAACACATTGCATGAATGTGGGAGAAACCCATAGAAAGCAAACACCCACAACTGCAAAAGTTACTTTCTCATTGAAATTTTGGAAATATTAAGAACCATCAGATATTAAATATCAAACAATATCTTCTGCCACCAGGAGAATGTATCTTACTTACTTAGGGGCTTAAACGTAAAACTTTTGTGACACTGCTGCCTCACAGTGCCAGGGACATGAGTGTGACCCCAACTTCGGGTGACTGTGTAGTCACTTGGAGATAGCAAGAACTGAAAATGCTGGAGTCAGAGTCAATAAAGTGTGGAGCTGGAGGAACACAGCACGTCAGGCAGCATCAGAAGATCAGGAAAGTTGACGTTTCGGGTTTACACCCTTCATCAGGACTGGGGAGGGTGAAGGTAGCTTGGAAATAAATCTCCTTCCCCAGTCCTGACGAAAGGCATAAATCCGAAACATTGACTTTCCTGCTCCTCTGATGCTGCCTGACCTGCTGTGTTTCTCCAGCTCTACATGGTATTGACTGTCTGTGTGGAGTTTGCATATTCTCCCTGTGTTTCTGTGGGTTTCCTCTGGGTGCTCCAGTTTCTTCCCACAGTCCAAAGATGTGCAGGTTCAGTGCTAAATTGTGTTTGATTTGTGTCCAGGGTTGTTCAGGCTAGGTGGATTTGCCATGGGAGATGCTGAGTTACAGGTAACAGGGTGGGGGGTATGGGTCTGGGTGGGATGCTTTTTGGAGGGTTGGTGTGGACTTGATGGGGCCAAATGACCTGCTTCCACACTGTACGGATTCTATAATATTCTATTTTTCAATATTGTTAGGTATTCTTGGTGTTTTTAGATATTCTTGAATAGTTCTAAAAACTATCAAGTTGAATTCGACTAGTATTAATATTGATGATTTTTGGTTTCACGTTTATCAGTTTAATTGTTGTGACCCTGATCGGAAGATCTGGGTTGGTGCCTTTTAGCTTCTCAGTTTTGAAGAGCAATCATACCATACTCAAGACATTAACTCTGTTTCTCCCTCTACAGATGCTGCCAGACCTGTTGAGTTTCTCCAGCATTCTCAGTGTTTGACTCAGATTTCCAGCATCCACATTATTTTGCCTTTATTCAAGTTTCTTAGTTTTTATCATTCTTTCCAGATACATTAGCCTGATGACATGGCTTGAACTTACTGTGAACAACATCTATAGATAAATTTTCAATCCTATGCTACAGAGAAATGAATCTGTTTAGCTGATATAGGCAATGCTTCCATTAAGATGGTAAAGAAACTTGCTGCAAGTTTTGAAAAAATGGTAACTTGATCCCAATAAATTCTGGCCATAGGATAATTGATGAAAGATTAATTTTGATATTAGATCTTATTCCAAGAGTTTGCCATGCATCTTATGTTTGTAAAAGAAAATAAACTAGTTTTCTCTAATTAAGCTTTTTTTATTAACAAATCTGTTTTTCATTTTACTCTATGTTATGTCAAAGTCCATTCTGACTTTTTTTTAAACTATTTCTTCACCAAGAGGCTTTGGAAAACATTTACATTTTAATTGCATTCCCCTAAATTAACATGGGTTCCGACAGATTGAAATGTCTCCCACAGCTACTTTGAGAAATCATATTCTATTTCTGTTTGAGTCCGTATTCCATAATTCATTCACTGATCCAGAGAGAGGTATCAATGTTATATTTGTTTACACAATAATAAGAATTAGTAATTGACATAGCATGCTTATAAGCGAAGGGTATTTAAAATCCAGGATGTGGCTTTTCCACCTCCTACCTGCCTACCTTTACTATGTACCGAGACAAAGCAAAGAAACACATTGGCAGATTACTAGCGGATGAGTCTGTTTGTCTGCTTTACCACTAGACTGAAAAATAGACAACTAGCCATAGTTTGACAGTGTTAGAGAACATGCCAGCAATTGCACTGGGTGTAACTAAAGGTGAGATGTCAACTTTGTCAATTTGCATCACCCACATGCATGTTAAATAATAAAATCAAAATGTTATAGACAGAGTGAAGCAGCAAAACAATCAGAAGGGTTCTATAGTCCTGCCACATCCAGGAGTGAATTGTGATGAACACAGACAACAAACAGGAGAGATTGCTTAATGAAGTGCGCATCTTCAATGCTAATGGAGCCGGATATGCATGAACAAATTCATGGCTGATGCTTTTGCAACAGTCTTCAATCAGATAATGGATAATGAATCAGCCTACTCCTGAGGTTCTTACGAACAGAGATGTTAGGCTTCAGCCAATTCAATTCCAACCACATAATATCAAGAGATTGCTGAACACAGCAAATGCATTGGTCCTGACTGGGAAGTTGAAGACCAGCTGTACCTCCAGACCAGTTGTTACCACATAGCTACAACACTAGTATTCACCAAAACAAATTGGAAAATTGCATGAGGATGTCCAGTCCACAGAATAGAATCAAATTAAGACATTAATTTCCATATTAGTCTTACTCATATTATCACCAAAGTGATGGAAGACATGTTTGACAGTGCGATCAGCCAATATTCACTTGCCACAAAGTTGCCAACAAATTCCTAGTTTGGGGCTCATTATCCATCCAACGACAGACTTCACAAGCATTTCATAGCACACTTTGGGCTTTTCCTCATCACTCCTCATCCCTCAAGTTTTATTAGGATCATGGGCATTGAACTCTTAAAAAAGGGTACAACTTCTGCTAGACTTGGGCCCTGATTTGCTGCAGTTATTTAATTGACAACTAATATGGGAATGCAGATTTTTTTCAGACTTATATGGAGCTTAATGCTGAGGTTCTGCTTTATGGTAAGGCTAACAGTGAGCAGTAGAAAATGATCTGAAACCTGGCGTGATTAACAATTCACAGGATATATCTTCTCCAATAAAAATGGGCACATGATTTACACGTTAATAGCAACATACATATTAAACTTGCAGATATTCTGGCTGCAAATTCATCCTATCAAGGTGAATTGATTGTTATGGATATTGGTTTTGCTCTTGTACAATTAGATACTGAAGCAAGCAAGATACAAGGAGCACCAGCAAACAGGAACCCGAGAGAAAATCTAAGGTCTGCCAGAATTCAGTAGCAGCGTTTTTTGATTCTGACACAACATTTCATACGTAAGCCTTCGGAAATTTCAATCTGAACCCATATTTCCATATTCCTTCTTTTATTGTTAGCACATTTTTAAACTTCTAGTGCTCTTGAATTTTTGAAATCGAATCTTGATCTATTCATGGCCATTAATACATTTCTGCTCTTTAGGTTCCAAGCAGTATTTTGTGTCAGTCCTAACTAAATTCACCTACTGGTCCAATAATAACATAACCTGTAACAAATATTCCAATGCAAATCTGAATATTCCCACCACTTTTTTTTTTATTTGCCTTTGGTGGGGTTTTACTGGTGGATGTAAATTTGGTTGGTATATATGAAGCTGTTTGGCATGAACATCCTTTATTGTATATGGAAAATACATATATTTCACAGATAGAGAACTCAGTGGCTTACGGTCTATTTTAACTGCTTTGCCATGACATTAGGCAAACTGATTGAACCTTGCATACGCAAAGATAATGTTAAACAGCTCCTTCTGGATCTGTACTTTTTTTTTATATTTGCATCAATAAATGAGATGCATTGGCAATGTGCTGTCATCAATCATCACATTTTGCAGCATCACAATTCTAATCCTGTTTGTGACGCATCAGATCTATTTTATTTTTGTCTTCCAGGATCAAAGCACTTCAGAACGGGTTCCAATGTGAACAGTGTCAAGCAATTTTTCATTGTTACTTCTTGTTTACAACCCCATTTCATTGTCTTTTTGAACTATTTGTTATGAAGTGATGCTTTTTCGAAAAGATTTGATTGTTTACACCGGTAATTGAGAAAGAAGTCTCTACACCTTTTGTGTACAGTGGAAGTGCAACTTGCTGAAAAGCTGACCCTTTCATATATTTTCAGGTTTAATGCTTCCACTGAGGTAGCAGACAATACATTCTCAGATGTACATGCAAACACATTCATGCACAAAAAATGCCACCGATGATGCTGGGCTGCAGTAGCTTAAGACGAAGCAATCATACTGAGCTGGGCAACAGAGGAAAGATAATTTGCAAACAATGGACAGTGCAAAAATGATATAGTGGCTGAAACAGCCTAGAAGGACTAAAGCATCAAAATATCAGTGACGAGGGAGAATAGTTTGTGATTTTGAATCAAAATAATTTTGCTGTGGTCAGGGAAATGAAAATAATGCTAACACATAAATACAACACTTGTATAATGACTTGGATGGAGGAATAGTGACTTGTATATCCACTTTGAAGCTGCTATTAAATTAGGAAGCATAGTAATTTGTACAAAGGAGCTACAGGCAAGTGTGAGATATGGCACGATGGGTCTGAGAAATGCATATCCCTTTTAGAGCTGAGGATATCCAAGTACACAAAAAAAAAGGTTGAACAAAAAAAGCAAAATTTACATTTACTTGGCGATCTCTTTGTCTTCCATGCATCTTAAAGTGCTTTAAAACCAATCATTTACATTTGAAATGTCACTGTTGTAGTGGGGGAAAAGGATCAATAAAAGCTGGAAGCCAGGCACTATAAAAGTGATCAAAAAGCATTTAAAAAAAACAAACAAAGGAATTGTCCCTTATTTCAAATGGACAGGATTGCAAAGAGAAGAATTTATGCTGCAATTATACAAAGCATTCATCAGACCCCTGTTGAAAAATTGCATTTCGGCTTAGGCTCATAACCAGAAGAATTGACCCTGGATAATATGCAGTACAGGTTTACCAGAATGATACAGGTCTTAAACAGCTACATTATGAGGATAGATTTCATAAGCATACTTTTCATTCCATTGAGTTTAGAAGATTGAGGAGTGACCTAATTACTGCATTTAAGATGACAAAGGGAATTGCTTGGCCAAGTACAAACTATTTCCTCTGGTGGAGGCATACAGAACGAAAGGTCATGATCTTAAATTAGGAACTAGTTGAGAAATGTTAAAATTAGGGAGCACACTCCATCACAAAGGTCCAGCATGTCTCTGGTCGGTTGCAGAACATTCTGAAGGGGGAGAGTGAACAGCCAGAGGTCATTATGACATAGGTAGACAAAGGGATGGGACCCTGCAAAATGAGTATAGGGAGTTAGGTAAGAAGTTAAAAAGCAGGATGTCAAGGGTAGAGATCTCCAGATTACTCCCAGTGCCACACGCCAGTGAGAATAGAAAAAGCAAGATAGGCCAGATGAATTCATGACTGAGGAGCTGGTGTAGGGGACGGGGTTTTCAGTTCTTGGATCATTGAGATCTCTTTTAGAGTAGAGGTGACCTGTAGAAGAGGAATGGGTTGCACTTGAACTGGAGGGGGTCCAATATCCTCACAGGGAGGTTTGTTAGTGTTACCTGGGAGGGTTTAAGCTAGTTTGGCAGGGGGATGGGACTCTGAACAACAGAGGGGCCATTGAGAAGTTAGGGGTAAATACATTAGCCATCAAGAGCAAGTTTACTATCCAGGAGAGCAAGGGGCACAGTAAAGGGAGGGAAAAGACTTCCCGTTGAAAGTGCATTTATTTCAATGCACAAGGCCTGACTGGTAAGGCAGATGAGCTCAGAGCATGGATATTATAGCCATAACAGAAACATGGCTGAGAGAAGGGCAGGACTGGCAGCTCAATGTTCCAGGATACATAAACTACAGGCTTGACAGAAGTATAAGTAAGTTAGAGGAGGGGGTGTTGCCCTTTTGATAAGGGAGGACATAACAACAGCGCTTAGAGAGGATATTCTTAAGGGGCCATTAAATGAGGCCATATGGTTAGAACTGAGATATAAGAAGGGGATTGTCACTCTGTTGGGACTGTATTATAGACCCTCAAATAGCCATTGGGTACTAGAGGGTGTACAGAAATTGCAGATACCTACTGGAACAATAGAGTGTATTGGTTGGAGATTTTAATTTCCCCTGTATGGACTGGGCCACCCAGAGTGTAAAAGACCCAGACAGGGTGGAATTTGTCAAACATATCCAAGAAAGTTTCCAATATGTAGAGGGGTCTGCTCGGGAGGGTGCAACATTGGACCTCCACTTAGGAAATGGTGTCGGGCAAGTGACTGAAGTGTTAGTCAGAGAACACTATGGGACCAGGGGCCATAATTCTCTTAGTTTTAACATAGTTATGGAAAAAAAATAGGACAGGTCCACAGGTTAAGGTGCTAAACTGGAGCAGGACCAATTTTAGGGACATTAAGCAGGATCCAGCAGAGGTCGATTGGGCGAGTGTGTTTGAAGGAAAAGGAATGACTGGTAAACGGGATGTTTATAAAAGTGTGATATCAAGAGCCTGGGGACAGTTAGTCCTTGTTAGGGTGAAGGGAAAAGCTGACAGGTTTAGGCTGATGAGGGATATTGAGGCTCTGGTCAGGAAAAAGAAGAAAGCATACATTGGATTTAAGCTATTGGGCTCAAGTGAATCCCTAGATGACTATAAAAAGTGTAGGGGCACACTTAAGAGGGAAATCAGAAGAGCAGAAAGTGGGTATGAGATGGATCTGGCAGATAAGGTTAAAGATAATCCCGAGAGGTTCTATAGCTATATTAAGAATAAAAGGGTGGCTAGGGAGAGAATAAGTCCCTTAAAGATCAGCATGGCCATCTATGTGTGGAACCACAGGAGATGGGGGATATTTTTAATAAAAATTTCTCCTCAATGTTTACTAAGGAGAGAATCATGGATGCTAAGGAAATAAAGGAAACAAGTGAGGATGTTTTGGATGGCATACATATTACCAGAGAGGATATGTTTGCAGTCTTAGATCACATTAAAGTGGATAAATCCCCTGAGCCTGATCAAATCCATTCTTGGATGTTGTGGGAGGCTAAGGAATAAATTGCAGAGATTCTTGCAGAGATTTTTGCCTTATCTTTAGCCGCTGGTGAAGTTCTGGAAGACTGGACGGTGGCTAATGTTGTTCCACTGCTTAAGAAAGGTAGCAAAGAAAAGCTAGGGAACTACAGGCCAGTGAGCCAGACATCAGTGATAGGCAAGTTATTGGAGACGATACTGAAGGACAGGATCAACCAACATTTGGATAATAAGGTCTGATTCGGGATAGTCAGGATGGATTTGAGCGCTGGAAGTCATGTCTGACAAATCTTTTAGTGTTTTTCAAAGAGGTAACCAAGAGGATAGATGAGGGAAGGGCAGTGGATGTTGTCTACATGGGCTTTCATTAGGCCTTTGGTAAGTTCTCACACAGCAGGCTGGTCATGAAGATTAGGTTGCATGGGATCCAGGGAGACCTAGCTAATTGGATTCAAAATTGACTCGATGGTAGGAAGAGAGGGTAATGGTTGAAGTTTGTTTCTCCGGCTGGAGGCCTGTGACTAGTGGTGTGCCACAGGGATCAGTACTGGGACCTTTGTTATTTGTTATTTACATAAATGATCAGGATGTGAATGTACAAGGCCTGATTAGTAAGTTTATGGATGATGCAAAATTAGGAGCTATCATTGATAGTGAGAAAGGTTGTCAAAAATTACAGAGGGATCTTGTTCAGATGGGGAAGTGGGCTGAGGATTGGCAAATGCAATTCAATACAGATAAGCGTGAGGTGTTTCACTTTGGAAAGTCTAACTAAACTCGGACTGATACAGTAATTAGTAAGGTCCTGAGAAGTGTTGTGAACAGAGAGACCTAGGAGTCCAAGGACATAGTTTGTTGAAAGCAGCATCACAATTAGATTAGGTGGTGAGGAAGGCATTTAGCATTGCGGGCCTTCATCAGTCGAGGCATTGAGTATAGGAGTTGGGACGCTATGTTACAGTTGTATAAGTTATTGGTGAGGCCGTACTTGGAGTATTGTGTACATTTTTGGTCACTCTGTTATAGGAAAGACATAGTTAAACTGGAAAGTGTGCAAAGAAGATTTACAAGGATGTTGCCAGGACTAATAGGACTGAGTTATAGGGAGAGGTTGGCCAGGATAAGACTTTATTCCTTGGAACATAAAAGAATGGCTGACCTTATTGAGGACTATAACATCATGAGGGGCATAGATAGGATGAATGCATATAGTCTTTTCCCAGGGATGGGGAATTGAAAACTAGAGGGCATAGGTTTAAAGTGAGAGGGGAAATATTTAAGAAGGACCTGAGGAGCAACTTCGTCATGCAGAGAGTGTTGTGTATATGGAATGGGCTGCCAGAGAAAGTGGTTGAGGTTGATAGACTAGCAACATTAAAAAACATTTGGATAGGTACATGGATGGGAAGGATTTAGAGGGGTGTGGATCAAATGTGGGCAATTGGAACTATCTGAGTGAGCACCATGTTGACATGGACCAGTTTGGGCTAAAGGGTCTGTTTCCATGCTGTGTTACTCTATGACTCTATAGATGGTCATTGAACTCTGACACTGAGTCTATTGACATTTTGCAGATAGATATTAATACATTGTTATTAGATATTGATATTAAGGGATTTAGGGCAAAGGCAGGCATATGGAGTAGAAATATAGATCAGACATAGCCTAATTGACTTGCAAAAGCTGGCTTTAAGGAATGAATGGCCTTCTCCAATTCCTATATTCCTTTTGGGCATAAAATGGTCTCCAGCTTTACTGCTTTCCATCCTTCAAGTACAATTCTCAGCAACTGGCAAACTATTCAACTGCAATGCTATAAAAGTTCACTCTTGTCCTGTCGCAGAATCCTTTAGAATCGTTGAATGATAATTAGTAATGACCTTTATGATTTTAAGTGTTTTACTTTCATTCTTCTAACTATAGTTCTTCCACCTTTGATATCTAGATAATGTGTTCCGATCTAATGCGAGCAGATCAAACTTTCAGTTAATTACTTTTCTTTACTGGAACTTACTTGTGCTGGTTCAGCATTTCTCTCTCATCTTTGATAAGGGATAAAACATTCCAATTTCAAGCCTTGATTTAAATTATTAAGCACATTTGATACATAAAATAAGAACAAGTTAATAATCTGCTGATATCATATATTTGCAGCACAAATACACCTACGCAGTTCTTCAAAAAGAATTCGAAGTTGCAATCTAAATGTTTACATTTTATTATTTCAGCAAAATCATTTTATATACACTCTATGCCCTTCACTTCATTTCTCACAACAGCAATGGTGTCTTCAAACTATTAGATTTCTCAATTATGGATTGAAGAATTTGAAAAACTACAGTGCTTTAGAAATTACACTCCATCCCTCTCTCCCCCAACACCACCAAAGAAAACCCAAAAGATTTTCAGGGCTTGGTTAATTATATGACTGTCATGTCCACATTGGAGTAAATCACGCTATCAGTTCTTGCTCCTCTCTGCAGCTCTGCAGACAACACGGTAAAACTTGAGACAGCACAGTGTGGAGCTGGAGGAACACAGCAGGCCAGGCAGCAACAGAGGAGCAGGAAAGCTGACGCTTCGGGTCGGGACCCTTCTTCAGAAATGGAGGAGGGGGAAGGGAGCTCAGAAATAAAGAGAGAGAGGAGGGGTGGGGCTGGGGAAGGTAGGTGGGATGGTGATAGGTGAGTGCAGGTAGGCAGGAGTGGGAATTTGTCAGTGAGGTGGGAGGAGCGGATAGGTGGGAAAGAAGACGGACAGGTTGTGTCAGGTTGTGTCAGGTCAAGGAGGCGGGGATGAGAGGGAGGGTTAATCATGGGATGAAGCTGGGGGTGGGAGATTTTGAAACTGATAACATCCACATTTAGGCCATTGGGCTGTAGGCTCCTGAGGCGGAATATGAGGTGCTGTTTCTCCAGTTTCTGGGTGGCGTCATTGTGATACTGGACACTCCTGGGTCTCCTCCAGTGTAACAATGATGCCACCCGGAAACTGGAGGAGCAGCACCTCATATCCCGCCTTGGGAGCCTACAGACCAATAACCTAAATGTGGACTTAACCAGTTTCAAAATCCCCCCACCCCCAGCCTCATCCCACGACCAACCTCCCTCTCATCCCCGCCTCCTTGACCAGACACAACCTGTCCATCTTCTCTCCCACCTATCCACTCCTCCCACCTCACTCACCAATCCCCACCACTCCCCACCTGCACTCACCTATCACCATTCCACCTACCTTCCCCAGCCCCACCCCTCCTCTCTCTCTTTATTTCTGAGCTCCCTTCCCGCTCCTCCATTTCTGAAGAAGGGTCCCGACCCGAAACATCAACTTTCCTGCTCCTCTGATGCTTCCTGGCCTGCTGTGTTCCTCCAGATCCACACTGTGTTATCTCGGACTCTAGCATCGGCAGTTCTTACTATCTCTCGCAGTAAGATGTGAGCCTTTTTTTATTGAGCAAAGAATTTTCTTGATTCTGGCAGCAGCCCAAAGGCCATAGACAAAGCTTAGCCTCGGTAGGGTGCAGTTTTCCACTGAACAGTTCATTAGGAAACTGCACCCTAGTCAGACCAGTTCTGAAGAAGGGTCACTGGACTTGAAACATTGACTTTGCTTTTAACTTTTAATTTCTCCAGCAATTTCTCTTTTCCACTTCAGATTTCCAGCATCAGCACTTCTTTGCTTCATTCCTGAATTTGAATCAGATTTTGAGGAATGAGAAATTGTATCTGCACAGTTCTTTGCAATCTAAAGTCAGTGGAAAGTTATGTCTGGTGGGTGGGAATTGAAACTGGTAAAGAGGTCAGGATATGGAAAGGTCCCTAGTTAGGCATATTTGGAAGATTAGAGTGTGATGTGATGAACAGATACTGAATATTTACATTCAGCATCTACTTGTGCCACAATGCTTGCATTCGTTGCAAGTACAGCACAGTCACTGTTAATATTTCATACTTCCAATGAAGACACTGTGAATCCAAGACAAAAGTTAAAAGAAATTCAGGGCCAAATAAGTGGAAAAAATCCTCTAAGAATCAATGGGGCTTTATTTCATGTTGTTTCATTAATTGTTGTTCATTATACCTCTGCACAATTTCGTTTCCACTGAAGTCCGCAGAAACCTAATTTGAGAGGGATGTATAGCCAACAGCTGGACTGATATTGCCTGGTTTTTAGGTGCTGAAAATTGAAATTTCCCTATTGAGTTAGCCTTTACTTATATAATTATAGTAGAACTATTTTCTTGATGGTAAAGATATTTGTCATGTTAATACATCATTTTCATTTTTCTGCAGCAGAAACAGAATAGGGGAAACAGAAAGAGATTGCCCTAAAAGAGCCCATTTTGCCAAATAATTTGAAAGCCAGCAGGAAAATATTGTTGCAGTCTACATTATTTCCCATGAACCAACTCTTCTGCGGTCCCTGCCTGTGCAGATTCTCCATTGATATAATTGAAAAACCCACATGGATCATATAGGTAACATCTCTGACCCTTGCATGCCCCAAGGAATTGATGTAGTCTGTGTCGTGCCACTTGAAGCAATGTTACTTTAAGAAGTGCTCTCATTATGGGCCAACAGCTTGACTGACTGAATGACAAGGCTTCCATTAGTTCCACTGGAGCAGAATAGTGCTAGTTGTCACATTTTAAACGATTAGCCGGAATTGCTCTCAACAAGAATAACCGGATGACAGCAACTCAGATAGCACCTGCAGCTATAACTTTAATCTTGCAGTCTCCTTCCTGGCATCAGAACCGGGATATATTGAATTCCTATAGACCACAAAAATAAATTCCATCCAAAAGTGACTCAGTTTTCTCCAGCACTGCTTGAAACAAGACTTGCATACATTGCCCTGATCTTACTGCAGGCTCCTTTAAAAGAAAACAACCTTTATGGTCATAAGTAGCCCTTGAAGAGCTAATACCAAAAAATGTGAGGCATAATTTTCCTGAATAAAATAATAGCGTGTTTGCAAGATGTCACATTATCAATACACAAAGATCCATTTGGGGGTTTTTACTCCAAGTGATTTTGTATCCCCCTTCAGATTCTTTACCTTGCACTGCTCTGCAGGTGCACCATTCTTCCCTATTGTCTGCAGTGTTCCTTAATCAAATCAACATTTTTGTAATTGATAGTGAATGCAGGGACTGAATTTCCATCCGGGCGCACAGATGCATTTCATTTTTGGGAATGGCCACACTTTTCTTTGAAATTCAACTTTTTCTCTGCAGTCATGGCCTATTCCCCCACTTTCCTCAGGCCTTTCTGCAGGTCAGGATGTCTAGTGTGTAATGCTCACCCCCAGTGAGGTTGAGTTCCCCAATTTAAATGAGGGCCAATAATTACATTGTGTTTTGGCGGCAAGAGGTTTTAGAAGACTGTTAATTTTGAGAGTTCCTGCAGAAGGTAAAAGCCTGCTGAGGGGTTGGAACTTTCTGAAAGGTAAATATAAAATTTTTCTTCAAATATCACATTAAGATCTGTATTGTAAAGCTTTTTTTAATTGCAGTAATGCAGTGATGTAGCGATCTGTCCTTCAGAGTTAAATTGGCCCTATAATTGATAAGTATTCATATGCATTTCAGTAACTCATTAGAAAGTGCTATAATATATTTAGAATTTAAACAACAAAGGTCATCTGAATTCATGGTCTTATGTTTTGACTTAATAGGACTTGCCGATTAGGTCAATATATAAAATGACTGTTTCTGAAGATCTTCCCAACCCCAGTTGATTGACAGGTGCTCTGTTTTGAAATGGAAAGAGATTTCTGTTTTGTAGATGGAGCTAGTATTTTTTGTTATGGAAGTGGTTTTGTTATGCATGCTTGGCTGGATTTCAGAAGGCTCAACTCAGCAGGGTGTCTTATTGATCCAAGAATTATTGAAACTTTTATAAGCCTATAATACAGATTAAGCCTTTGATGTGATTTCCTGTTTATTTACAAATCTAACAGGAATTTAATAGATTACAACATTTTTCCTCTTTTTGCCCACTGATAGTAAACTTGAATTTCTTAGATTGTTTGATGTTTCATGTTTTTCCTGTTGATATGGGCTTCTATAATTAATGGTAGAGCCATAGATAGTGTTGTAGCGCACAGACACCTAAGGGTTCAGGTACATAATTCTTTGAAATTTGTGTTAGACAGGGTGGCACACTTGTCTTCATTGCTCGGACCTTTGAGTAGAGGAGTTGGGAAATCATGTTGCACAGGTCTCTGCTGAGGCCTCTTCTGAAATACTATATGCAGTTCTGGTCACCCTGTTACAGGAGAGGGTTCAGAAAAGATTTACCAGGATATTGCCAGGAATGGAAGATTTGAGGTATAAAAATAGTCTGGAAAGACTGGAGCATTTTCACTGTAGAAATGTAGGAAATTGAGGGTCAAGGTTTATGAAATATGAGGGGCATAGATAAGGTGATTGACAAGGGTCTTTTCCCTAGGGTAGGAGGAGTTCAAAACTAGGGAGCATATTTTTAATGTGTGAGAAAAAAAATTTAAAAAGGACACGAGGGGCAACTTTTTTACACAGAGTGTGGTTTGTGTGCAGAATAAACTGCCAGAGGAAGTAGTGAATGCAGGTACAGTTATAACGTTTAAAAGATATTTAAACAAGTACATGAAAGGAAAGGTTTGGAGAGATATGGGCCAAATGGGCAGGTGGGACTAATTTAGTTTGGGAACATTGTCAGTGTGGACTGGTTGAATCAAAGGATCTTATTCTATGCTGTATGACTCTACCAGTGAACGTTGTGCATACTGGGTGAGTGGCCATGGAAGATCACGAGATTCTAAATGGTGGCATGAAGCAAAGTTTGGTACAGGGAAAGAAATAGGTGAAGAGGCAAGGTTTAGGGGATCTGTCAATAATATTGGGAGTGGCTATGCTGTGTTGGAGAACGAAGGTGGGATTTCTAATTGTCCCACTTCTCCATCGCACTCCACTACAGCTCACAAGACACTTTGAGAACAGAACGCAAATCCTGTGAAAAGATGGGAATCAATCAGAAAGTCATCCATTGGGTTAGGTATGTATTTTGAAAGCCACAAAAGTACGGGTAATGAGTGTAAATTATAGATGGCTTCAGATCAGGCAGCTATAGGGGTTCCTGAGTGCCTTTTTTGGCTGTTTGCACACCTGCCTAGGTTCTTTGTGATTTAGTTATAGTAGGAGCTATTGCCCTCACCCATCATACCTCATCCTGCTTCCACCCACTCTCCATGAGCATGCATGCCAACTTATGCCAACCTTCCACCTCAGCCATGCAATGACCTTTCATATCTTTCATGCTAACACATTCCCCACACTCATCCCCATACCCCTTCATAGCGTCTATGCCAATATAGTGCCAACTCACACCCCACAATCCAATATCATTTGCCCTTACATCATCCATGTAAACTCACTCAGTATCCACCACGGGCAGACCTCAGAGGCCTTTCGGAAGTGCTAAGAAACCTTTAAGATGGAACTTCCTGATCTGTAATGGCAGAAACCTTAATTCCAGCCTATTAATACTGGCTCCTGGACAGTGATGTTCCTTTCATCAGTCTCCCTCTTGGCTGCAGCAAATTTGATTTCTCATATAATTCAGCTCCATGCACTCATGGAAGTCATCTTGAATGAATCTGTTTTAGAAAGATAGATTCCTTTATAATAGGAGTCACATAAAATTTAGTTAACTCTATAGGTTCCAAATTACCATGATAATTAAGAAACAAAAAACAAAGTATTCACAGGGCAATTTAAATTCATCTGGCCATACTCTCATTTCATACAGAAATGAAAATTTAATGAGTAGGAAAGGAACTATCCAAACACTCAAAATATGCAATGTTTATGCAGCTGCTTGTTCAAGCAGTGGTTGAAATATAGTTTAGAGGTGAGCTGGAGCCAACGAATGTTTACAAATGGAGATTCAACTGGCAACACATAGCTGATTAGTCTGTAGATGAGTGACCAATTATCAATGACAAAGGACTTCTGCCTGTCAAAACTATGTGATTGGTTTCAGGTAATTGAACAGCTTGAGGCTGTTAATTAGATAGCAGGAAGCTATCAGACTTCCACTAGCTCAGGAACTCTCTGTTCTCTGCAGTAAAAGGCATTTTATGCCTGAATAAAAACAATTTAATTTTACTTCTGCAGTTGCTATGAGCTGTGACTTTACATTACTTAGTCATAGACCTTTCTTTTAAGTGTGAACCAGTGATCCTGAGCCTCTTACAAGCCAATGAAAGCACCAAGAAAGAAAAACGAGAAGCAGCATTTTGATCAGCAGGAGAAGTACCTCAGATATTCTGTGTACAGAGACCGTTGAACTGATTTTCCAGGTTTCCCTCTATCCATACACCCAATTGTTTTTCTTTTCCTATGTGTGTGTGCGTGTGTTGTGGGATAGGGGGAGTTTATTCGGGGATTAGAGTTTTAAGTAATAGAGATATGTCCAAATGGCTCATAATAGTTTAATTGTGGCTAGAGTATATTTATTTATAATAAATACTAATTTGTGTTAAGTACAGAAACTAGTCCATGCTTTCTGTCAACTTAGGTCTGAAAATCAGATAAATTGGGGAATTATGCATACTTCTATAAAATTTTTAACTATTGTGACAGCTCCAGAATGAAGAGGGCTTAATTTCCAGCATGCTGTCCCAGTGAGGTGTAAGAGAAGCCAAATACACTATTGAAACATAATCTCAAGTTGCTGCAATTGTACAAATTGATTGGAAGATGCTCAAATTTAAATGGAAGCAACACTTTTTTTTGACAGCAGGAAGTCATACTTACAACTTAGCAATGATTGGGCAATAATGTCCAAAAGTGATAGAGGTCAGAAGTTAAATTAAGGTGTTATGGGTAATCGCTTTGAATTTAATTTTGAGTTTACAAAACAAGTTACACTTTCATGATAGAAATAAATAGTCACACATGAAATACCATGATTGAGGGCTGTAAAGTTGCAGAATTATTGAGGTCTAAAATGATTGGTTGTTCAGTCCCAATAGGATAAATGTCTATAGATGCTGAAGGGACTGGTATTATTCCTTAAGATAAATTGTAAGACATAAAATCAGTATGGCCAATTCAGGGATGTGTAATGCAATAGGGGCCGTAAAGTCCAGTAAAAGCTTTATTTGCTGGAGAGATGCAATTTAGAAGTAATTTTATTTACCCTTACACAATTTCAAATGGGACAATGTCAGAGAATATTTGCTGAACTTTGGATTGGTTTATAATTGATCCTGAAAAGCTAATTGGGCCTTTGTAAGGCTCCCCAGTTGGAAGGCTGTAAATTTAAATTTGCAGCCACACAATATTCACAGCTAATTCACAGAGGTTTCAACAAAATAAAAGATCCAGGAACTTTACTAATGACCCCTGAGTTTGGAATCAAGCCTATTGATCACAGCGTCCACATGCAAGTTATTTTGTGTTTTGTTGCTTCATGGTGTTCAATCTTATCAGGTTAGCGAACCACAGGCATAAACTTTACCTGACAATCCAGCTGCTTCAATTAGATCTGTCAGTATTCTGCAGGTATGCTCGCTCCCTTTTGGGAAGCTGCTCATTGCAGTTTTCCTCCTGAATGACAGACTAATCTTGTGCAGAAAGCAATAATGAATCTTATGTGTGCTCACTGTTGGTCAGTAACTGTAACACGTCTGTCGCTTTTATTTTAAAAGAAGCGGCAATGATTCTTTGCCATTCCATATGTCATCCCTCATTCCTGTTTTGCCCTTATTTTCTTCACAATCTTTTGTTTTCATCTCAATATATTTCGGTTGTCCTCTAATTTATTGTTCAGACTTTCGCTTCCATCTCTTTAAAACTATACTTTAGAACATAGAACATAGAACATAGAACAATACAGCGCAGTACAGGCCCTTTGGCCCTCGATGTTGCGCCGACCTGTGAAACCAATCTGAAGCCCATCTAACCTACACTATTCCATTATCATCCATATGACCATTTAAATGCCCTTAAAGTGGGCGAGTCTACTATTTTTGCAGGCAGGGCATTCCACGCCCTTACTACTCTCTGAGTAAAGAACCTACCTCTGACATCTGTCCTATATCTATCACCCCTCAATTTAAAGCTATGTCCCCTCGTGCTAGCCATCACCATCCGAGGAAAAAGGCTCCCACTGTCCACCCTATCTAATCCTCTGATCATCTTGTATGTCTCTATCAAGTCACCTCTTAACCTTCTTCTCTCTAACGAAAACAGCCTCAAAACCCTCAGCCTTTCCTCATAAGACCTTCCCTCCATACCAGGCAACATCCTGGTAAATCTCCTCTGCACCCTTTCCAATGCTTCCACATCCCTCCTATAATGCGGTGACCAGAACTGTACGCAATACTCCAAGTGCGGCCACACCAGAGTTTTGTACAGCTGCAACATGACCTCATGGCTCCGAAACTCAATCCCTCTACCAATAAAACCTAACATACTGTACGCCTTCTTAACAACGCTATCAACCTGGGTGGCAACTTTCAGTGATCTATGCACATGGACACCGAGATCTTTCTGCTCATCCACACTACCAAGAATCTTACCATTAGCCCAGTACTCTGTATTCCTGTTACTCCTTCCAAAGTGAATCACCTCACACTTTTCCGCATTAAACTCCATTTGCCACCTCTCAGCCCAGCTCTGCAGCTTATCTATGTCCCTCTGTAACCTGCAACATCCTTCTGCACTATCCACAACTCCACCGACTTTGGTGTCATCCGCAAATTTACTAACCCATCCTTCTACGCCCTCATCCAGGTCATTTATAAAAATGACAAACAGCAGTGGCCCCAAAACAGATCCCTGAGGTACACCACTAGTAACTGAACTCCAGGATGAACATTTCCCATCAACCACCACCCTCTGTCTTCTTACAGCTAGCCAATTTCTGATCCAAACCGCTAAATCACCCTCAATCCCATGCCTCCGTATTTTCTGCAATAGCCTACCATGGGGAACCTTATCAAACGCTTTACTGAAATCCATATACACCACATCAACCGCTTTACCCTCATCCACCTGTTTGGTCACCTTCTCGAAGAACTCAATAAGGTTTGTGAGGCACAACCTACCCTTCACAAAACCATGTTGACTATCCTTAATTAAATTATTCCTTTCTAGATGATTATAAATCCTATCTCTTATAATCCTTTCCAACACTTTACCCACAACCGAAGTAAGGCTCACTGGTCTATAATTACTAGGGTTGTCTCTACTCCCCTTCTTGAACAAGGGGACAACATTTGCTAGTCTCCAGTCTTCTGGCACTATTCCTGAAGACAATGACGACATAAAGATCAAAGCCAAAGGCTCTGCAATCTCCTCTCTAGCTTCCCAAAGAATCCTAGGATAAATCCCATCCGGCCCAGGGGACATATCTATTTTCACACCTTCCAGAATTGCTAACACCTCCTCCTTATGAACCTCAATCCCGTCTAGTCTAATAGACTGTATCTCAGTATTCTCCTCGACTACATTGTCTTTTTCCTGTGTGAATACTGACGAAAAGTATTCATTTAGTACCTCTCCTATCTCTTCGGACTCTACGCACAACTTCCCACTACTGTCCTTGACCGGCCCTAATCTTACTCTAGTCATTCTTTTATTCCTGACATACCTATAGAAAGCTTTAGGGTTTTCCTTTATCCTACCTGCTAAAGACTTCTCATCTCCCCTCCTGGCTCTTCTTAGCTCTCTCTTTAGGTCCTTCCTGACTAACTTGTAACTCTCAAGCGCCCTCACTGAGCCTTCACGCCTCATCTCTACATAAGCCTCCTTCTTCCTCTTGACAAGAGATTCAACTTCTTTAGTAAACCACGGTTCCCTCGCTCGACCACTTCCTCCCTGCCTGACAGGTACATACTTCTCAAGGACACGCAGTAGCTGTTCCTTGAACAAGCTCCACATTTCAATTGTGCCCAGCCCCTGCAGTTTCCTTCTCCATCCTATGCATCCTAAATCTTGCCTCATCGCCTCATAATTGCCTTTCCCCCAGCTATAACTCTTGCCCTGAGGTATATACCGATCCCTTTCCATCGCTAAAGTAAACGTAACCGAATTGTGGTCACTATCACCAAAGTGCTCACCTACCTCCAAATCTAACACCTGGCCTGGTTCATTACCCAGTACCAAATCCAATGTGGCCTCGCCTCTTGTTGGCCTATCTACATACTGTGTCAGGAAACCCTCCTGCACACATTGGACAAAAACTGACCCATCTGAAGTACTCGAACTATAGCGTTTCCAGTCAATATTTGGAAAGTTAAAGTCCCCCATAACAACTACCCTGTTACTTTCGCTCCTATCCAGAATCATCTTTGCAATCTTTTCCTCTACATCTCTGGAACTTTTCGGAGGCCTATAGAAAACTCCCAACAGGGTGACCTCTCCTTTCCTGGTTCTAGCCTCAGCCCATACTACCTCAGTAGACGAGTTGTCATCAAACGTCCTTTCTGCCACCGTAATACTGTCCTTGACTAACAATGCCACACCTCCCCCTCTTTTACTACCTTCCCTGATCTTACTGAAACATCTAAACCCCGGAACCTGCAACAACCATTCCTGTCCCTGCTCTATCCATGTCTCCGAAATGGCCATAACATCGAAGTCCCAGGTACCAACCCATGCTGCAAGTTCACCCACCTTGTTCCAGACGCTCCTGGCATTGAAGTAGACACACTTCAAACCACCTTCCTGCCTGCCGGTACACTCCTGCGACCTTGAAACCTTATTTATGACCTCACTACTCTCAACCTCCTGTACACTGGAGCTACAATTCAGGTTCCCACCCCCCTGTTGAATTAGTTTAAACCCTTCCGAAGAGCATTAGCAAATTTCCCCCCCAGGATATTGGTACCCCTCTGGTTCAGGTGTAGACCATCCTGTTTGTAGAGGTCCCACCTACCCCAGAATGAGCCCCAATTTTCCAGGTATCTGAATCCCTCCCTCCTGCACCATCCCTGTAGCCAAGTGTTCAACTGCTCTCTCTCCCTATTCCTCGCCTCGCTAGCACGTGGCACGGGTAACAAACCAGAGATAACAACTCTGTTTGTTCTAGCTCTAAGCTTCCACCCTAGCTCCTTGAATTTCTGCCTTACGTCCCCATCCCTTTTCCTACCTATGTCGTTGGTGCCTATGTGGACCACGACTTGGGGCTGCTCCCCCTCCCCCTTAAGGATCCCGAAAACACGATCCGAGACATCACGGACCCTGGCACCTGGGAGGCAACACACCAACCGCGAGTCTCTCTCGTTCCCACAGAATCTCCTATCTGTCTCCCTAACTATGGAGTCCCCAATGATTAATGCTCTCCTCCTCTCCCCCCTTCCCTTCTGAGCAACAGGGACAGAGTCTGTGCCAGAGACCTGTACCCCATGGCTTACCCCTGGTAAGTCGTCCCCCACAACAGTATCCAAAACGGTATACTTGTTTTTGAGGGGAATGGCCACAGGGGATCCCTGCACTGTCTGCCTGTTCCCTTTCCGTCCCCTGACTGTAACCCATCTACGTTTTTCCTGTACCTGAGGTGTAACTACCTCCCCGTAACTCCTCTCAATTACCCCCTCAGCCTCCCGAATGATCTGAAGTTCATCCAGCTCCAGCTCCAGTTCCCTAACACGGTTTCCGAGGAGCTGGAGTTGGGTGCACTTCCCGCAGATGAAGTCAGCGGGGACACTAGTGGTGACCCTTACCTCCCACATTCTACAGGAGGAGCATATAACTGCCCTAACATCCATTCCCACTGTTCTGAATTCCCAAACAGACAAATTAAAAAAAAATACTAGTAGCCTTACCAAATCAGCGCTCAGAACCTTTTTTTTTGGTTAGAGGAGGAGGATGGGTGGGAGACACTACCTAGGTAGTGAGTGCCAAAGCTGCTAGTACATCCAGGCTGCCGAGAATCTTTGCTTGGAACAGTAACTGTGTTTTACTGTAATTTGGCTCTGGGAGATGTGCAATCCAGAGCACAGACTGTCACACTAGATAAACTGCACCATCTATAAATCTTAGAGCTACCAGTAATCATGCCACTATTGTTTATATTATTTACCAATGTAATAGTATTCTGAACTTTAAAGTGGGCCTTCTGCTTTTCAGCCTCCAGGTATGATGCAACAAACTGCTTCAATAATGTAAGTACTATTTAATAAATTAGTTGGGTTAAAAAATGAGAGTGGAAGCCTTGTCTAGAGTATGAAACCTCAAGGGTGTGATGTACATTATCAGATTTGGCTTAATGCCAAGTGCTGTTACCGAAATTGGAAAAGTTGTAGAAGCACTGATCAGCACAGCAGCAGTAATTCTGCAGTGTTGCAGATTTAATTAAATTATTTAGTGCTTCATATGAGAATCCACAAATGCGTACAAAAGAAGAGCAGAGGCCATAGAATGAAATGCCATGTTTGAAATCTTAGAACACGTAGGTTTCCCTTATTCAGGTATCAATTTTTGTCACTATTGCTGTTGAGGTCCTAAACATTTTGCTACATTCGAGCAATATATTTCCAGTTGTACTAGAGCAGATTCCAGCTCAAATCTATGGGAGAATGATAAGCTATAATCAGAAAATATAACTGAGTTAGTAATAGGACAACAATCTGATCTAAGTTCATTAATTCCACTGCACACATCATTTTAATTAACTAACTTGATGTCATGAAGCAGATCAATTTCATATGGTTTTTAAAACAGAACGCAGCGATCACTATCAGTGAGTTAAGTAACTGATAAGAGAAAATGTGGTTAAAAGGGGAAAAGAATTTGTAGAATCACCTCAGTGTGGAAGCAGGCCATTCAGCCCATCGAGTCCACACCAACTTTCCGAAGAACATCCCAGCTTGACACACATCATCCCTGTAACCCTGCATTTCCCATGGCTAATACACCTAGCCTGAATATCTTCTGACTGTGGGAGTCCACACAGTCACCTGAGGGTGGAATCAAACCCAGGTCCCTGGTGCTGTGAAGCAGCAGTGCTAACCACTGAACCACCATGCTGCAGTTTGTTGGTGATTCTCATACACAAGTTCACAATACTCAATGTAACTCTGTGTTAATCTTTCAGTAAACAATGACTTGCATTCAAATGCGTACTTATATATTTCTGTTTGGTCCAGTTCACCCCCATTTATTCTTTTTTGTCTTCTAGTTCCCTAATTATTAATTTTTTTTTATTTTTCAATAATTAAATGCCACAGGGGTTTGTATTCGCCTTGCTCTTTTTTTCTCAGAATTCACTCTTCCATTTTGATTTCTCTGTTTCATTACTTGCGGCTGTTCTCTAGGATTTTTATGTTTACCAATTACTCCCCACATAAGTCCTTCCTGTCATAAATTTGTTCTATTGCCCCTCCCTGTTGTTCCCCTCTCCATAACCCCATTCATTGTAAAGTAATCTGCACTTTCCTGAATAACTGTGCACAGATGCAAAGAATTGTAATTCCTTGCATGGTTTATGTAGTACAGCACATGAACATAATGTCCAACTGACAATGTGGTTCAGAATAAAAATAACTTCTTAATCTTACTGCAGATAGGTTTTGGGCCTGAAAGGGTCCAGTTGAAGATAGAGATGCTCGAAGAATGTACATAAAAATGATAATTCTCCCTGATTTACTTGGAACAACTTCTCATAAGGATAATTTTCTTGCTGTTATTTTGAAATATATTCTTATTCAAATTTTTAAAAAATTTCAATCAGAACGACAGAGACTGCATTTTACCACCAGAAAAGTAATATACAAATGCACTGATGCATGACATACCACAAGGTGCATCATATATGAATCTGCTGAATTTACTTGGTCATGGTAAATTCATACTTAATTAAAGAAAAGTCTGCACTTTTAAAACACAATTACAGCATAAATGTTTATTTTCATTTCGACAATATGTGCTAAGCTTTTTGTGCAAATACTTGAAGAAAGGGAATGAATTTATATAATTTTGCAAAATCGCTCTTTATGAATGCAGGTATATATTGACTTTTATTTAAAGAAATGCTCTTAAGTGAGTCTTTTATCTCAGTGTTGAGCTAACAATCATCTCAATATGTCCTTGACTTGGCAAGCAGAACATTTAATCCATTATGGTTACTGGATCACACCTTAAAGATTATTTATAAACTTGTCAGGCAGTTTGTCTGAATAGCTGTTCACTCAGTGAAAAAGATTACAAGCAGTTGAATCTAATGTGACATTCCATTATTATGACATTATCAGGGTATCCGCAGTGAAACTCCGTCAAGCTTAATGAAATGGAGCATTTGTTAAGCAGGGCAAATTAGGCATCAACCTGAATCTGATTCTTCTTTTCCAGTTTTGAAAGCCGAGGAATAAAAAGGTACAAGTGTATCTGCAACTAGCTTCTAAAAACCATCTGAAAGATTTTCACACAGAAGCACTCACAGAGAAAATTGATTATTGATCTTTTGATTCTTTGAGGTTGCTGCTTCGACACTCCAAAAATTTAAAATTCCTAATTTATCGTAAATAAGCTAACTTCTTTAGAAAAATACCCGAATCTGATTTATTGTGGTTTAACCTGATGCAGAATCTCTGGCCCTCCCCCTCTGCCATGATACAGAAATGTGTTACTGCAGTGGGAAGCATAAAACTGCTCAGCTGAATTGTGTGGAATCTGTCTCCCCCTACTGGTGTAAGGTTAAAGTAAGGCAAAAAAAAATCTTTAAGAATGTGACAGTATATTTTGCAAGCATCAGGACCGGGGTTAAAGAAGCAATGCTTGATGTTTTTCTGCCAAGTTGATTTTACATATTTTCTCAAGATCGATGCGTCACAGGACCCGTGCCAAATTTGCCCTGATTCCGGGAGTTGTGAGGGATTTGGGGGGTGCGGGTGGAGTGGAGGCGTTCTGCTGCAGAAGTCAGCGTAAGGGCATAGGAAACTGGCATTTCGACTGTACTTCTCAGATTGCATACCAAGGTGGTGCATAACAAAAAAAAGATAAACCCAAAAGGAGTGGTCATAATTTACTCTTAAATTCTCTTTTGTACACAGGAGTGTGGCAGCAGTAGAAAAAAATTAAACTCCCAATCTTCTTGCTCAGAGCAAGAACCATCCAGCTGTTAGGTATGACCTCTCTTCACAGATATACACATAATCTCACATACATGGTGCACAGTTAGGATCTTGTAATGTAAGTTCGATTTCAAGGAGCACTTTGGAGCTAGCATTTAAACACACAATATTTTACAATCATGATGAAAAAACATTTCAGTTGTTCACATGGATCTGTCATATCATGATAGGCACTTTAGCAGCGCTGCACACAATGCCTGTAGTTTGAGTACTTGCAGCCAGTGTAAAACTGGTAATATCAGAATAGCCACTCTTCTCAAAATTCCCCGGGTTTTCAATTCCTTTGGGGCAGCTGAACTAATATTAATTCTTTTACACAATCACTAAAAATTAAAATATTCCCCAATTAAATTTACAATATAGAAGAAGTGTTATTGGCTCAACCTATCCATGTCAGTGCTTAATCTCCATGAGAACATATAAGACCATAAGACATAGGAGCAGAATTAGGTCACTCAGCCATTGAACCTGCTCCACCATTTGATCATGGCTGACATGTTCTTCAACCCCATTCTCTTGCTTTCTCCCTCTGACCCTAGATCCCCTTACCAATCATCTCTGTCTTAAATAGACTCAATGACTTGGCCTCCACAGACCCCTGTGACAATGAGTTCCACAGAACTGGCTGAAGAAATCAGCCCTCATCTCAGTTCTAAAGGGTCACCCTGCACTCTGAGACTGTGCCCCCGAGCCCTAGTTTCACCGACTGGTGGAAACATCTTCTCCTATCTGCTCTATCCAGGTCTCTCAGTATTCTGCAAGTTTCAATTGGATCCCCTTTCATCCTTTAAAATTCCAGTGAGTACAGACCAAGCGTCCTCAATTACTCCACATATGACAAGTCATGCTTGGGATCATTCTACACCTCTGGATCCCCTCCTAGGCTAGTACATCCTTCCTTAGATTTGGAGCCCAAAACTGTCCACAA
This sequence comes from Rhincodon typus, assembly GCF_021869965.1. NCBI lineage: Eukaryota > Metazoa > Chordata > Chondrichthyes > Orectolobiformes > Rhincodontidae > Rhincodon > Rhincodon typus. The sequence continues at coordinate 53,374,495 of NC_063345.1, forward strand.
TATTCCAAATGTGGTCTGACCAAAGTTTTATACAGCATCAGCAGTACATCTCTGCTCCTGTATTCTAGCCCTCTTGAAGTGAATGCTAACATTGCAATTACCTTCCTAATTACCAACTGAAGCTGTACGTTAACATTAAGAGAAAGTTAAACTAGGACTCCCAAGTCCCCCTGTACTTCAGATTCCTGAAGTCTTTCCCTATTTAGAAAATAGTTTAGGCCTATATTCTTCCTACCAAAGTGCATAACCTCACACTTTCCTACATTGTATTCCATCTGCTACTTCTGTGCCCACTCTCCCAGCCTGTCCAAGTCCTTCTAAAGCCTTGCCACTTCTTTAACACTACCACCTATCTATGTGTCTGAAAACTTGGCAACAATGCCTTTAGTTCTTATGTCCAGATCATTACTGTATAATGTAAATAGTTGTGGTTCCAACATGGACCCTTATGGAACTCCACGAGTCTCCGGCTGCCTGTAAAAGACCCCGTTAGCCCCACTCTCTGCCTTCTGCCAATCAGCCAAAGCTCTAACCCTCTATCTCTATCTCTATGCCCCAAGCATCATAGGCTCTTATCTTATTTAGCAGCCTCCTGTGCGGAGGGGCTGAATTTCCTACTCCTGCTTCTAATTCTTCTGTTCCAGTCATATTTACCTGTCTTTCATTTTGATCATTCTTTCATAAGATCTGGGCATCACTAGCCAGGCTAGCATTTGTTGCCAATCTCTAATTGCCTCTAATTGATCTGATTGAGCCATTTCGTAGGGTGGTGAAGAGGCAACTCAGCATTGTTTTGTTTTTGCTTACCTAACAACGATGCTTTTCAGCACTGCAATGCATTGCCAAGTTTGTTCTCAACCATGTCAGAGCACTCGCCTCTTCACCAAATTCTTCCTCTTTCGCAAATGTTGATGCAAAGCACTTATCAGATATCTCCACTCTCCATAACTTTGACCCACCCTTTCTTTAGAATCTTTAAACATGGCTTTGGGTCCAAACATACATGCAGGCTAGAGCAGGTGAGGAAAGCAGATTTTCCTTTCTTGACGGACATTAATGAACCAGGTGGTTTGTTTTACAACAATGTTTTCATTGTCACTTTTATTCCAGATTTTATTAAGTGAATTCAAATTTAACAATCGGCTGTGGTGGGATTCAAATATGGGTTCCCAAACCATTAGCTTGGGTGTCTGGATTACTACTTCAGTGGAAGTCCCACTTTGCCATCACCTCCTGGACCCTGTTCACACATCCCGTACCAGTGTTCCTTCCACCAGCTATATCTAAACGATATTACTCGCCTTTTTTCTACCCCAGCCATTATCTCTGAAGGTAAATTGCAAAGTATTATAAGTTTCATTGAGAAAATGTTTCTTGTGCTTTCCATTCTAAATCTTTTATATTTAATGATGTATCTATGGTAGATTGTTTTTGACCCCTTAATAACAAAAAGTTTGCTTCTATGTCACCTGTCTTATCCTTTCATAAGATTAAACTCTATCAATGCTGTTACAACAACAAAGATCCATTTGTCCTACACTTCCATCATATTTGTATTTTTGTACTTTGCAAAATCCTAGGGAATCTGCATTCTTTTCTCTCATTAATCTTCAGGTGACATGCAATGCTTTGACATCTAATTAATGTTTTAAATAAGCTCATCATATCATCAAGATTCAAGAGAAAACCCAGGAAGAGTTTTTTTTAGTTTAACCAATTGGAAATGCAGTGTTTAATGTTATCTGACTCCTCAGCCCAAGTCCCCCTACTCTTCCAGAGTTCTGAGCTTCTGTCTGTTCAGACAATAACTGCTGTTCGATTTTTCTTTAACACAAATGTGTAATTTTCCTTTTACTGAGAGACGATTCCACCTGCTACTATTTAGTAATTTCAACCAACTCATCATTGTCCCTCTGCTTTAGGTCAGCTACAGCATTAATTCATATTCTTACCAATAAAGCGCCATCTGTAACTTTTAAAGCCTACATCTCGGTGAACAGAGGTGACCGCGGAACACTAGTTCGTCCAACCACTCTGAAAATCTATCTTAAATTTTCTCTGTTTTTAGCTTTCTACACCTTTAAACTTCTCTGGTAATCTCTCCATGTAGTACTTTGTCAAAGATTATTCTAAAGGGACCACAATGCATCTTTCTGAATGATCAGGTCATGGAATAATTCTACGCAGTATGTCAGGTGTGATCTTCCTCTTTGAAATCTGTGTTGACTACACATTACCATTTTATTGTCTTTACTTAACATCCATCAGTGCAGAAGGAACGTTAATAACATTCTCCATTCTGCAAGGTTATGTGGTCTTCTCTCTGTTAGCTCACACACACCCTAACTGTGCTACTGCGTCTATGTCCCATCAAGACTCACAGCCCACCAGTCTCACTATTGTGAGCAGCATTTCCACCCCCTCGCTCTCACCCACTATACAGCCCTATGGACCCTCTGCACTGACTACTCACTCCCAACAGGAAGATGATACTTGCCTTAACTGGAGTGAATAGAGACCACTCATGATGATGCTTACACCTCAATATCCTGGCAACCAAGTGCAACATGAGGCTGGAACACACAATCGTCCCACAGACTATGAAATAAGGTCTCATTATTCTCCTGGTATTAGGTCATTATAGTCATGAAGAGGAATTAAGGATAAAAGAAAGAAGCTATTGACGGTATATACATGAATGAAGCCTGTGGGTTACACTGGTCTGACAAATCCTTTGTCTATCTGCACCTATCTCCAACAGCCCTCTTTCCACCAAAGACCTCTTCTCTCCAGCTGGAATCTGTTCAACTGCTCCAGCTGTCCACATATGGGCCAGACAGGTTAAGGACATCAGATTTCCTTCCCTAAGAACCATTAGTGAAGCCATTGAGTATTTAGTATTGTTTTTGTTCCAGATTTACTTATTTATCTGAATTTAAATTACCCAAGTGTCACAGCCGAATTTTAAACTACTGTCTCTGGATTACCAGTCCAATAACATAGCCTCTGTACTACTGTTAAAACCCACATGGATCATAGCCAACAAGGTTATCACGTGATTCAGTCCTTCTAATCCCAGATTTTACTGCATGATTTTTGGGAAGCTTCCAGATATTTCTGATCAACCTGTTCAGAGATATTATTGCACACCTCTGGTGGGACTTGAACCCAGACCTTCTGACTCAGAAATAGGGATACTGCCACACTGCCACAACAGCCCCTTCAGATTTAACTACATTATATAAGAATTTAGAACACAGAAATGAGCTAATTGGCCCAATTGCTTTCTGGCGGTGTTTATGTTCCTCACAGGCCACCTGCCATTGTACATTATTTAACTCAATTTGCACAACCTTCTATTCCTTTTCCCCTCATGTGATTATCCAGCTTCTTCTTAACTGCATCTAAATTATTATAACTCAATGAATTAATTCACATAACTTTGACATTTTAGCCACTCTCTGGATAAAGTCATCAATATATATTTGAGTTTTATTTCATCTTCTGCTTGGTGTTAATGGAATGTAATAGTTATTGCAATAAATGAGTGTAATATTCAGGTAGATATCAACTTACTGAGAGGGAGGAATAAAATCAAATGGACTGGGTAGTTGTAAATTGTTCAGTTGTTCTGTGTGTGTGTGTGTGTGTGTGTGTGTGTGTTAGTTAAATCTGAGTACGGTTCCTGAGAACCTTAAACTAAACTGAAGCAAGCAGTGTGCAAGTGGAGATATTTTAGAAACACTGCATGTAAAGCTCCTGTTTCAACACAGAAACTTGTGCATCGTGTCTGTAAATTTGTAAGGCATAAAACACAACTGAATAGATATCAATGGTGAAATGAAAGATTGCAGTCACCTTATCACCTCTGCAATGCTCAAAGACTTATAAGCCTTAGATGCAGCTCTGCCAGTATTCTAGTGCAGGAGGTTGGTCTTTTAATTTAAACATCCTTGCAACGCGCGCAGGCTGATGAAATTTTTGGTCAAAATAATAAGGAGCAAGAAAAATGATAAGAAAGATGTAGAGTGATAATATTAGTTCGTAAGTTCTGCATGCTTGAGATAGAGTTGATCTAGACAATAAAGGAGTGTAGAAAGAACCACTAGGGTCTGAATTAGGCATTTTACTTGTTTAGAAAAAAATAACTTTTAAGAACAGTTTAAGTAGAAAGCTCATTTCCAAATTGTGAAAAAGGAAATGGGAGAGGAATTCGACAGTTAAGTTACTGAGACTGGGAAATATTAATTATCTATTTAGCAGACAGGGTAGAGTGCAAGGAAATGAGAAAACAACATTTCTACAATATGTATTGAACATCCTCCTCAAGAAGTATTTAGTCCACAAGTTTGAAAGCTCTGCTGTACCTAACTAGATCAACTTATGAGGAAGAATCACTTGTGTCCTTTAGGGAAGCGAAGCTGTTGTCTTTACCTGGTCCAGCCTGAACATGACTCTAAATCCACAGTGATGTGGTTAACTTTTAACTGTCTTCTGAAATGTTCAAACAAACCAAGGGCAATTAGGGAAGAGCAACAAATGCTGGCCTTGCCAGAGATAGTAAGAACTGCAGATGCTGGAGTCAGAGACAATACAGTGTGGAGCTGGAGGAACACAGCAGGCCAGGCAGCATCAGAGGAGCAGGAAAGTTGACGTTTTCTTTTCTGTAGAAGGTTCCTGACCCAAAACGTCAACTTTCCTGCTCCTCTGATGCTACCTGGCCTGCTGTGTTCTTCCAGCTCTACACTGTATTGTCTCTGGCCTTGACAGTGACTCCCATATCAGATGAAAGAATAGTAGAACAGAGACCTCTGAATAATGACAAGTCACAACATCAAACAACCAGTTCATTATTTTCCTGTTTTGTTTTATTCTTCCACAAATATCATGGAAGGTGAGTGGGGGCGGCATCCCAGAATTTTACCACTTGTTTGTCTGTAGATCACCATTTCTTTTTCTGAGTGAGATAGCTCTATCTGTTCAGAAATAACAATCAGTTCGTAATCAAACTTGGGAACATAGCAATCTATGTTTAAGGAACGGTTGACCACTTGTCGAAAGTGAAATGGCAGTGGGTAAATCTGATAACCGGCTGGTGATACCAAGCAATTTAACAAGAAGAATATAAACACAATTGACAGCCAACAGGGTTTTAATCTAAGTACAAGTGTACACTTAAGATATGCAGATTAGCAATCAACATGAAACAAGTGCATGATGAAGGGCTCTCATTTTACCACTCCATTAGGAAAGGTGGGGAAGGATTATGCTGAGTCTATTAAATATCCTCTGAAAATATATTGTCAATGCTAAGTTTTTATTGAAGCTAATTATTAAGTGATGTGTCCAAACATTTTACTGATTCTAAGTATGTTATTCCAGTCTTGTGCAGTAAACTAGCAAAGCCATATTCGGAGGAGAATCAGTAATTGTTGATCGTTTTACCTTCCGAAAGACATTGATATATTGAACGTTATTCAAAAATCTGCACAAATAACAGTCTCCAATTTCTAATTACTGCAGAAATAACAGTCTCCAGTTTCTAATTTATGGAGAAAGCTAAACTTGTTTTCATTGGAAAAAATATGAGAAAAAAGAAAAATGCAAGTTGAGATAGGGAACAGAATTAAGCCTGTGACATTAGAACTAGTGAATATGGAAATAGAATAGAAACAAATCTAAAGGTAAAATTTAGAGGAGGATAGCCTGCAGCATGCTGCAACAAAATAGGTTGGGGACCACATAGTACCTCTGCATATTGAAATGCATGGTGTCATTATGTTGGATACCACAATTAATTCTATATTGGTTCATTTCTGGTGAAAATGCTTGGAGTCCATCCCAGGAAAATTATATTATCTGCATATACACAGAAGCATCAAGCAAGCTACAATTATCCAAGACTGTAATTAATCCACAGTTCACCTGACTTTCTGAACTAACTATTGCACATTTGAAGAGAAGCAAGAATAATATTTAGTGATTTGCTGCATTCTCAGGACACAGTTCTTTTGAAGTGGAGTCATTGTTCTTGAATGGATAAATATGACAGTCAATGCATGTGTGTTTATAACTTTTGTTCAAGGTAAAGTCGTCACAGATTTACCAGACCACTGGGTTGCTCTCTCATTAGAGAGAAATGACTAGTGGTGATTTAACTTGAAGGTCACCATGTCTCAGGTGAGGGGAGAGTTTGAGAACAAGAGTCTTTCTTGGTAACCTCATCTGCTGTAGGAATTAAACCCAAGCTACTGGTATCACTCAACACCAAACTAGCTGTCCAGCCAGCTGAGCTAACCTGTTGACAACAAATGACATAGATGACCACTTAATATATAATTGGTGTTGGTTTAGGGAGCAGCTTTGTCCAATAAAGCATTTTGTTTTAGCAGCTAATGTATAAAGATCTAATATCAGCTAGTTGTGGATCAAGGTGTATCTAACTGTATGTTACCCCAAACATTTCATTGTTTCTCTTAATTTTCCTCATTATGAAAGATGAGTGCACTTCATGGTGAAAAATATATTCTTTAAGTTATTAGTTTACTATCAGTCAGTGAAATGCCTTGGTTCCCAGTTAGAGTTTTAACTCTCAACCTTAACCTCGGCATATCAGATGTACAGCATGGAAACAGGCCTTTCGGTCTAACTCGTCCATGCCAACCACGTATCCTAAATAAATCTAGTCCCATTTGCCAGCATATGGCCCATATCCTTCTAAATTCTTCCTCTTCATGTACCCATCCAAATGCCTTTTAAATGTTGTAATTGTACCAGCCTCCACCACTTCTTGTGACAACTCATTCCATATCCGCACCACCCTCTGCATGCAATGTTGCCCCTTCGGTCTCTTTTATATCCTTCCCCTCTCACCTTAAACCTATGCCCTCTCGTTTTGGACTCCCCTACCCTGGGAAAAAGACATTGGCTATTCACCTCATCCTTTCTCCTCATGATTTTATAAACCTCCAAAAGGTCACCCCTCAGCTTCTGACAGTCCAGGAAAAGTTGCCCCAGCCCATTCAGCCTCTTCCTATAGCTCAAACCTTCCAAACCTAACAACATCCTTATAAATCTTTTCCGCACCCTATCAATTTTAACAACATATTCCTTATAGCAGGGAAACCAGAATTGAATGCAGTGTTCCAAAAGTGGCCTAACCAATGTCCTTGAAATCACAATAAAACATCCCAGCTCCTATACTCAATGCAATGACTAATAAAGGCAAGTGTACCAAACACCTTCTTCACTGTCCTGTCTACCCATCATTCAACCTTCAAGGAACTATGAACTTACACCCCAAGGTCTCTTTGTTCAGCAACACTCCCCAGGACCCCACCATTAAGTATATACGTCCTGCCCTGATTTACTTTACCAAAAGGCAATACCTCACTCTTTCCAATATGAGCTGTAAAAGTACACTTGGTTACTGTTTTTGCAGCATTATTCAAAAATGGAGATCAATGCATATCTAAAAACTGATTTTATATAACTTCTTCCATGGTCCATTTTAGGTTGGGGTGGTACGGAGGTCAGGGTATTGCACATTACAAATGCAAAGCCTGCTGTTTTTAGCTTGAGCAATATGAATAAAATAAAATAGTGACTTTCTTCATTAAAAGTAATTTCCACTTCATCAGTGTTGGTCCTCCCCTTGGAAATCAGAACTCATCAGAGGATTACTTCATTAGGCAGAACACACTTTACCACCCATGGTGTGTTCTCATTGCTTTCAATGGGAAAGCCAAATTCTGCATCATAATACAGAACATTATACATTTCCAGAAATAATGCTGCAGATGGTACATTATATATGATAGGAAAGCAGCAAAGCATTCAGTTGGTAAAGAGATTTTTTTGTGATGTCAACTGGAAGGTAATCAGTTACAAAGAACCTTAACTTAGCTGGCATCCCTAATCTTCAGAAATGTAACATTGCCAGGCAATTAGCAATATACAAATCAGTGATGAAAACAGGTAAACAACAATGTCAAACTTAGGACACCATGTTACCGCTTAACTGATCCCTAGTCATCTAACAACATAACGTCAGACCACATATTTGGAGTCAAGGGAGCAGTGCGTAGTTAATGATATATTAAGCACAAGCAAGACCTATGGGAATGAGCTCCCCCAGTCAATTATGTGAACAGTGTGAAATTTCCTCCGGTCAACCTTTCTAATGAAATCCTAACTGTGCTCAAAACAGAACTGTTTCACTAGATCAATCAGGCAGAAGAATGTTCTTTCCATATTTGTTTTTAATGTGGCTAAGTTATCCCTAAGTGACAAAACATATACTTTTCTCAAATCTATATCATTTTAAAAAAATGACTTAATTTAATATTTTATTATCATTTTACAAAAATACATTTGAATTCACGCATGGTCTGTGAGCATTGCTAGCAAAGTTATGCAACTTGTTTTTTCTAAGTGGTAGAAGTTATTAGTTTGGAAACTGTTGACAAAGTATTCTTGGCAAGTTGCTGCATTTCATCTTGTAAGTGGTACACACCACAATAAATGTGCACTATAATTGGAGGGAGTGACTATTTAATTTGGTGGATGTGGTGCTAATCAAGTGGGCTGCTTTGCCTTGGATACTCTCAAGCTTCTTGAGTGTTTTTGGAGCTGCACTCATTCAGAATCAGAGAAGTTTTCTCTCACACTTCTGAAATGCCTTCCAGATGGTGGGCAGGTATTGTGCAGCGTCACCTGTTGCAAAATTTCCAAGCTCTTGTAGCCACAATACTTACATAGTAAGTTACACAGTTAAGATTCTAGACAATGGTATCCATCCAAGGTCCTCACCACTCCAGTACCACTCCAACCCCAGGATGTTGATTGTGAGGGGCTCAGCAATTACAATGCAATTGGACATCAAGAGAGGAAGGTAAGAATGTCTCTTATTGGGGGATAATCATTGTCTGGTAATTATGTTGCACAAATATTATTTTCTACCAATCAGCCCAAGCCTCAATGTTGTCTTGGTTTTGCTGTGTGCAGGCATAGACTGCTTCAGAATCAGAAGGGTTGAAGATGGTACTCTGCAATTATCACCACCCATTTCAAATTCTGACTTTATGATCAAGACATGTGAACTGAACATGGTTGGGCTAGAATAATACCCTATGGAATTCCTGCAACAAGATTGGTCTCCAACAATCATAACCATCTTGCTTTGTGCTAGGTATAACAATAAGTGAAGAGTACTTTTTCCTTAATTCCCATTAACTACAACTTTCCTAATGTCCCCTTGATTCCACATTCAGTCAAATTCTGTCTTTATGTCAAGGGAAGTCACTCTCCTCTCTTTATGACACATGAGATGGCAAGTTCTAAAACTTGTACTTGTACATACTCCTCAATATTTGTAATCAGTATTTAATCATAACGGCTGACAATTACAAGCTTAAATCAATACCTGGAATTGAGAATGAATAATATAATATTGGTGCAATGAGTGAAATGGGAAACTCTTTTAGAATTTGAGGACAATAGAACTGACCCAAATGAGTTACATAAGCTTAAACTGCCAAGAATCTCACTGGACAGAGCAACATTCCTATAAATATTGCTATTTAAAAGTGAGCATGTAAATTCATGTATCATATATAGCTACATGCTGTTTTACAGTGATACTGAATTTTTACCCAAGGATGTTGCAGAATATTAAAAAAGTAAGTCCCAACAAAGAGTGGGAAACGTCAGCCTTCCTGCTCCTCTGATGCTGCTTGGCCTGCTGTGTTCATTCAGCTCTACACCTTGTTATCTCAGATTCTCCAGCATCTGCAGTTCCTACTATCTCTGAAATTTTCCATGATGTGTTCAGCACAAGTAATGATTTGTACCGATATACAAAATAGACAGTCAGTTTTTATGAGGGTAGTGTAGTGTAGGAGGAATACAAAATTGCATTAAGGCTATGCCATAACTGATTGGACACTGCATAATTTAAAATAAAAACAGGCTCCAACTTTCAGCACAGCGAACACTTATTTTCTAAGTATTAAACCCATAAATTCCTGTGATTAAATCTTCAGGATGCATACAAATTTAAATTTGTGAAAGACCTTTTTTTATGTGAAAAGGAGGAAAATGGATTGCTTAACAATAAAAGAACCCCTCCCCACCCTCAGAGAAATAAGATTTAATTTTATTTACAAATATTGCATCAATTTTCAGGTGTTGCATAACTTCTTTAACTAAATAGAATATGGGCCCTTGCTTTTATTTACCATTACTCCCACTTAAATGTAGACTCAAACAATCTTATTTGAGAGTATTATCAACATGGATAGCGATGTTTAAATTTAATTTTGAAAGTCTGAAATTGCAATATTCACACTTGCAATATTCAGGAAATTAAATGAATACTTTGCTGCTATTTGCTAGAAACTATTGAAAAATCATTTAGCCATAGAATCGTAGAATAGAATCATAGGGCATAGATGAAGAGCATTCAGTCCATCTAATCTGTGCTGGCTGTCTGTAAGAACAGATATATGCTGAAGGATCTGCTGGACTACATAAAACATAATCGGGTCTTTCACTCATCTTCAGCAAAACCTGCTATTTCAAAATCATTCTGGAATGCAAGTATAAGCAAGTATATCTGCATAAACTCCTCTTCCCTGTTTAGTCCTGTTCCTGTTCACTTAATTCTTCTAACTTGAGAAGGTCCCACTTCCTCCCAAACTCAGCCCAATGCCTCAGAAATCTTTAGCTATCTCTGCAGCCACAGATCTATCCTTCTATTCATGACTGCATGGCACCAAGGCTAATTTGGAGATTACTAACTTTAAAATCCTGTTTTGTTTTAATTTCCGAAATAACTTCCTAAAATCTTTCTATATCATTAGTTCCAACATGGACCACAACTTATGGTTATTCATCAACTTCTTGCACAATCATTCCATGACATTCTTGTGCCTTGCACTTGGGAGACAACCTATCATGAAGTCACCTCTATGGCCACAAAAGTGCCTGTCAGTTGTTCACACTGATGGTTCCCCTACCACTTTGCCCTTCCATACATCTTTTTTCCTCTGTGTAGCTGAACCACCCATAGTACAACTGCTTCCCTCTGCCTGGTCTCCACTGAGGAACCACTGCCCTCCCCATTTTCCAAGGTCAAATACAGTTTGCATTCAGGGGATCCCCTTGCTGCCTGCTCCCACTCTTCAGTCTGGTGGTCACCCATTGACTGTCTGCCTGTACATCCTTAAACTGTGGTCTCGCCGTACCCTGAAAGACAATTACACAAACCTCTCATCCTTGTGAATGCACCATTGTGCCCCCAGCTGCTGCTCAAGCTCCAAAGTCCAGAGCTAAAGTTGCTGCAGCTGGAGGCATCTCCTCCACACCTAGTAATCCAGATTGCCAGGAGTGGCTAGGATTTCCCACATTGTGCAGGATGTGCAAATCATGCGCTGAATTCCTGAGACATAACTAAGTAGAATGTGAATCCTTGCTTTTATTTTGCCGTTACTCCTGCTTAAGGTTAGACTAGGAAAAAATCTTGTTTATGATGCAGTGTCAAAGGTTAGCAATGTTTAAATTTAATTTTGATTAATTTCTGTTGTAGTTCTTTCAGTTTCCACTGACTGTTTGATTTTGTTGTTTATTACAGTACGCCGCCAAGAGCTGTTTAACATTTCAAAAGAGAACAATCGTGCTTTTCTTTACTGCCCTGAGTCCACTCAGATCCACAATGGATTTCTCTTTCTTTGCAAGTGTCTTCACCTTTCCCCAAACCCCAGTGTTGCTACATACCTGTAATAGGAAACTCACCCCACCAACACTTTTTGATGATGCTGACTACCTGTCACAGGGTTCTCACCTCACCCACTCCTCGCAGTGATGCTGACTGTCTGGCACAGGGTTCTCACCTTGCCCACACCTCTCCAATACAATCTAATAGCTCCTTATATGGTTCAGTGTTAGATTTTGCTTGATAATTGTGTGCCACGAGGATCAGTGCTGGGTCCACTGCTTTTTTTTCATTTATATAAATGATTTGGGTGAGAATATAGGAGGTATAGTGAGTATATTTGCAGATAACACCAAAATAGGTGGCGTGGAGAACAGTGAGAAACATCATCTCAGAGTACAACAGGATCTTGACAGATGGGTTGAGGTGGCAGACGGAGTTTAATTCAGATAAATGTGAGGTGTTGCATTTTGATAAGGCAAACCCAGTCATTTACACAGTTAATGATGGGGCCATAAGGAGTGTTTCTGAACAAACAGACCTAGGGGAGCAGGTGCATATTTGTTTGAAAGTGAAGTGGCAGGTGTACAGGGTGGTGAAAAAGACTTTTAGCACCCTTGCCTTCATTGGTCAGTGCATTGAGTATAGGAGTTGGGATGTCATGTTGCAGCTGTAAAAGGACATTGTTGAGGTGACTTTTGGAATACTGTGTACAATTCTGGTCGGCCTACTAAAGGAAGGATGTTGTTGAACTTGAGAGGGTAGAGAAAAGATTTACAAGGATGTTGCTGGGACTGGAGGATTTGAGTTGTAGGGAGAGGCAGAATAGGCTGGGGTCTTTTTCCCTGGACCCCCAGATACTGAGGGGTGACCATAAAGAGGATTATAAAATCATGAGGGCCATAGTTGGAGTGAATACCCAAATTCTTCATCTTGGGGTAGGGAAGATCAAAACTAGAGAACATAGGTTTGAGGTGAGAAAGGAAAGATTTAAAAAGGGCCTGAGGAGTAACTCTTTCACCCAAGAGGGTGTGTGTGGAATGAACTGCCAGAGGAAGCGGTGGAGGGGTGTACAATTACAACATTTAAAAGGCATCTGGATAGGTATATGAAAAGGAGGGTGTAGAGAGATATCGGCCAAATGCTGACAAATGCGACTTCATCAGATTGGGATGTCTGGTCGGCACAAATGAGTTGGACCAAAGTGTCTCTTTCCATGCTGTATAACTCTATGACTCGACAACGCCCATCTGAAGCATTTTGGGACATTATGTTGTGCTGAAACATATAAATCAATGTTGCTGGCATTTTTATTTCTGATGCAATCTCAATTTTATAATTTGCTTATTGTGAATGTATTGTTTCCTTATTTATCGTACTTTTATTGTGTATACATCACCTGGGGCCTCATTTTGACTGGATGATGTTGATAAGTTGCCAGTATCGAACCTGGGATAGTAGGAACTGCAGATGCTGGAGAATCCGAGACAACAAGGTGTAGGGCTGGATGAACACAGCAGGCCAAGCAGCATCATAGGAGCAGAGAGGCTGACGTTTCAGGCCTAGACCCTTCATCAGAAAAGGGGGAGGGGAAGGGGGTTCTGAAATAAATAGGGAGAGAGGGGGAGGTGGATAGAAGAGGGATAGAGGAGAGGATAGGTGGAGAGGAAACAAACAGGTCGAAGAGGCGGGGATGGAGCCAGTAAAGGTGAGTGTAGGTAGGGATTTAGGAAGGGGATAGGTCAGTCCAGGGAGGACGGACAGGTCAAGGGGGCGGGATGAGGTTAGTCGGTAGGAGATGGAGGTGCGGCTTGAGGTGGGAGGAGGGGATAGGTGGGAGGAAGAACAGGTTAGGGAGGCAGGGACGAGCTGGACTGGTTTTGGGATGCGGTAGGGGGAGGGGAGATTTTGAAGCTTGTGAAATCCACATTGATACCATTGGGCTGCAGGGTTCCCAAGCGGAATATGAGTTGCTGTTCCTGCAACCTTCGGGTGGCATCGTTGTGGCACTGCAGGAGCCCAGGATGGACATGTCATCTGAGGAATGGGAGGGGGAGTTGAAATGGTTCGCGACTGGGAGGTGCAGTTGTTTATTGCGAACCGAGCGTAGGTGTTCTGCAAAGCGGTCCCCGAGCCTCCGCTTGGTTTCCCCGATGTAGAGGAAGCCACACCGGGTACAGCGGATGCAGTATAACACATTGGCAGATGTGCAGGTGAACATCTGCTTGATGTGGAAAGTCTTCTTGGGGCCTGGGATGGGGGTGAGGGCGGAGGTATGGGGGCAGGTGTAGCACTTCCTGCGGTTGCAGGGAAAAGTGCCGGGTGCGGTGGAGCTGGAGGGGAGTGTGGAGCGGACAAGGGAGTCACGGAGAGAGTTGTCCCTCCGGAAAGCAGATAAGGGTGGCGAATAAGATGTTCACCCATTATACACTATTAGCTAACTTTAAAGTTATGCCCCCATGTCCGGTCATCCCCTCTATTATTTGTTTATTCTGTAGTCTGCATCAACGTATTGGTGGACTTTCCTCTTTAGCAGTTTGCAGGTTATATATTTCATTAACACCACATATGTGCTTAATGTATCTGTTGGTTCTCTGCCAGCTCCTTTCAATTTTTCCCTCTCCCTGTATCCACTTACTCAAATGTCAGTTTATCTCTTGGCCTCTGAAGGCTGCATAGCCAAAATGTTTAACTGGTCATTCCTATCTGCCCATTATCTGACATGCTGTAAATTTCCAACATTTTCCAAGTAGAGCTCTAATAATTGCTGCATCAACTCAGGATTTCTAAACCACAATTATACGATGCCTGACTTCCCCTCTGGTTGCCTAGAGAGTGCACTTTAATGGCATTTTAAAATAATATGTGATGTGAACAAAAATTAGATTTTTATTTGTGAAGAATTGAAACTGCAGCTGGTTTCAAATTAAATTTGAATCGAAAACAATGGAGGGAACATAAAACATGAAAACTAGTCAAATGTTCTATTGAAGCCGTTTAAATCTCAATTGTTTGATTGTTAAATTCAGTCTAAAACTTAGCAAAATTGCGTGGTTCAGCTACAATTTTCTTTTTAATTGCATGTACAATTGTGTCGTTTTGTAATCTTTAAAACCAGTCAAGAATCTATATTTTAGTTCAAAGTCAGCACAGTCTGAATAACTAGTTGTTCAGATCTGACCTAATTCAAGCCTTGCTGTTGTAAAATGGTGTTCATGTAACAATTAGATTGAAGCACCAAATGAGCAATAGTTTTTGTTTTCCTTTTGAACATGTCAAAGATCATACCTATTATCTTTCTGTTGCCTAAGGAAGTTTGTAAATATTTTGACATTCACCATCAGTGTCTTGTGTGGCTTAGCTGATAGGAGAAAGTAGTTATACTTTAGAAGACTCTCATAGCAACTACATTCACAGATCCCAAAACTCACCAAGTACATTAAAGTGTACATCAGCATGATCACATTGAAATCAATATTTCATCTTTGTGCATTAAAACTCTTTGCAAGGGCTCTCCTTCATGTCATTTTTCATTTGAATCTTATAAGTACTTAATTGTTCTTATGCACACAAGGTTGATATGTGTGCATTAAGCTTCAGACTGACTACTGCTGAGTGATATACAATTTATGGGTCTGCATTAGTTGTCAAATGTTCATTTGATTCAAGAAGATATTTCCTACATTCGAGTTGCCTACACTTCTGCAACCAGTCCCAAGCAAGTAGGATGATTGTTACTGAATGGAATTACGAGTTGATCTCTTTCAAATGCATAGAACGTTCTGTTAAAACATATTAAGGTATAAAAAAAGATTCTGGGATGTTGGCAGTTACAGAATTAGCTTCCAATAACCATTTTTAAGATTATGACCAACAAACAAGAATGTGTGTACTTTGTTTTTGTTACATTGCAATACCACAGTGACACCAAAATAAATCATTCACCTCCCACTGGTGAACATGGATACACCTATATCATGTTACAACAACATGCATTTATTTCGTGGTTTTGAAATAGTAAAACACCCTAACATTTGATATTGAGTCACATGAAGAGATATTAAGACAAGTGACCAAAATTTTTCCACATAACTAGTTTTTAAGGATGAGGTGGAGGTAGAGAGAAAAAGAAAGAGAAGTTACAGAGACAATTTAAAAATGTAGGGTCCTTAGCAGCTGAAGGCACAGTCATCAGTTGTAAACTAATTAAAGTCAGTGTTGACCGCAAGAGGCCTGAACTGGAGAAGTTCAGAAATCACAACGGACTGTAGAGAGATTTGAAAACCAATTGGAGAATTTTAATGCTGGGGAAAACCAGAAGCCAATGTAGGTCAGTGAATATGGGGCTGATGAGCCTTACAACTTTGTGGAAGTGTTCAGTGAATTAAAAATTTACTTTAAGTAGTGCTACTGAAAATATGGGCAGTAGCGGTTTGGACCAAAACTTGTGTAACTGGAAGGTGGAAGACAGGAGGCCCATCAGGAGTCTGTTGGCGTGGGTGTGTCTAAAGGGGACAGTAGCATAGATGATTGTTTCAGCAGCAAATGAGATGAAGTGGTGATGGAGACAGGAAATATCACAGAGGTAGAAATGGGTGCTCTTGGTGATGGAATGCAAACATGGTCAACAGCTCAGCTTTGTTCAGAGTTAAACAAGGTAACTCATTTGTTACAATTTAGATCAGCCTCAGATACTGGCCAGCAAGGCAAATGGATTTGATGTGAAAATAATGGAATTCTTAGGGAGGGCCAAAGACAATTAATTCCAAATTTTGTAATATTTGTTTGTAGGACATTTCTGCCCTTTTGAAATCTGGTGGTGAAAAGTTGGCGTTACTAATTAGAGTGGGAAGCTTGACATAGTTGGTATTGAAAGTGAATGCTCAACTATTGCATGGAGATGTGAAATAAGAGAACGCTAATGATAATTACCTGGTCAACACCAGAAATAATGGTTTGGGAGCAGGAAAGTAAATTAAAGCAGGGTTTTCTTTAGCTACAACTGGATGAATCAGAACAAAACAAGGAGAGGGAAATTCCATTTGGCTGGACAACAAAAGTGTAGCATTGGAAGATAACCATGTCCAGATAACCATGTCAAAGACTTCAGATAGATCGAGGTGGGATAGCTGATCATGGTTACAGTCATATTGATTATAATTTATTACTTTGGTAAGAGTTGTTTTCGTGCTTTGACGGGGCAACAATCTCATTGGAAGGAATCAAGCTTGAAGCTATAGGAAAGATCTTCACATTTTGTAGGTGACAACACTTTCAAAGGCTTTAACGAAGATGGGGGATACTGTGGATAGAATGGTAGTTTTCAAAGACAGGGGTGTTAAGCATGATTTGTTTGAGGAGTAGATGATAGTCAATGTTAAGAGGAGACAGATGTTACCTGAAAAGGGGACTGCAGAAGTGTTGTTGACTTTATATCTTCTCACTCTTCCCTTGCAGTCTGACTAATGGGCCAAGAGTTCACAATACAAATGCTACTTTCAAAGTCACAATTGTCTTCATATGAACTGATAGTGTGATTGGTCCTAAAGGTAGGGTGATCTCTCATAAGCCATATAATTAGTGGATCTGGGATAGAGAAGGCATCACCTACAAGACATGAATATCCTATGAGATGACAACTCAGTTATCTCTTCACCTGGAACTGAGTTTGAAACGTGACCTTTGGATTCAGAAGTGAGAATGCTCCCAGTAAGCACTTGGCTCGCTCCAATTATATAGAAGTAACATGTGTACAACAAGGAACAAGATAACCTCCAGCGCATGACTGAAACATTTTTTTTCAGTATCATACTATAGTAGCTAACATCATCTGTCACTTATGGCTTCCATAACAACGCAACAATAGTTAACCAGCAAGATAGCCTGTCCCTGTGCACTCTGCTGATTTCAAAAATGCCTTCAGCTGCAGTGATTTTTCATGTTATTTAATTCCTGGTATTCTTTTTTTTAATCCTTGGTAAAATAATTTACAGCTGATATCATAGGAATGAATTGAAGACCCTTGTGAAGCAATGAAGCATGGTAAAAATATGCACATTTTTGCAGTAAATTGGTGACTGCAGTGTTGTTTTTATTTCTGATAAAGACATAATGCTGTGTTTTTTTTTTCATGAAGTATAGGCTCCCTTCACTGTAGCATACATTTTGAAGATGAGCCCACTTCAGTAATAAGTTCACTTTAATTTTTCAGCCAATGGCATTTTAATCTGTATAAGGCAAGGATTCTGTCACTCTTCAGGTGGATGTCCCCCCTTATAAAGCTGTCAGGCATTCAAAGGCCAGCAGTTTAACACAGCAGCAGCAGTTTAGCAGTGGCGGCTAATGTGATTTTTGATGTATTAATCTGCTTCACCAGCACCCACAGCGAGTTATGTTCTTAATGAGACAGGTGTCCTGAAGTTTATTAACAACCACTGACAATTTGTACAGCTAAACTATCACAGATTGACACATTGGGCCCTGGGTTCTGAGCTTATTGATATTACTGTCCATTACATTCGTGGAGCTAACTGACTGAAGATGCTATACTGATTCCACAGCACAGAGAACCACTGAAGACAAAGTGGGTACCTCTATACTGGAACAGTTCATGTCGTGACATTTTGTAAGTGTCTTAAATGTACAGGACTACATGGTCTGGAAACTGAGTCATTTTATAATGTACTTCTTTGATAGGCACACGTCTTCTGATACAAGGATATATATAGATATATGAAGTTGAATCTTGTAGGGGTCTGAGCAATGTAACTATGATGAGATGTATGCAGATTGCATGAGAAGTCTGGCAAGACATACCTCAACATTGGAGGCATCTCACCCCATCTTTAAGGGCTCTCACGAGCAGCATGGCAAGTTTCTAACCAGGCACTGGTGAGTTGCCAGTAAAGGAAAGAGTAATGCTTATTATATGCCTTAGTCAAGATTCTATCTAATTTTCTTTCTGGCTGCACAGGCATCCAAGTCCTGTGCATGCCAGTGACTTCTGGACTCATGCTGAGTCCAATCACTATGCAAGGAATATTGGAGCGCAGTTTACAGAGTCCATTGCTTGCTGATGCCATGATTTACCTAATTAATACTCACCAAACAAACTAGATGGCTGGAAAAGACAACATACAAACCAGAGTGGGTACATGGGGGTTCCACTCACTGCTATTCTGAATGACCAAAATGTTTGCTATGATCAGAGCACATCCCAGTCCTTCCTCCATCGATATTGGTATTTGGGATCCAGCAACACCTCTCAGATATCCCGACACCTCTCCAATGCATCAGCTGTGTGTTCTGGAAGCATTGAAAGGCTGCAGGGAGGATACTTTGCTTACAGGCACAGATACCCAGTTCAGGATTGGACCAGGCTGAATCTCAGGGCTGCTCATTTGCTCTTTTATTTTGCTGTTGCATAGAATCTTGGAACTTACTTTCGAACAAAACTGTAAACAAAGCTTTGGAAGGTTTTTTGATATTGTTCCTTGATTGGGCATTTCATCACATGATGCTTTGAAACTTTGTGTTGTACTTTGCATTACACTGGGCAAGTGGATTCCCACACAGTTTAGCCCAATGTCTTCTGTGGAATAAACCTTGCATATGTTGTGACATTCTGCTTTGGTGTGTGAGACAAGGCCACATCTCATGCAAGATTTACAGGGTCCGCTAAACTGTGAGAATGTAATAGCTGTTCCAAAATCAAGCACTTTAAAGTGCTACTAACCTTCTGTGATTGCTTCAAATTTACCTTTATCCTCTAGTAGGATGCTATTGGTACATTCTTTGAGCCTGGGCTTTGAGTAACTCCTTTGGCTACATAGCTGGTTTGCAATGTAGAGTGATGCCAACGGCTAGGGCACAATTCCCACTCCAACTGAAGTCACCACGAAGAATTGTCCTTCTCAACCTCTCCCCTTGTCTTAGGCATGGTGATGTTCAGGTTAAATCACTACCCGTCTTGTCTTTCAAATGAGAGAGCAGGCCTGTGGTCCAGTAGGACAATGACTAATTTACTTTATATTCTTTAGGTCTGTCCAAAAGTGCTTTTTTCAATGATCTGATAGGTGTAGAGGTAATGGCCAGTACTGGAAGTAATTCAGAAAATTTTACTTTAATAAAATCTCATTCCATACCTTGTGTCGACATTTCTCTACAAATTAGTCAATTGTTTTACTTGGCTGCTTGGTGGTATGGCTTAAGCCCAAGCCTGGGCATCATGGAATTGATTCAAACTTTGAGTTAATTTTCTAAAAACTGGAAAAAGTGTTTATTGTGTTCCTTCTGGTCATTGTTAGAAATACCAGAGAATTTACTCAATGATAATCCTTTATGACCCAACGGACGAAAAAGTTTAATTATCTGCCAATCTTTGTCAGCTATCTTCTGATCCATAAAGTAAAGAATGCTTCTTTCTTTAAAAAAACTGAAGTTCTTAAAGAATACCAATGGATTTCTATTCAATGTTAGCTGTTTCCTTTCCATCTTTCTTTTTATAGTTTCATGTCCTCTAAAATGCTTATGCAGGAGTCTATATGGCAGTGCAACAGGTTATCTGTATTTTTATTTGTTTCTCTATTTTATAGTTATCTGTTGTTGTTCTTTTAGAAGTTGCAAGCTTAAACCTAATAGTGGCTTTTGCCGTAAAGAAAAACAGTCATGGCGTCATGTGCACATTTAAAACTTTTTGTCCCTTTTTAGGAAAACAAGACGGCAAGACTAATTGACATCTGAACACAGATAAGGCACTTGTAGTAGAAAATATATTTTTTTTGATTTCCGTACTTCGTACAGAGGTTGTTTTCTTACACCAAGAATCTCCTTCAGAACATTTTTTAAATCATATTTTAAAGAGAGAGAGAGGTAGCATACTCACTGTGCTTCTATGGAGGTTTGACGCAATTCAGTTTTGATTGCAGCACTTCAGTTTTGGTTGCTGTTATAACTTGGGCTCTGAAAGTAAACAGGATGGATGACTGTTAGGAAAAAGAATTGTTACAACAGCCAGCCGCCATCACTTTTGCAGCCTTAGCATTCACTTACTGCCAGTTTATTGTACATTATCAATCCATAGCTTGACCCGGAAGAGGGCAGCAGAGTGGTGATGATGTTTGGCTGACCGAGGGATGATCTGCATCAGTGCAGTTACTGCTTCCAGAAGGTGGACTTCATCAAGGCACCCTCCGTGTTCAAGTGAAGGCGAGTACCCAGAAGAGAGCAGCAGAGTGGTGACACTGATTGGCTGATGAGGGGAAGATCTGAATCAGTGCAGTTACTTTTTTTTATTCATTCATGGGATGAGGGTGTCGCTGGCTATCCCTAATTACCCAGAGGGCAGTTAACAGTCAACCACATTGCTGTGGGTCTGGAGTTACATGTGGGCCTGACCAGGTAAAGATGGCAGTTTCCTTCCCTAAAGGACATTAGTGAACCAGATGGGTTTTTCCCCAACAATTGACAATGGATTCACGGTCGTCATTATAATTCTTAATTCCAGACATTTATTGAATTCAAATTCCACCATCTGCCATGGCGGGATTCAAACCCAGTCCCCCAGACCATTATCTGGATCTCTGGATTAACAGTCCAGCGATAATACCACTAGGCCATTGCCTCCTGCTTCCAGAAGGTGGTTTGCAGAGTGTCTGTTGTCAAGTGACAGAAGTGGAACTATGGTGTTGTTGCTATCACAGAGACTCGGTTAAGGGAGGGACAGGATTGGCAGTTTAATGTTCCAGGATACAGATGTTTCAGGTGGGATAGAGGGCGATATAAAAGGGTAGGTGGGTTACACTACTTGTTAAGGAGGATATCACAGCTGTAGTGCGAGAGGACATCTTGGATGGCTCATACAGCAAGGCAATATGGGTAGGGCTCAGGAACAGGAAGGGTGCAATCACAATGTTTGGGGTTTATTATAGGTCTCCCAACAGCCAGCGGGAGATAGAAGAACAGATATGTAGGCAGATTTTGGCAAGATGTAAAAGGAACAGGATTGATGTCGTGGGTGATTTTAACTTCCTATATATTGACTGGGACTCACTTAGTGCTTGGGGCTCGGATGTGACAGAGTTTGTAAGGAGCATCCAGGAGGTCTTCTTGAAACAGTACATAGATTAGAAAGGGGCCGTACTGGACCTAGTATTGGGGAATGAGCCTGGAGGGGGTGGTTGACGCCTCAGTAGGTGAGCAGCTCGGGAACAGTTGTCATAATTATCAAGGTAAGTGTAGTTATCAGTTGAAGGTGCTAAAGTGGGGGAAGGCTAATTACAACAATATTAGACAGGAACTGAAGAATGTAGATTGGAGGAAGATGTTTCAGGGCAAATCAACATATGGCATGTGGTAGGCTTTCAAGTGTAAGTTGCTGGGAACTCAGGACCGGGACATCATCTTCATCAATTCCTCAAAAAACTCAAGCAAGTTAGTGAGACATGACCTCCCCTTTACAAAACCATGTTGTCTCTCGCTAATATGCCAAATGATTTCCAAGTGGGAGTAAATCCTGTTTCGAAGAATCCCCTCCAATAATTTCCCTGCCACTGATGTAAGGCTTACCGCCTGTAATTAGCTGGATTATCCTTGCCACCCTTCTTAATCCAAAGGAACAACATTGGCTATTCTCCAATCCTCTGGGACCTCCCTGTAGCCAGTGAGTATAAAAGCCCCAGCAATTTCCTCCCTTGCCTCTCTCAGTATTCTGGGGTATATCCCATCAGGCCTGAGGGCTTGTCTACATTAATGTTTTTCAAGATTCCCAATACCTCTTCCCTTTTGATCAACATGACCAAAATTATCAATTAGGTGGCTCAGTGATTAGTACTGATGCCTCACAGTGACAGGGACCTGGGTCCAATTCCAGCCTCAGGCAACTGTCTGTGTGGAGTTTGCACATTCACCCCGTGTCTGCGTGGGTTTCCTCCGGGTGCTCTGGTTTCCTCCCATAATCCAAAGATGTGCAGGATAGGTGGATTGGCTATGCTAAATTGCCCAGGAATGTTTGGGTTAGATGTGGGGAATGCAGGGATAGGGGAATGGGTCAGGGTGGGATGCTCTTTGGAGGGGCAGTATAGACTTGTTGGGCTGAATGGCCTGCTTCCACACTGTAGGGATTCTATGATTCTATGATTGATGAGGGTAGGGCAGTGGATATTATCTACATGGACTTTAGTAAGGCCTTTGACAAGGTCTCTCATGCCAGAATGATACAGAAGGTAAAGTTGCACGGGATCTGAGGTGAGCTTGCAATATGGATAAAAAAAACTGGCTTGGTCATAGAAGATAGAGGGTAGCAGTGGGAGGGTGCATTTCTGAATGGAGGGCTGTGACTAGTGGTGTTCCTCGGGGATCAGTGTTGGGACCTTTGCTATTTGTAATGAAAATATAAATGATTTGGAGGAAAATGTAACTGGTCTGATTAGTAGGTTAACCAATGACACTAAGGTTGGTGGAATTGCGGATAGCGATGAGGACCGCCAAAGGATACAGCAGGATATAGATCGGTTTGTCACTTGGGCAGAGAGATGGCAGATGGAGTTTAATCTGGAAAAATGTGAGGTAATGCATTTTGGAAGATCTAGTCCAGATGGAAAATAAACAGTAAATGGCAGAACCATTAAAAGTACTGATAGGCAGAGGGATCTGGGTGTACAGGTACAAAGGTCACTGAAAGTGGCAATGCAGGTGGAGAAGGTAGTCAATAAGGCATATTGCATGCTTGCCTTCATCGGCCGGGGCACTGAGTTTAAAAATTGGCAGCTAATGTTGCAGCTTTATAGAATCTTAATTAAGCTGCGTTTGGAATATTGTGTTCAATTCTGGTCGCCACACTACCAGAAGGATGTGGTGGCTTTGGAGAGGGAACAGAAAAGATTTACCGGGATGTTGCCTGGTATGGAGGGCATTAGCTATGAGGAGAGGTTGGAGAAACTTGGGGTTTTTTCACTGGAATGACAGAGGTTGAGGGGCGTCCTGATAGAGGTCTACAAGATTATGAAGGGCATGGACAGACTGGACAGTCAGAAGTTTTTTCCCAAGGTGGAAGAGTCATTTACTAGAGGGCATAGGTTTAAGGTGCGGGGGGCAAGGTTTAAAGGTGGTGTACGAGGCAAGTTTTTTATATAGAGGGTGGTGGGTGCCTAGAACTCGCTGCCGGCGAAGGTAGTGGAAGCAGATTCGATAGTGACTTTTAAAGGGCGTCATGACAAATACATGAATAGGATGGAAATGGAGGGATATGGTCCCCGGAAGGGTAGGGGGTTTTAGTTGTGACGGGAGCACATCGGAGTAGGCTTGGAGGGCGAAGGGCCTATTCCTGTCCTGTCATTTTCTTTGTTCTTTGTTCTGACTGACTAAATGAAGCACTAAGCTGACTCCATTACAAACAGAGAGTGATTGAATGTCAGACCGGTATCTTCCTATCAGAAGGTCACCTACTTTGATGACATGTGACTGCCTTAAACACCTTTCTCCCAGCTCAGGATTAGTCCCAAGGACTGGAAGATTGCAAATGTGACACCATTGTTTAAGAACGGGGCAAAGGATGACCCAGGAAACTCCAGACCTGTCAGCTTGATATGAATATTGGGAAAACTGATGGAGGCCATAATATGGGATAAGATCAATTTCCACTCGGAGAAAAATAAGTTAATACTATACAGCCAACTTGGCTTTGTCAGGGCAGGTTGTGTGTGGCAAATTTAATTTAATTGAATTTTTTGTTGAGGTGATACAGGCAGTGGGTGACGGTAGAGCGGTGATTGACACATTACCACAGGGCACGTTGGTCAGCAAATGAATTAACTGCAGAGGCCAGTATCCCATCACCAAGTTACCCTTTAACTACTTGAGCACAGTGGCTAGTCAGCTCGGAGTCAGTCCACTCAACTGAGGTGATTCTAATCTCCTGGTTATATTGGTCAGCCAAGGCTCTCCTGGTAGCCCAGGTTAACAACCTTATAAAGAAACTTGTAGTGAACTATGTCAACCTAGTTCCAATCACTACATCCCTCCCCACCAAGTCCAGGTATGTAGGCCTCGTCTTTTGCTTGTAGCTTTACTGTCATGTTTTCGCCCCAAGTCTGATTTCTCTGACTCGGACTCTTACACAGGCGGCGTGTACTGCGCTGTAGCCCGTCCATTTTGTCCAGAGCATCTCGGGGAAGTTTTTTTCTCTTCTTCCAGCGGTAAGGGTATCAAGACTACATCCAGTTTAGACTCTGAGATTTCCTCAGTACTAGACGGAGGGGGATTACCTGTGGTTTCTGACAGGCCTTCTGGCTGTTCTGAGGGGCCAGGTATGTTTTGCCTCTGCCCCATTTATGAGGTAACAGCTTTCAGGTGATCCACATGTTTGTTCAGGACTGTATCACCCACCCCGAATTTCGTAAGTCACAGGGTCTAACATTGCGTAAATCTCACCTCGTACCCATTCCCACGGCTCCAGCACCAAACCCCTCAACTAAATTGTGTCTCTCGCTTAGAGAAGGCATGTGGCCATCATTGGCATTCCTGCTGCCATTTCACCTTGCCGCTCTAGGTCTGGGAATATCTAGTATGGAGTCTTCTTCCCATCAGCAAATCTGCTGGAGCTATCCATGTCTGGGGTCCTACAATCTGGTCCTACAATCGAACAGGAACCAGGACAGTTTGGTATCAATTGATGCTATCGGCTGCTTCCTTAAGCCTGCTTTCAATGTTTGGACAGCCCTGTCTGCTAGGTTAGACAATGGATGGTTTGGAGCTGTCCTTAAGTGTAGAAGGCCACTTGACTTTAGGAAATACTCAAACTCCCTGCTGGTAAATAATGTCCCATTGTCCGTAACCAATATGCCCGTGAGTCTGTGTATTGTTAACAATGCTCACAGCTTCTCAGTTGTCATCCCTGAGTTTGCCAAACGAACTTTGCGCGTGTCCGACCACTTTGGATGGGCATCCACAATGATCAGGAACATCGAGCCTATGAAAGGACCGGCACAGTCGACATGTAACTGAGTCCAGGTGTACGCAGCCATTCCCACAAATGTGGGGGTATTGCTGGTGGCAATTTTTGTCCTTTTTGGTGCTCTGGGCACTGCCCTCCCAATGCAGCTATGCCAGTATCCACCCCCCACCCCCCCGCCCCGGCCACCAGACATAGCTTCTTGCAAGCATCTTCGTTTTGGAAACCCCAGGATGACCCTGGTGGAGTTCAGCCAGTATCTGGCAGCGACCTTTAATCAGGACGATCACCTTTGCTCCCCATAGTAATATGCCAGTTTCTATAGTGAGGTGGTCTTGCTGGGTCCAGAAAGGTTTTAATCTGGGTTGCAATGGCTCTACTGTTTCCCCCAGTACCAGCTGTTTTAGTTTTGCTAGGACAGGGTCTATTTTGTGTCCAGAGCTGTATACTGTCAGCGGTGACTGGAAGGGTGTCCATCCAGGAAGTTTAAAACTAAAATGGACTCTTCCAGGGGAGGCACCACCGATGGAGTAGCTGCCAGTGGGAGGCAACTCAAGACATCTGCATTAGCCACTTGGCTTCCTGGACAATATTCTGATTTGTATGCCTTGAGAGTAAGGGCCCAATGCTGAATTCTACCAGAAGCTATGGGTGATGCTGCCTTCTCTTCCTTCAGTAGCCCTAGCAAGGGTTTGTGAACTGTCACGATGACAAATTCCCATCAGTAAAGGTACTGGTGGAACACCCTCACACCAAAGATAACCACCAAACCATCCTTCTCTATCTGGGCATATTTGTGTCCAGGAAACATATGCTATCAGGCATTCCTCTGTCTTGGACCACTAGTGAGCCAACACTACCCCAAAACTGTATGGGGAGGCATTGTATGTCAGCACTACCTCTCGCTTTGATTCGTAGTGGGCCAACAACTTAGATGACAATAGCTGCTTTTTCACTTCCCTAAAGGCTACTTCTTGGCTACATGACCATTTCCAAGACTGATCCTTTATCAAGAGCAGGTATATGGTTACCAAGGTGGAGGCCAGGTATGTATGAATGTTCTATAAGAATTCACTAACCCAAGCAAAGACCTAAGCTCTGGTACAGATGTGGGAGCCGGAGCTCCTTTGATCGCCCTCACTTTATCTTCCAATGGGTGTAACCTGGTCTTGTTGTCTCTGTTACCCAAGTAGGTCACCTGGGGTGCCTGAAACACACATTTTTCCCTTTAAAGGCATAAGCCTGCCTGGGAGTAATGTTTAAGCATCACGTCCAAGTTCCCTAAGTGTCAGTTATTAGTTTTCTAGTACGTCATCCAGATAAATGGCAACTTGGGGCAGCCCTTGTAAAGTGTTCTGTATGGTCGGCTAGAAAAGGGTGCAGGCTTATGAAACCCCAAATGGTAACCTTGTATATTGGTATAAATCCTTATGGGTATTACTTGTGGCACACTTCTGGGACTCCTCATCTCGTCGCAATTGCATGTAGGCGTTGCTCATGTCCAATTCATAAAGGACAGATCCCCGCCAACTTTGCATACAAGTCATCTATGCGAGGGATCAGATATTTATCCAGCTGCAAGAAGCGGTTTACCATTTGCTTAAAATCCCCACAAAGGCGAACCGAGCCATTAGGCTTCACAAATCGGTACGATCGGTGCTGCACATTCTGCAAACTGCACTGGTTTGATGATTCCGTCGCTCTCCAGCCTCCTGATTTCTGCCTCTACTTCTGCTCGCAAGGCAAATGCCACCAGGCAGGCCTTTCAAAACTTGGGAATTGCTTCCTAGTCAACATGTGAAGTGGCTTTAGCCCCTTTGATAGTCTCAAGCCCTTCCTGAAACAAGTCAGAAGTCAAACTACACCAGGTTATAGTCCAACAAGTTTATTTGAAATCACAAGCTTTCAGAGCTTTGCTCCTTTGTCAGGTGAAGTGAAGGGAAGCGCACAGGCACAGAATTTATAGGCAGAGAGATCAAAAGATAGCACAAATGGTATGAGTGGAGTGTGAACAGGCTGAAGAACAAGTTTCTGCAGGTGATCAGAAATGTCAGACAGCATGATTAAAGTGACAACAGCTGAATTGCAAGTGAAGGAATGACCTGTGGCCATACTATTTGTATTATCTTTTGATCTCTCTTCCTATAAATTCTATAATTCCAAATTCACCTGTTGGATGATAAACCTGTTGGTGTGTGTCTTCCAACCTTGTCCGCCCCAGTCCAACACTGGCACCTCCACTTCCTGAAATACTCCTGGGTATTTCACTAGGACTTCACTGAGGCAGTCATTTTCTTATTGAAAAATGTTGAGCAATTCTAGGTGAATTTTTCTCAACCAATTCTGCCCCAACAGCCTTGGGCCTGAGCCTTTTACTACCATCAGTGGTAACTGTACCAACTGTTTCTCAGTTACGTGGAGACTGAGCCAAGAGAGAGAGAGAAAAACAGTTGGGTAGACAAAGGAATGGAGAATGGTAAGCCTTGGAGAAAGAAAAGCTCATAATGGGGACAATTAGTAGGTGAAAATGGGTTGTCTAGCTGAAAGCAGCCCACATCATGACAGGACCTGGGGTGTGGAGGTGGGTAAAGAACACAGAGGAAGGTATTCAGGGTCTAAAATTATTGAACTTGACATTGAGTCCTGAAGGCTGCAGTGTCACCAAGCAGAAAATGAGATGTTATTTTTCCAGCTTGTGCTGAGTCTTGCTGGAGTACCGCAGCAAGCCTGAAATAGAGATGTTGGCCCCCTCCCTCATGTGGAATTGGAAAAATGTATTGATTTTGCTGGTCCACTCCTCCTCCATTCCCAACGCACTCCAACATCCCTGTGGTACCTTCCCATGTAATCGCAGAAGGTGTAACACCTCCCTGTTTACCTCGTCCCTCCCCACAATCCAAGGCCCCGGACACACCTTGCAGGTCGAAGAGTGATTTACCTGCACTTCACTCAATCTAGTCTACTGTATTCGCTGCTCAAAATGTGGTCTCCACTACACCAGGGATTCAAAGCGCAGACTGGGCGACTGCTTTTCAGAACACTCATGTTCTGTCTGCAAAAATGACTCCGAGTTTCCAGTCGTTTCCCACTTCAATACCCACCGTGTTCTCTGGCCACTTTTTCCTGTCTCAGGTTTGCTGCAGTGATCCAGCAAAGTTCTGTACAACAGGGAGAACAATACCTCATTTTCTGCTTAGGAATCCTGCAGCCTTCAATATTGTGTTCAACAAATTTAGAATCTGATCACCTTCCTCTATGTTCCTTTACCCACCCCAACACCTCTGACCCTGTCGTCACAAGGGCTGCTTTCGGCACAGTTTACACGTTTCCACCTATTTATTTCCCTTCTCCCTGTCTTACCAATATTCATCCTTTTGTTTGCCAAGCTGTCCTTCTCTCTTTCTCTGGGTTCAGTCTCCACAATTATGCTTATCCCCACCCCTCCCATTCCACCCCCAAACCCTTGTCTTTAGTGTACGTACCACTTTTCCTGCTCCTATCAGTTCTGAAGAAGGATCACTGGACCCAAAAACTTAACTCTGCTTTCTCTCCACAAATACTGCCAGGTCTGCCATTTGTCTCAAAGTGTTGGAAGGACGATGTCCTTAATTAGGCATTAATTGCTCACCTAAGAGGCTCAATTGGGAATGGGTGTACCGACTCATGCCTCCCCTACTGCCTGTAAAATCACAATGAGGGTGAAGTTTGGTGGACTGTCTGCAGATACCCTGTCGGTGGTATAATTCCCTAATCTACGGATACACATGTGTGATTGTATGCCCACGCATGATCTGTGACATTCATCCCATGGAATTGGAAGGCTTCATTCATTGGTTGAAAATAGTTAATCTCCAGAAATATAAATTCACTTTATTCTGCACATGGTCTGAGTCCTCTCACATTCGGCTGGTCTACATAAATGCGCGTACCTTTTTACAGCATTCTCAACTAAAATGTTCGAAGTTCAATACTGTCAAGAGCTTCTTTGGATTTCAAAATCATAAGGCGAAACAGAAATCCACTATTTGATCTACTTGATATGTTACATATTCAACAACACAATATCTGTGGCTAAACTAATAGAAGAAGGCAATTCTTATTAAATTCAACTTGTCAAAAGACAGGATTTTATTTTCTGTGCCATTAAAAACAGTTACATTTCTTCATAAATCATTGTCAGCAAGGATAATCGATTCAGTGCAGATCTGCATACATTATTTGTGCTTAGATTGTATTGTTAACAGGGCAACTATTTACAATTGGATAGAAAAATGTAGGGTCATGCAATAATATCCAGAGAAAATGCAAAATAGTTTCAGAAAATCCTTAAAGCCTTGAAATTAAAATGGAAATTGACGTATGTAGCCACTTCAGTCCAACAGATCTCCTAATAAACATTTGGAATCAATGTCATTGATCCTCAAAACACTGATAACATCTTGGTGCCCCATGGAACAAAAAAATTATGCAGGAGTCTTGACGATTTGTATTGGTCAAATATTAATGGTCCGCATGACAATGTAAACCATAGGGTATTCACTACTCAGGTGTGACCATCAAATACAATTGTTAACTCAATCTGACCGTTAAAGTACTTGGAATTTATAGATTTTGATTCAACTAATTAATTTAAGTTAAAGCTTTCATTTGTTGTGGGAGACTCAACAGTATTTGTTGAAGGAACACTCATGCAGTATGGATGTGGAGTTTATACCCGATCCATCATAGCCACTGAGCATTCAAAATAAGTACAAGAGATTGTAAAGGGATGACTGGGAGAAGCGACCTGAATAGATAGTTCCAGGGGAGAAATTACCATTAGCATGGACTTGGCGCACTGAGCAGTTGAGTTTGATGTTGTAATTTTTAAAATGATTTCACATTAGCTGCTCAATTCTGAATTAAGAAAATGTTTAATGCTCACCAACTGGAAGAGAATGTAGTAGTTCAGCTTGAAATAAGATCTGTTCTAGCAAAGGTGTAACTCCAAGTAGCATGATTTTTCATTCCTGGAATTTATTTCCATTAATGCAAAGTTATTCGAGGACTATAGTTTCACAACTTTAGGGACAAGCCTGTGTAGCAGAACTGTGGATAAATTGTTGGATGTGAACAGTTCACGCAAAAATGTAATGAGGGAATGTATGTCCAAATTCTCATGGTTTGCTGGAAAATGAATGCAGTCATTACCCCAGGGAATCTGGTGAAGTCAACATATATTATTCCACTGCTAGTACAGTAATAACTATGAATTAGATCAGGTAATAATTTACTGAATACATATCATGGAGTGCTGATACAATCCATCATGTGATGGTAAGTTTCACAAAGAGTTTAGCTTATTAAACTGAAACTAAAATACAAATTGTTATAAACTTGCATGCCCACAAGGTAAATCCAGAATATAACACATTGAAATATGAAAAAAATATGAATTCTGATGGAAGCCAGTGCCATATGTTGTTGCTACTAATGACGATTTTTTTCATTTTATCCTCTTTAATATTTTCATTTTTCTCATTTCTCACAGCTGCTGACTTTAATACCAGCTTCATTTTACAAAATTAGCTGACTTTTTTTCAGTTCTCTAAAATGATACAGAACAAGTAAACCTTAATTGTTATATAAACTAGACATTTAACTTAACGTTTCAGTGAGTGTAAGTCTGCATGTCAAAAATATTGCAGCATTTTTTTAAGAATACAAAGCAGATGACAAGGCCTCTCTGTTAACATTGTGTGCCTTAATAAGATTTATGTAAGTTTCTAAAGCCATTATAACTGCCTGACCACTCCTAACCGTTATCCAATTCACTTGGTTTTCATCCTGTTGCAGAAATCTGGGGCCAAACAAATATCAGACATATTGGTGCAAAAAATCTATACAGCAGTACAGCTGTATAATTCTACCAAGAGGGAAAACATCCCAACAAATAATTAGAATAATTTGAAACAGATGTCCAAACAGCAGTTTGAAAAGCATTTGTGGCAGGGAAAATAATAGTAAATGAAACACTTTCAAAATAATCACATTTTTTTTGTACTCAGGCATATTATCAGAGGGTAAAACCTATTATCATATCCTCTGATTAACTGCCTTTTTTTAGCTTGCAGTACAGCTATGTGAAACATGTAGAAGTCATTTACAGTTAACCTTGCAGTTAAGGCACAGAAGTGACAATCATTAAAGACCAAGGATAAACTTTGACATTACAGACAGTCAAGGGGTAGAATTTGGTTGCAGTTGAAAATGAGATTTCAAGGAAGCTTAACCATCTAATCACGGGCACAATAGTCTAAAATACTGTTATTTTCGTGTTGCAAATTGTGATGAGTTCCAGCAATTTCGTTTAGAACCTGTTGTGAAAGGCGCTAGCATGGACTTGCCATGAGTGCTCCTGAAACCGTGGAGCAGATTATAACATCAAACAAGCATTCCCACTGATTTGATGCAAGTTTTGAAAATTAGAGCATGCAAGTCTGAAGAACATCTACACTAATCACCCACAGGTAAATGGGTGTTCACCAGGAATCCTGACCTGGTGCTATTTAGATTGAAACTGCAGGGTTTTTCTGACTTGTAGGTGAAGCGTTTTTGACTTACTTCAGCCATTGCAAGGTTTGTGCAAGTACTCTCTGCTGTATAAAGGCATAAGGTACTGAAAGGTTTAATACTGAGGAGTACCTGAAGTACCATTGACTGTAATGATGTTATGTGGACTTGTGGATAGAACAGTTTTGGATTTCAATGGAATAGCACAGTGTGGAGCTGGATGAACACAGCAGGCCAAGCAGCATCAGAGGAGCAGGAAAGCTGACGTTTCAGCTCTGGACCCTTCTTCAGAAATGGGGGATTGGAAAGGGAGCTCTGAAATAAATAGATAGAGGAGGGGTGGGGCTGGGGATGGTAGGTGGGATGGTGATAGGTGAGTGGTGGGGATTGGTCAGTGAGATGCAAGCAAGAGATTCAGTCGAGACCACTTTCGACCAATGAAGTGGGGAGGTTGCGGTCCTTGAAATAAAAGGACATCTGGGATGTTCGGGAGTGGAACGCCTCATCTTGGGAGCAGATGCGGCATAGGCAAAGGAATTCATGGACCGCAACATCCCCCCCTTCAGTGGTCAAAAATGCTCTCGACTGCGTCTCTTGCGTTTCCCGCACCTCTGCCCTCACAACATCTCCCCGCAACAAAAACAAAGACAGAATCCCCCTTATCCTCACATATCACCCCACTAACCTCTGGATTCAACGCATCATTCTCTGCCACTTCCGCCACCTGCAATCTGACCCCACAACCAAGGATATAGTTCCCTCCTACCCCTATCCGTCTTCCGTAGGGATCACTCCCTCATCCACTCCACAATCCCCACTAGCCCCACCACCCACGGCATCTTTCCCTGCAACTGCAGGAAGCGGTACACCTGACCCTACACCTCCTCCTTCACCTCCATTCAAGGACCCAAAAAAACCTTCCACATCAGACAGATGTTCACCTGCACATCCGCTAATATGGTCTGTTGCATCCGCTGCTCCCGAGATGGCCTCCTCTACATCGGTGAGACCAAGCGGAGGCTTGGAGACCACTTTGTAGAGCACCTGTGCTCGGTTCACGACAAACAACAACACCTTCCAGTTGCGAACCACTTCAACTCCTCCTCCCACTTCCTGGATGACATGTCCATCCTGGGCCTCCTCCAGTGTCACAACGACGCCACCCGGAAAGTGGAGGGGCAGCACCTCATATTCCGCCTTGAGAGCCTACAACCCAATGGTATCAATGTGGACTTTACTAGTTTCAAAATCTCCCCACCCCTGGCCTCATCCCATGACCAACCCTTCCTCTCATCCCCGCCTCCTTGACCTGTCCATCTTCTCTCCCACCAATCCGCTCCTCCCACCTCACTGACCAATCCCCACCTCTGCCTACCTGCACTCACCTACCACCGCCCCATCTACCTTCCCCAGCCCCACCCGTCCTCTATCTATTTATTTCAGAGCTCCCTTCCCCATTCCCCATTTCTGAAGAAGGATCCCAACCCGAAACGTCAACTTTCCTGCTCCTCTGATGCTGCCTGGCCTGCTGTGTTCCTCCAGCTCTACACTGTGTTATCTCTGACACCAGCATCAGCAGTTCTTACTATCTCTGAGGATTTCAAAGGAGTTAGATTTAATATTCAGGTCTTCCTCATAGTCTCGATAACAGTAACTAACATAGCCTGCAACAAAAAATAAAGAATTGTGAATGCTGGAAATCTGAAACTAAAACAGAAACTGCTAGAGAACCTCAGCAGGTCTGGGAGGACCTGTGGAGAGAAAGCAGAATCGATGTTTCGAGTCCAGTGACCCTTCTTTAGAACTGTTTGCAGCTGGGAAATAGAGGTATTTACACTGAAGACCAGGAATGGGAGTGAAGGGAAATGGAGCCCAGAGAGAAAATGGCAGTTTGGTAGACAAAGGAATGTAAAATGGTGAGCCAGGGAGAAAGAAAAGCTGCTAAAAGGGACCATAAGTGGGTTGGTTGTGTTGAAAGCAGTCCATGTGATGACAGGGCCAAGGGTGCGGGGTTGTGTAAGGAACCAGGAAGAAGGTGCTCAGATCCTAAAATTATTGAACACAATTTTGAGTCCTGAAGGCTGCAGAGTTCTCAAGCAGAAAATGAGGTGAATTTCTTACATTCTGTCTCCCCAGAGCACAGCAGCAAGCCCAGAACATATTGGTCAGGGAATGTGGTGATTTGTTGAAGTGGCCAATAGCTGGAAGCTCAGGGTCATTTTGACAGACAGAACATAGGTGTTCCACAAAGCAGTCACCCAGTCTATATGTCATCTCCCCAATATAGACGGGACCACATTATGTGCCCCAAGTACAGTAGATAACATTGAGTGATGTGCAGGCAAATGACTGCTTTACCTGGAAGGTGTGCCTGGGGGCTTGGATAGTGAGGAAGGAGAGGGTATACGGTTGCATGAGAATGGGCCATGGGCTGTGGGGAAATGTTAGGTGGGGAGGAGCAGTGGATCGGGGAACAGTTCCTGCGGAAAGCTGACAAGGGAGGGGAGGAGAGGGGAATATGTGTCTGGTAGTGACATCCTGTGGGAGGTGGCAGAAATGACAGCTTATGATCCTTTGGGTGTGAATGCTGGTGGGGTGGAAAGTGAAGAGCAGCAGGACCTATTGGTGTTGTGGGAGGGAGGGGAAACGAAGAGGGAATAAGTACAGAAAATGAGTCAGACATGCCTCAGTGCCCTATCAACCACAATGGTGGGGAATAGTCGATTGAGGACGTAATATAACCTGCAACTAGTTGCAAATGTGCAATTGTCAACTTTTTCTTCAACAGTCCCTTTTAGTTAGACCCATAAGTGTTTCCCTCCACCTGGGACCTTTTTCACTGGAGTGTAGGGGGTTGAGATGTGACCTTATAGAGGTTTGTAAAATCATGAGGGGCGTAGAGAACGTTAAAAGCAAGGGTCTTTTCCCTCGGGTGGGGAAGCTCAAAACTAGGGGGCATATTTTTAAGGTAAGATGAGAAAGTTTTGAAAAGGACATGAGGGGCATCTCTTTTTTTACACAGAGAATGTGGAATGAACTGCCAGAGAAAGTGGGGGATGCAGGTACAGTTACAACATTTAAAAGACATTTGGATAAGCACATTAATAGGAAAGATTTAGAAGGATATGGGCCAAATGCAGGCAAGGGGGACTAATTTAGTGTGGGAACATGGTTGGTGTGGACTAGTTGGACTGAAGTTTCTGTTTCCATGCTGTATGATTCTATGACTCTACTCCACTAAGGCCAGCAGACACTATAGATTTCTACACTTCAAGATGATAATGGTAGCAAACTTACCACATGATGAGCAGAATTTGTTTGAATGTTCATACAACATGGTGAACAGCAGTGCAGATTTTATTTGGTTGTCTCATGCACTGTTGTTGAAATGTTTCTTGGAGTGTTGCATCAAGTTATGTGATTTGGAAAGAAGTGTTAGTGAAACATCACATGGAGGGCAGGTGATTCTGTAACCTCCCTATATAAGGCAGCAGCAGTTACAGGGATTTATAAATGCAGTGTTTTTGAAACTGCAGCATGAGAAGCAAATAGACCAGAAGCTGCAGAGGAAAAGCACCATGTTGTGTGGTGGGAGGATTGATTCAATCTGGATGCTCAAGGCAGCTTTTACTGGTCCTCTGTATGTAAGCATATGCAGGGGAGCCATCAGATAGATCAACCTTTCTCCTATGACTCCCAGAACAATGGTTATAGTTTATTTTGTAGCGTCAAGGTATGATGTATTACAGTGTTCACATGATCCATCAATAACACAAGCGCTTACATCCAGTTTTCTGTAACACAATTTATATAATATCCATTTTGGTCAGAATCCACCCACTCTGTGTTCTTGTTTGCTTGTCTAGCCTATTGTTCAGAGTCCACCCACTCCCTGCATGCCCAGACTTTTAAACATTTTTTTTGTCATCTTAAAAATAACCTTAATATAGGATTTAAAAAATACTCAGGACTGAATCTTACATATTTTTGGCAAAGTGCAGGTTGATCAAGCTTTCTTTTTGAGGTTTACACTGTGAGGCCTAATGAGCTTCTTCGCTGTATCTTACCAAATTTGCCTTATTATCCAGCTACCCTGTCTCTAAGGCATCCCTCATGTCTGATTCCATACCCATCTTATCAATCACTTTCCTTGAACAACTTGCAACTCATATCAACTAAAAGACTGGCATTCCTTGCACCCACGCTATCTTTAAAAGGTTGCTGTGTGCCAAGAAAAGTGTTGGCAATACAATGGCACTGCAGCCATAAACCCAGATGGCTGACACTCCATTGCATATCAACCTCAATCTCAACCCCTCATCACCATTTAAACACCAAGCCACACAATTTACCTGTTCATAGCTAAACCCTGTCTGGACACCCTCAAGGTTAGCAGGACTCTATCCCCACTGCCCACCAGACATCTGCAGCTTGTCTTTGTGCAAGAGGAGGATGTGACATATACAGGCAAGTAATGGTCAAGGCTAAACACGAGCCTGCAAATGCCAATACAGTCAAATTGAACAGAATTCTCAGGTTGCCCCCACAATGCGAACCAAATACCGGCATCGTGACCAATCATTAATTGATATTCCATGATTTTCTGCTGCTCCCAGCTCTCATTCCTCGAACTGGGTACTAATGTGGTTCTGTCTGGCTTGTAGTGCCTGAGACAGCTGAGCTCTGTTATGCACAATGACAGCTTCATCGACCCAATGTCCTCCTCCTCTGAATACTGCTCACATTCTCCCAGTTTCTTAGTGTCTAGCGAATCACGTTATTGTCAGCTCCAGTTGTGCAGAGCATTGCATGATGTGGCACACTCTGAGTGGACGATACTGGAGAGATCTCCCAAGACAGGCTGAAGCAACTGAACCACGCCTCGAGCATCATGACCACGGTCAAAGCATGGACAGCTTTATATCTGCACTCTGCATCAGTCAGAGGGTTGTGCATGGTGAATACAAGCCACAGTCACAGTGGGCTATCCTTGACCCAATAACCAGCCTTGTAAGCCACCTGGACTCTCACACATAACAAGTACACTAAAGAGTGCTGCAGGATGTAGGAGTTGTGGTTGTTGTCAAGGTAGTGGGCACACACTGTCATTAATTGAATGGAGCCACTTCTTATTGTTGAATTCCACAGCATTGTAGTACAGCTGTCACAGTGCCAAGTGTTCACAGACAATGGCACCCTGCACCTGTGAGGAGCCAGCGACATTTCCAGTCCTATGCCCAGGCTGCAGCACAAACCTTAACAATAGGAGATTAAATGAACTGGCGTGATCTTGCACAAATTGCATCAGTCAGCATCCCAATGTTTTTGTGGGTGTTGGGCTGAGAGATCTCATTCAGGTCTCCTGTCACTCCCTGGAAAGGACTAGTTGCATAGAAGTCCAATGCAGCTGTCACCTTCACAGGCACGAGGGAAGATCAGCCAGCCACTCCTGTTGTCCTTAGATCCCGTCAAGAATCTATTACCTCATCTATTGAATCATTACCTCCTGAGCCCTGACATGGCACCGCAATGATGCCCAACTTGGTCCTCACAATCCTCTGTAAAGGTTACAGTCATGGTCACTGCCAATAAAAAAACCCTTCCCCACCTGTAGCCTATCATGCCCTCCAATGTCGTTTTGCCTACCCCACATTCACCTTGAGATTCACCCCCATCACTATCCTTGTTTGGCCCTCTAGAAATGTCTTTGTTTCATCCCAGATCCATGACTCCTCAACATCTTTAAGCAGTGATCACCTCACCCCATCCCCAATGCCAACCCACGTACCACCATTGTGCATTCCATAATGATCAGTGGGTAGAACGCTAGGACTGTATTGCCCCCAGATCTCTGACTGGTTTTGACATGCTGCCCCTAGACATGACTAACCTAACCTCTGGCCACTGAGTTCACAGCTCCCTGACTGACAGTACACAATTTTCCTGATGGCTGACCCTACAGATTGATGGCTGCCCACTCTCTGGATTGTATTCGGACAGGTCCTCTGACCATGAGTGATCCAAGTAGACGATTGACCATGGCCAGGTCCCCAGGCTATGTGCAGCCTGTGCCAATGACGGAGGGTATTGAGAACCCCCCTGACAGACAGCAGTGCTTCTTCCACTGGACTGAATGCTAGCCGCCATCCAGTTTCCAACATAGCCATTTGGTTGAATAAGCACGCGTTTGCTACGCAGGCACCAGCTACATAGCTACATGTTGTAGGTGTTAGATTGACATCTTGGTGTGCCATTCATGAAGGCTATTCTCTCCCCCTCCCCACAACACACACACACACACACACACACTCAGCCCTGGTGGTGCACAGATTCTGCATCACTGTCCAAACGAAGATATCAATCGAGCAGCACTGAAAGCCTTTACACTCCAGCTGAAGAATCAATGCAGTAACAGTCATGGCATGATTAGGCAAGGAAAATGTGAGCATTCAGGTAGGCACTAAGTGAGTGAGTGCTAAGAGAGCAAGCAAACCGTCCCAGCATTCAGCCTGATCCAGTCCATGATCTGGATACTTGGCTCTGCGCACAAAGTGTCCTTGCTACAACCTTTCAATGCTAGTTGAAGGTGTACTATGCAATACATATCTTCCCTTCCTAAGTGGGTTGGAGAGATCCCATGATGGTCACGAGGGGTCGGCATATGTCAGCTGCCTGTGTCCCTGGATGAGGAATGAGTGCAGTTGATGGTCATGGATTGTACCCTGAGATGTTGTTTAATTTTGAACAACATGCAAACTCCTCACAGCCTATGATGAGCAGAAGTTACTCAGTCCCTGCATGACCTCCATATCGAGAATTCTCAATGTATAGCTTGTTGGTAAAATAAGAAACTAAATATTGATGAGGCAAGCTGAAATGCTAATAAAACATTTAACAAGCTACAATTCACTTTATCTGACAACTCGACACTGCCAAGGGAGAAATCCACCTTTCCTCTGAGAAAAGGCAAAAGAGATGCAGCGAATTACTCCTGTTATCAACATAGGCCTCACCAAACACCCCAAACAATTCTACCACATACCTTACCATACCACATGTCGCTTAAGCCCCTATAAAATTCCACCCTCAATATCTGTGTGCAAATCTTCACTTGAAACAGTGAAATCAATTTGATTTGGTGCCACAGTGAATTTCTCTCTGTCAGTGCCTCAAATTACATTGTATTAACCTGGTTGCAAAGTCGGTGCTCTTGTTTGAAAGTCAATGGATCGTTCCTGCAATTCTAACCCAAAGAAATACTCTCGCTTTCTTTCTTTAATAAATTCATCCTAAACATATGAATTAGAAACATTTTTCTCACACATTTGCCCTCAGGTCAGTTTCAACTCTTTTAATTGCAGTTCACTTGTTTTGTCACACTAATAGCTACTTCTTCAGATTGAAAGAGAAACTTGATTGCTGATGAGTATTTATGTTAAACAACAGTACTATATGCTTTGAACCATTACATCAGATTCAAAATCTCTTTCGGAGGCATACTTTCTGACTGTCGCTCTGAGCTATGTATGCCCATTTGTATCCTGCAACAGCACCTAAACTTTTTATTTCCTCCAAATCTATCAAATCATTTTGCTGACTGAACTGAATATCAGTGCAACAACGTGTGAGGAATTTAAATCTCAGTTCCTTCAGGTTCCAATTCCACTTTTGATGACTCTAATTGAATGTTGATTTCTTGCACTTCAAATTCAATGCATTTCCTTCATTCTCGATTTGAATGTAGACCCTGATCCATTTCATTAGAGCCACCAGGGAACCTCACTACTTTAAAGCCCATATCAAATATTCTTGGAAATATTGATACTTCCTGACTACAGTTTGACAGATTTACATTGGATTCAAAAGGAGAGTGAGTAGGTGGCACTCTAGAACAATTTGCATTCTTTTAATTGCACAAAGGCTGCCTGCAAATCTTTAGTGACTCTGTCAAAATACATTGTTCCTATGTCCAGAGCACAGTATAAGAGATCAGGACCTGATAGTAATGTGAAGATTGTTAAAGGATATTCAAATATATTATATTCATTTAATTGCACAGGTTTCACTTGCATTTATTTGCTCTCCTGCTTTGGGCAAAATTATTGTTTCCTTTGACGCTATAGATAATTCTACTTTAAGACACTGAAAAATTATTTCATAATCTCCTAACTGAACAGACATTTGTTGCTCCTTTTTTAGGTCAGGATTATGCATTCCATACTTCTTGCGTAAAGTTTCAAATTCAGCACTTTTATCCTTTGATTCAAAACAAAATGTCTGTATCACAATTAGAGTTTTGTTTTTTTATCTGAATTGATTAACACCTCCTCCACATCAACCAAAATTTCCTTTTGGGAATCATTACTGAACTGTCTTTTACAAACCTCCTTGGACAGAGCTATAATCACCCTGAAAGGAATAGTTTTGGAAATTGAGTTATCCAATCCATAACTATGAAGATATGCCAGTGTCCTGCTATTGTATTTTGTAATGGTCCCACACAATCTAATGGCACCTGACTGAATGGTTCCTCAAAAACTGGCAGAGATATTAAAGGGTCTGGCTTTGTTA
This sequence comes from Rhincodon typus, assembly GCF_021869965.1. Classification (NCBI taxonomy): domain Eukaryota; kingdom Metazoa; phylum Chordata; class Chondrichthyes; order Orectolobiformes; family Rhincodontidae; genus Rhincodon; species Rhincodon typus. The sequence goes on from NC_063345.1 coordinate 53,415,279, forward strand.
AATATTGAAATTTGCCTCATGCCTGATATGTATGGCATATTTTACAGAACTGCATTAGATCATTATGAAGTCTTGGCCATGTAAAATACCTGTTTATCAATGGTTGTATTCTACATATTTCTATGTGTACTATCACAGGAATCTACTCTGCTATCCATAAGATCTCCCCATGATTCCTGGGTGGCACTGATGAGCAAAAGTCCATTTCTTCATGGCGGATTTGTGAGGGTATCTCCACTTCCTCATCAGAATTCCATTTTTGATATAACGACATTCTGAAACTTCTTCAGCTTCAGCTTCAGTGTGACTTGACTGTCTTAACATTTATTTAACTCTGAATCTGCTTCCTAAGCCTCAATTAATGAAGACATGCCAAAGATTTCTTTTGAATTATCCTCTTTCTTAAGCAGAGTTTCAATTAACCTGCTTGTGATATTACTTTGATTTCTGAAGACAGGCTTTGTTTAATTATTGCTCTTGTCACTGTTCATGATGGAAAAATACTTGGAACTTGTTCCTGGAAGGGTTGTGCCTCTTTAATCTCATTCTGAGTTTCTATGCCTATGGATGAACCTATAACCTTTACTCCAGAAAAATCATTCCCTTGGAGTAAATTAATTCCTCCCACGGGCAATTTATTAACAATTCCTACTACTACTCTTCTACACAATGAGTCAAATTCTATTTTTAATTTATACAATGGAACTGGGATGTACTGTCCTACTTACTCGCACTTTGACTTTCATTTCATTTTGTAAGAACAGAACTATATCTTTCTGCAGCAAAAGAGGTTGTGTAGCTTCTGATGTAGCTAGAGCATTGGAAAAGAACCCTAGTCTCTCATTTATTTACCTCTCCTGCACTCTTACTCAATCACTTTGTGATTGTAGTTAAAGCTACAGTTAACTATATGGTCAGTTCTTCTAATACAATTGAGTCAGAGTCAAACAGACATACAATATGGAAATGGACTCTTCAGACTAACTCATCCCAAACTAAACTAGTCCCATTTGCCTGTGTTTGGCTCATATCCCTCTAAACCATTCCTATCCACATACCTGCCCAACTGTCTTTTAAATGTTGTAATTGTAATCTAGCAGGTGGGTACAATTCCTCTGGCAGTTTATTCCACTCTGTGTGGAAAGGTTGGCCCTCAGGTCCCTTTAAATCTCCAATGACCTCTCTGAGAGCCTCATACATGGCATTTACCCCTAAAGCTCATATCCACACAAATATTATTTTGTTTAACCCTTTCAAATTCAATGTACATTTGACCAGGCAGTTTATGTAAGTTTTGAATTTTTTTCCCGCATGCTTTAGGAACTGATTCATATGCCCCAGAATAGTCTGTTTTGCAATGTCGTAATTCTTAGAAACTGCCTCTGATAGTGAAGCAAATGCTCTACCTGTCAATATACTTTGCAATCTCCTTTTCTCCTTTGGCTAATTCATTTGTCTTGCTATTTTCTCAAATTAAATAAAGAATGCTTCCACATCCTTTTTCTCAAATCTTGGAAGGTCATGTACAACTTTAAACATTTCCTTACTGGACTTCAGATTATGACTAGGAATTTCCCCATTAGATCCTATAAAAGCATTTGATTTTTTTATTGATGAGGTAGTAGGAACTGCCGATGCTGGAGAATCTGAGATAACAAGGTGTAGAGCTGGATGAACAAAGCAGGCCAAAATTTTTCTGAAGAAGGGTCTAGGCCCGAAACGTCAGCCTTCCTGCTCCTCTGATGCTGCTTGGCCTGCTGTGTTCATCCAGCTCTACACCTTATCTTTGATTTTTTTTTTATTATCTCTTTTTTAAATTTTAAGATGGTATTCTGTCACTCTCTCTTATTTTTCCCTAAACAATTCTAATTCTACTTTCACAAACACTCTTCTTTTTGTCTTTCTCTTCTCTCTGAACTTCAAGTTTTTTAAGCTCCAGTTCCTTTTATTATCTCAAGTAGCTACATTTCCTTTTCAAGTTCAAGCTTTTTTTAACTGTACTTCAATCTTAACTAACTGTTATTGCACTAGTTGGAGCACCTGGTCCTTCTTGTATTTCTACCAAGTCCAAATGTTGTGCAAGTGCTTTAATTATCTCTGTCTTCTTAGTTCTGACAGGCATTTCCAGTTCTAATTTCCATGCCAGGTCAATCAATCTGGCTTTTATGATCCCACATTAGTATATTAGGGGCATCTCTTTCACCTGGAGGAAAGCTTTAGTAGCTTTCAGTGCCATCTTTTCTGTTTTTTTTTAAGTATAAAAGCTTGTGTTTATCCTTTATCCCTTACTCCAACTCGTCACCCAACCTTATATTGTCTTTGTCCCAAATTCCCAGCCAAGAGCACCCAACTTTTTCATGACTCACTTGGGTAGTGTGCTGGAAAACAAACTGCGTTGTTCCCAGAGCTGTGGCAAATGTGAATATTTAATGAAACCACCTGAAATCACAGTTTACCTCTGATTGACTGCTTCACAAAATAAAATGAAACTGCAAAACATTCTCTCAATGGAAATTAAGGTATACTTTTTTTGCGACACTCTTCACATTACCAAGAACAAAACAACAGAATTTCTAATTCATGTAAATTTTACTTTACCTCTTTTAAAATTCATGTACACAAAGTAAAAAAGCACAAATATTATAAGTGGAGGGGAAAAGATCATGTGGGATCAAGTGAGACAGTGAGCATATCTCATTACACTACCCATCGCTGTGTTTGGAAGGTAACAGAGCCTTAAATGTGAGGAAAGTCATTACAAAGTTTTAGATCCAATAAAAAATTAATTTTATGGTGTGACCTGTGCATGTTGTACTTATGGTTTATGATGTTTTCACTGAAAACTCCTTCTTTGCAGCCATTTTTAATATCAAAACTTCCTGGACTATGGTGTTCCATTTTAATTGTTTTCTTTAACCGTCAACTGGTTGGAGCCATTGTGTTCAGAAATGAAACGTACCTAGGAAATGCATCAGCAAACCCTGAGAATTAACAAGATTTGCCCACTTCAGACAAAGGCACAAATTTATTTGGAAGAATGTTAAAGCAGCCAAGTCCAACTGAACATTATGAGAGATTATGGAACTGCCCCCAAGTACCTCTAAATGACAGAAAATTGCCACTATACAGGCAGGGTCTTTCAAGCAAAGGGCATACCATGTGATGGTTTATTTTTTGGCAAATACAATAATAATTAGGTTTTAGATTTCATAATCATCCTGTTCAGCAATGTTTTGACACATTTCCAGGATAGGTGGGACTTGAACTCAAACCCTCTGAATCAGAGGGAGGGACACGATGACTGCGTCACCAGACTCTATACGAATTGGGTTGTAAGCTATTTCAGAATTATATCTTGTTCTTCCTTATAATTAAAGTATAAAATAAACTGTAGAAAAATGTTGTAATCATTGCGAAGAAGTAACATCTTCAGTCACTAGAGAATTGCAATCAATGTGATGTTGACCACTTGGGTTGATTGTCAATGTATTTGTTTGTTGTTAGTGGTGCCAAATGATTCACAGTAGATTATAGGTTTGTATCAAATGTTTATATGTATTTATCTTGACGGAACCTAATAAAGTTTAATCCATACACTTGAATGTATTCCATTATTTCCTGCAAGACTAATGTCTGAACCAGAATAAGTAGCCCAAAATATCCACAATTCACCCAAATAGTTTTCTTTCTAAACAGCAAGAAGAAGGATGATCAGACATGTTGCTTTTCCTAGACACAGGGATGTCCAATCATTCAAGTAGCCATTGACAACATGCACTCCACAGACCCTCACATAGCAACACAGAGAGCTTCAAGAACTGCAACTGACTCTACAAAATTAATGTGAACGTGCAACAACATATGTACTCCTGAGTCTCAGCTTTCCTGGCAGCAACCATAATTCTTCACCTTGAAGCAAACAAGTAACTGACAGGATGTCACTATATTCCCAAAATTAGAATTTTACGTTTGCTTCATTGAAACCTAATTAGTACTCACCTGCCCATATTACTTAACCTACAGTGTTACAAAACCCTCATTTCAAACTGCCATACCCTCTAATTTAATGTTGCAATTAAATATTGATATATTCTGTTAACTATTAGGCTCAGAAATACAGGTTCCAGGTAAATATGAATTGATAAAAATCTCACGCTCATCCCATCTTTCTAATCTGTGAACCTTCCCTTGACCCTTTCTTTCTTTCATTCATACTCACATGAACATTGTCTACCTTACTCTTTATGATTCTTTTGTCGATTTTATCAAATGCTTTGCAAAAAATCATGCAAACTGAATACAATGCATTTGCTTTATTGATTTTGTCATTCAGTTCTTAAAAGCAGCTATAAGGATGAATGTGCTGTCCTTGGAGGGGTCCAGAAAGATATATAAAAATGATGCCCCGAATGAAGGACTTGTCATAAGAGGAGTGGTTGAGGGCTCTTGGTCTGTACTCACTGGAGTTTAGAAGGGTGAGGGGTGACTTTATTAAAACCTACAGAATACTGAGAGGTCTGGATTGAGTGGATGTGGAGAAGATGATTCCACTAGCAAGAGAGACTAGGACCCAGGGACACAGCCTCAGAGTGATGGCATGACCATTTAGAACTGAGATGAGAAGGAATTTCTTCAAACATGGCCTGTCCTTTAGAAACTAATGCTTAGAGACCATGATTAGTTCATCTTTCTACAAATGCTCTATAATTTTATTCTGCATTACAGATTCTAGTCACTTTTCAACAAATGAAGCGCAACTAAACGGCATATACTTTTCCAGCTTACCCCCATCTCCATTTTTTGGAAAAGTATCTTACATTTATCACCTTCAGGATTAAAGGGAGGACCTAATAATGGTTTCCACAACACCATAAGACATAATGGGGCAGAATTATGCCATTCAGTCCATTAAGTCTGCTCCAACATTTGATCATGACCAATATTTTTCTAAGCCCTAATCTCCTGCCTTCAACCAGCAACCCATGATCCCACAGTGGTATGGTGGCACGGTGGTTAGCACTGCTGTCTCACAGTGCCAGGGACCCAGGTTCGATTCCACCCTCGGGCGACTGTCTGTGTGGAGTTTGCACATTCTCCCTGTGTCTGCGTGTGTTTCCTCTGGGTACTCTGGTTTCCTTCCACAGTCCAAAGATGCACAGGCTAGGTGAATTGGCCATGCTGAATTTCCCACTGTGTTCAAGGATGTGTAGATTAGGTGGGTCTATAGGGAGATGGGTCTGGGTGGGATGCTTTGTGGGTCAGTGCGGACTTGCTGGGCCGAAGGGCCTGTTTCCACACTGTAGAGATTCTATGATGATTTATTACTAATCCAGAACCTATCAATCTCTATCTTAAGTACGTTCAATGACTTGGGCTCCACAGCCTTCTGTGGCAATGAGTTTCACCCTCTGCCTGAAGAAATTCCTTCTCATCTCAGTTCGAAATGGTCATGCCATCACTCTGAGGCTGTATTCCTAGGTCCTAGTCTCTCTTGCCAGTGGAATCATCTTCTCCACATCCACTCAATCCAGGCCTCTCAGTATTCTAGACAACAAGGTGCAGGGCTGGATGAACACAGCAGGCCAAGCAGCATCATAGGAGCAGAGAGGCTGACGTTTCGGGCCTAGACCCTTCATCAGAAAAGGGGGAGGGGAAGGGGGTTTTGAAATAAATAGGGAGAGAGTGGGAGGCGGATAGAAGAGGGATAGAGGAGAGGAT
>NC_063345.1:53425996-53432443 GCF_021869965.1 Rhincodon typus
AGGGTCTAGGCCCGAAACGTCAGCCTTCCTGCTCCTCTGATGCTGCTTGGCCTGCTGTGTTCATCCAGCTCTACACCGTGTTATCTCAAATGTACCTTTCCTAGTCTCTCCTTATGAGGTAGAATATTATGTTTCTTTTGTATGGAGTACAGCAATGAGTGATGTACCATTCTGATTATTGATGTATACACATGCATGAAAAATATAGTTCTTAAATTATGTCGGAGTAACACAACAATATAACATTCTTCTTTAAAAAACACAATGCCTCTTTATATAAGCATATCTTTTCTAATCTTTAACTTCTAGGTCTAAAACAAAAAAAAGATCAACTTTTACAATCTAACTTGTACTTCTAAACAAATTACAAATCTTACAGCTTATCTTTTCTTCAAAAATATTATTCATGGTGTCTCTCATGTGGTAAGGTATTATCCTTCCATTTCATGAATTTGCGACATTGTTCTCCTTGATGAGTTGGCCCTCTGTCCTTCTAAAATTGTGAATATTTCTCCTGATGTTGTAGGAAATGCATTTGGTGTTGCTGAGGTTGTATCACTTGTCAATGATGCTATTGGTGTTCATCTTGACCATATTTGCCATGCAAGTTCTGATGTGGATTCTGTTCCTTCTCACCTGCTTCCGATTTCATTCTTGATCATGTATGAGCAAGGAGTCTCAGCTTCATCAACAAATTATGCTGAGTTCCAGGTTTTGAGCATTGGAGCATCTATACTCCGTAGACAAGAATTTGGCATGTGTGTTGAAATGTTTGTTTCCTTCCAATTGAGCATCATTGAGTTGTCATCTTACTTCCTGCTGGTCATTTGAAGGTTCTATCTTGCTTAGCATTGTTGTACTTTACATTCTGTAATCAATAACTCGGCAGATAATTTCAAGTCAACCATGAGACTTGTAGGTTGGAGTGGTATGAGGCAAGATTCAGGTTCTACTCTTTTGGCACATCATGAAGGTCCTTGTGATCATCTCAATGTGCCTTACTATGAGATGCCACCAAGTTGCATCTTGTAATTCCCAGAACTTCAAAACAATCTCACTTTTACACAAAGCTATTGGACTTGCCTTTGAGCATACTTTTTTAGAGTTCTCCATGTAAAATAGAATGTGGTCCAATATTCAGTGGTATGGATTGATATAGCAATATAACACCAAATGCTCAGAGCTACCCAAGATCAGACGCTAACCAAAAAAGGTTAAGTGAGTCAACAAATTTAGACTTTTATTTTTGCTTTATTATTTTTCCTCTTCCTAAAGAAGCTTCTGCAGTTAATTTGATCAAAATGGGTGGTAGTATACCTGCAACTCTGTACATTCATCTATCTGTAAGTTATAGCAGACCACCTTGTGAAAAAAAATGGACAACTAGTGTGTGTGAAAGTCATAAAGGGCTAGTTCAGCTTTTGTGTTTCTACAGAAAATTGTTAGACAGAGTATAGAACAGGAATTTTATACGTTCTGTCAGTATTCTGTTTGGAAATCTTTTTGTAACATCCCTGGATTATATTTTGGCATAATTAGATATTACACAGAAGAGCACTTCTGAACATATAGTTGAGAATGACCAAAACTGTTATGCCTCCAAGAATTTCTAAGCCAGAATCAACACTTAGAGAAAGATCTCTTTTCGTTCACTATGAGGAGATGCCACGATACGTTCTGTTGCATTGGCTGCCATTTTTTGTGCTTTATTTATTATTGCAAATGACCAGGGAGATTTAGCAGTAATTACAACATGTTTTCAGAATCTTGCACTCAGAAGATTTGCAGCCTGATGGGGTACCTCTCAAGCCATTGTTGGTACAAAATTACCTAATGATTTCAAAAAGTTGAAGCCAGCAACCCATTTTGTAAACAACCTATGATCACAGTTGAATCTACCTACCTCTCTCAGAGCCATTGAGCAAGCTTAGTTCAATCAACCTCCTTCTGTTATATGTTGCCGAAGACATTGATTAACAGGGAAAATCCTTTAATGTTGTTTATGCTATGTACAATGATCAGTAACACATTTACCAGTGAGAATGAGAAAAGTGGAGGGTTTCCTTATGTCATATGATTCATTTGAGTAGCTTTCTTTACAAGTCTTCCATTTTTCATTCTTCACAACCTTATGTGATGATGATAATTAACAGACAGCTGCTTTCAATAATGTTGCAGTTTGCTGTGACTTATCTTCTCTACATTTCCCAAAGCATTTTACACTATTTCCCTTTCAGTGGGTTGAACAGTTGCTCTCATTTTATATTTTATCATTATGATCTAGAAGGTGAACATAGATGAATTATTTAAGCCTGAGAGCATAAAAAGTTAAATGTTACATGCATTCATGATAACTTACAACAAAATCTGATGAAGTTGGGCTAATTTCACAATGGAGAGGTCCTATGAATGTGATAATAGATACTAGTAAGATAATGCAAAATCAAACAGTCCTAGAAGACAATATGGCTCCTCTCTCAATACAGTCAACTGGTGGTGATTTGACCTAAGGATCAGCACGCCTCAGGTGACAGGAGAGGTTGAGACAGAAGGAGCTTCATGGGATTGGTAGGAATGAGTTCCCAAGGGGAAAAGCACACCATCAAGTTTATCTTTACATAATCATAGATACATGTTCAATCTTATTTCTGGAAAATATTACCGAAATTGCTGAAGAAGCTCAGTAGGCCTGGCAGCATCTGTGGATAGAAACCAGAGGTCCAGTGACCCTTCTTCAGAACTTATTTGTAGGAATATAAGAACAGAAGTAAATCCTTCAGACATTCAAACATTTGATGAGATTATGATTTATCTGTAAATAAGAACTAGGAGCAACAGTAGGCAATTTAGCCTCATGAGCCTATTCTGCCATTTGATATGATCATGGCTGATCTCATGTCATCCTCAACTCCACTTTCCTACCTATTCTCCATAACCCTTTAACCCATTACCCATCCTTTCCTTATTTCCTATTATACATTAGATTAACAAAAATCTATGAATCCCAGTTATTAAAAATAATAATGGCTCTACATTCATTTCTATTTGTAGAAAAATAGATTTTCTAAACTCTTATTATCCCTTGTGCTTTAAAATTGAAACATTTATCTATCTCTTTCAAATATTCCCACTGCAATGCAAAGCTCTTGCCTAAAGACTTTAGAGACCTAACAATAAGTCTAAACTTTATTTTCTTTGTGTAACTTTTATTATCTTTTTTTGATCCAAACTTTCTCAGTTAAATCAGATACTTGTTCAAAAAGTACATGTTTTTCTGATTTACAGCAATCCTTAACAACAATTTCTTACCAACCAATAAGCTTACGATTTTCCTCTGATGTTTCTCTTTGCATTTTCTCCCCCACTCTGTTTCAAACTCAGTGTGAGGTGCTCCCTCTTCGGTGCCACTGCTTCTTCACCTCCCAAAGTAAGTGATGTAGGATTTGAGCCTTGGACCTGATTTATATACACACATTCTGCATTGTTCCCTCACAGGTTCCACTGCCTCTCTAACTCCTCAGGTAACTGACCTCTCTGACTTCCAAGGCATCCTTGAGAAAATTCAACACTTTTGCCAATTTTCCTGTAGGTTTTCTGTGATGTATTCTTCTTGATTTTTCTCAGTAAGAAATGACTGCAGATTATACTTTCCAGACTGTGTCACTGTGAGCTGACTGCAGGACACACTTCCGAGACTGTGTCACTGTGAGCTGACTCAGGGTGGATAGAGTTGAGGAATTAGATAGGAAAAAAAGACCCTGATGGAAGTTATGTACAGGGCTTCCAGCAGTAGTCAGGATGTGGGGAAGAGAATAAATCAGGAAATAGAAAAGGCATGTAAGAAAGACACTATTACAATTATTATGGGGACTTCAATACATGGGTGGACTGGGAAAATCAGATTGGTTGCAGATCTCAACAAAATGCATTTGTGGAATGTTAACGAGATGGTTTTGGGAGAAGCTTGTGATAGTTCTCATGAGGGAATAGGTAATTCTGAATTTGGTGATGTGTGACAGGGCAGTCTGGATTAGGGAGCTTAAGGGGAACAAACTCTGAGGGGCCAGTGACCATAGTAATTCACTCTGCAGTTTGAGAGAGAAAAGCTGGAATCAGACAGTATTACAGTTGCTTAAAACAAACTACAAAGACATGAAGGAGGACCTGGCCAGAGTTGATTGGAAGCAGAACCTAGCAGGGAAGGTGGTGGAGCAGCAATGGCAGGAGTTTCTGGGTGTATTTTGGGAGACACTGCAGAAATTCATCTCAATGAAGGAGAAACACACTAAGAGGAGGATGAGGCAACCATGGCTGACAAGGGAAGTCAGGGGCAGCATAAAAGCCAAAGAAAATATATACAATGTGGTGAAGATTAGTGGGGAGCCAAAGGGCAGGAAACCCTTTAAATACGAGCAGAGGATAACTAAAAATGCTATAAGGGTGAGGAAGGGGTGGGGTGGAGGGTAGAGAAGATGAAATGTGACAGTAACCAAGCTTGTAATATCAAAGAAGATTGAAAGAGTTTTTTTTTCAGAAATCTAAAAGGAAGAGAAAGGCAAAAGTTGAGATTGGTCCCATTGGTGAATGAGGCTGGAGAAATAGTAATGGGGAACAAATATGGTGGAGACACTGAATACACACTTTGCTTTAGTTTTCACAGTGCAAGGCACCAGCAGCATACCAGAAACTTTAAGAGTTGGGTCAGAGATGAGTGTAGTGACCATCAATAAGGAGAAGGTGCTGGGGGAGCTGAAAGTTCTGAAGCTGAATAAATCACCTTGACCAGATGGACTACACCCCAGAGTACTGAAGGAGATAGCTGAAGAGATTGTAGGGGCATTGGTGGTGATCTTTCAGGAATCACTGCAGCCAGGGATGGTCCCAAAAGACTGGAAAATGGTTAATGTAACACCCCTGTTTAAAAAGGAAGGGAGGCAGAAGACAGGAAACTATAAGTCGGTTAGCCTGTCTCTGTTGTTGGTAAGATTTTAGAGTCCAGTATTCAGGATAGATGCAGAGTACTTGGAAGTGTGTGATAAAATAGGGCTGAGTCAGGATAGCTTCATCAATGGGAGGTAATGACTGACAAATCTGTTAGAATTCTTTGAGGAGGTAATCTAGACAAAGGAGAGCTTGTGGACGTGGTCTGTTTGGATTTCCAGAAGGCGTTTGACGAAGTGCTGCACAGGAGCCTGCTAAATAAGAAAAGAGTTCATGGTGTTAGGGACAAGGTATTGGCATGGATAGAGAGTTGGCTGACTGGCAGAGGCAGAGAGTGGGGATAAAGAGGTCTTTTTCAGGATGGCAGCCAGTGACTATGGAGATCCATAAGGGTCCATATTGGGACCACACTGTTCATGTTATACATTAACAATCTGGACGAAAGAACTGAGAGCATTGTTGCTACATTTGCAGATGGTACAAAAACACATGGAAAGACAGGGACTGTTGAGGATTCTGCAGAAGAACTTGGACAGGCACGGAGAGGGGGCAAAGAGGTGGCAGATGGAAGACAATGTGGGAAAATGTGAGGTTATGCACATTGGTAGGAGGGATAGGGGTGTAGACCATTTTCTACTTCAGAAATCTGAAGCACAAAGGGACTTGCGAGTTTTAGTTCCAGATTCGCTTAAGGCTAACATGCAGATTCAGTTGGCAATTAGGCAGCAAATGCAACGTTAGCATTCAATACAAGAGAGCTAAAATGCAAGTGCAGAAATGTACTGCTTAGGCTTTAAAAGGCTCTGGTCAGGCTGCAATTGGAATATGCTGAGAAGTTTTGGGCCCTAAATCTAAGGAAGGATGTGCTGACATTGGACAGGATCCAGAGGAGGTATACAAGAATGATCTCCAGGATAAAAGGCTTATCACATGGAGTGGTTAAGGGTCTGGGTCTGCACTCAATGGAGTTTAGAAGCATGAGGGTTGATCTGATTGATGCGTAGAGAATACTGACAGTCTTGGAGACAGTAGACATGGAGACGATGTTTCAACCAGTAGGAGAGACAAGGATCCGGGGAGACAGCCTCAGAGAGAAGGATGAGCCTTCAGAACTGAGATGTGGAAGAATTTCTTCAGCTAGAGGATGGTTAATCTGTGGAACTCATTGCCGCAGATGGCTGTGGAGGCCAAGACATTGAGTGTGTTTAAGACAGAGATAGATAGGTTCTGATTGTTAAGGGGACCAAGGGTTGTGGGGAGAAGGCAGGATATTGGATCTGAGAAACCTATCAACCAAGATAGAATGGTGGCAAGGACAGAATGGATCGAATGGCCATAATCTGTTCCTATAATTTATGGCCTGATGATCTTACAGACTGCAGGATACGCTTGCCATACTGCTTCACTGTGACCTGAGTGCAGGATAGTCTTCCCACACTGTGTCATTGTGAGCTGACTACAGGATACACTTCCCAGACTGTGTCACTGTGAGCTGACTGCAGGATA
>NC_063345.1:53432453-53487730 GCF_021869965.1 Rhincodon typus
GAACACATAGGGTTCTTTTCCTGGTGGCATTCTAGTCTGTATTAAATTTCTTGACCTTGTTGCAGTAGCCCTCTATCTTACCTTCTCTCTTTTTTAAAGAATGCGACTGTTTGGCCTCTCAATCCCATTAATAGGATTCCTTTCAACAGTTTGTAATCACTTTCTGTGCGTGTGGTTGCTGTGAGTTTTCAGTGCATTTTCGTGACTCACAGTTTTTGTATTTCATGTTCTCAATCCATCAGCCTAACTTCCTGTTCTTCATCCAGCTTTTACATTTTCCATTGACTTTTGCTGCTCTACTTATGACAGTTGCATTTTTCCACTGACTGGTCCCTACTGGCAAACATTTGACTTCAGTTACCACTTTTAGCAGTGGTCTTTTGGGACCAATGGCCTCATTTTGATGATCAGAACTCATCTGTCCATCAGCAGGCATAGTGTTGACCATGACAGTTTAATCCTCGTAGCTGTGCAACACTTGACGTGAGAGGTACCCCATTCCTCTTCACTTCCCTTACTACTTACTAATCTGAAAAGTTGCAAACCATACCACATAACCTTGAAGAATATACCCCGACAGTTTTGATCCCTTGCTGTGAAGCTATTAATTTTCTGTGTATACCTTTCCCAGGTCTCTCCACTTTTTAAGCCCCTTTTATTATAACAAACTTATATCCCTAATTAAAATGTTTCCAATGACCTTAGAGTGTACCTTAAGGCTTGTTGAATTCTCTTGGACTTTGGTTTTAATGAAAGCCTTTCTACCTGCATGCAGTGTATTCAAAAGTTCCAAAAAAAAGGTAGAGTTAATTGTAATGGCTGCCCAAGCTTATTACTAATGGAACTTTAGCATTTCAGCCAACAACTAATTGATTTGGACTGTATTCTATGGCCATCTGCAGCACGTTTTCTGCATGGAAAGCCCATGCTAAAGCTGCTGATAATTTACAATTTGGCTGATCTGCCAAACTTTTGTGAACCATTCACATAACCCATTGCTAAAAGGGCTTTCTGCTGTTGTAATCATATCTATTTTGTTCATATTTGTATATGCATCTTTTTTAGATTCATTAGCAAGTTCCTTCCCATTACTAGTGAGAAATTCTGCCAGTGATCCAAGTCAGGTCCTAATCTACTTTTCCATTACTTATGCACAATTAATTTCTCAGCTAATTATTTTCTCAGATTTCCTGCACATTATTCAACTGGCCAAATCTGTTTGCTAAACTTATGAAATGTGAAATGATTTGATTTTTCTTGGTCCCACACTTTACTTCTATAGACTGGAGGGTTCAGTTAGCTGGGTGGCAGGTTTATGCTGCAGAATGATATCAACAGTATGGGTTCAATTCCCATACTGACGAGGTTTCTTCTTCACAGCCTCTCTCCTCATCTGAGGTGTTGGGAACATCAGGTCAAACTCACCACCAATCATCTATCTCTAATGAGAGAGCAGCCCTTTGTATGGCAAGATTACCTTATCTAAAGTCACTACCTCATTGAAATCAGAAACAAAAACTGGAATTGTTGGAAAAGCTCAGCAGGTCTGACAGCATCTGGTGGAGAGAAATCAGCGTTTAAATTTGGGTCCTATGACCAGTTCTGAAGAAGGATCACCGGACACGAAATGTTAACTCTGATTTCTCCCCAAAAATGCTGCCAGACCTGCTGAGCTTTGCCAGCAAATTCTGTTTTTGTTTCTGATTTAAAAGATCCACTGTTTTTTCAGATTTTACCTCATTGAAGTCCCTTGCTAAAGGCATGAAATACTTTAGGCCATGACAGTACTCTTTGGTATTTATCAAACTTCATATCTGTGAATTTCATCTTGTTGTATTTTCCATTCTAAATTTCTACATCCTTTCTTAAGACTCTAGTAACATAATTAATGAAGTGACGAGCAGAAGAAAAGTCATTGCAAGATTTGGAGACTGGGCACAATGAATCTTACTCTACAAACCACTTAAAATGGGAAAGTTCTTCCCCAGGGTGGCATGGTGGCTCAGTGGTTAACATTGCTGCCTCACAATGCCAGGGACCTGCGTTCAATTCCAGCCTCGGGTGACTGTGTAGAGTTTGCACATTCTCCTTCTGTGTGGGTTTCCTCCAGGTGCTCCAGTTTCCTCTCACAGTCCAAAGATATGCCGGTTAGGTGGATTGGCCATGCTAAATTGCCCATATTGTTCAGAGATGTGTAGGTTAGCAGGATGGGCCTGGGTGGGATGATCTGAGGGTCACAGTGGATTTGTTGGCATGAAGGGCCTGTTTCCACAGTGTAGTGATTATGTAATATCTTGTGTTTCAAATTGCTCAGAATGCTTTCTGAATATTTATGTACTTTTTAGAGAAACTCAGTAATTGACATGTCGACTGCCCAGTATAAAAGATCAAACAAATAAAACATACATTTCCCTAACACAATGTATTTGCTGAGTTGTACATTTTGTCTTTTAAATATATTGTTATAATTATTCCATTCCATCAACACACTGTAGTCTCATTTTACATAAAGTTGCTGGTGAACATGAAATTTGGTTTATGAGCATCAGTAGATATTTCAGAGAGTCTCTCCATCTCCTAGTGAAACATGGACTGTCATTATGTTATCTTTGCCATCGACACCAGGCCTCATCTGCAAGATCTGCTGTTAACACTATTCGTCATGAAGGAGGTATTATGTTCTGACAATGCAGATGAAGTGGTCACTCAGTTTAATTTTGTTAAGTCCAAGAACCTCGGTAGCTTCTGGTAAGAATAGAGGAAAGGTGGCATAGCGATTATGTTACAGGACGACTGAACTAGATATGAATTCAAATTCCATCGTGTCAGATGAGAAAGTTAAGCTCAATTAATTAAATAGTTCTGAGGAGGGCAAACTAAAAATTGAATTGCTGTAACGTTGCCCAAAAAGTTTAGAATGACATAAAAACCCATCTGATTTACTGATGCCTTTTAGAGAAGGGAATCTGCCGTCATTACCTGGTCAGACTTATATATTATTTTAGACCTGTAATACCACTGCAATGTGGTTCACTCTTTTGAAATAACTCATCAAGTTTCTCAATTGTATAGAGATGGACAACGAATGCTGGCCTGGCCATTGATTGCTATATTTTGAGAGTCAATGGGATAGGAGAAAGCTAGACATTTTTTAAGAAGCACAACCATGGATTATCTTTCTGGATGTGATTATCCATCATGATGTTATCTCTACAAAGAAAATGCTTCAAAAACTCTGTTGACATCTACATCAGTGTCAAAGTTGTATTCCAGCATATCCAGACACTATCCCAATTTTCTGAATTACATGCTTATTGAACAATTATTTCAGAATATTTAAATAAATATCAATGATATCTTGATATTTGCTGCAAAACTGATATGTTAATACACAACATAATTGTGCAAATATTTTAGTGTAAACTGGTTCTTGGCTAATGGTACAATTGTATCAGGAATGACAATAAAGAAAAATCTCATTCCATTGCTTGGAATATGCCTTGTTCTTTTTATGTGCAACTATGTGGCTACATTTAAAAAAAAAAATTAAATCTAGTTGATAGAGAGACCATTAATGAATGGAAGTTAGAGACAATAAAACTGCAGGTCTGGAATCCAAGGTGGACAAACAGAGGCTGGAAAAACACAGCAGGCCAGACACCATCTGGAGGAAAAGAGCAGTCAACATTTTGGATATTACTCTTCTTCAGGACTCTGAAACGTTGACTTCTCCTTTTCTCCAGTTGGTGCCTGGCCTACTGTGTTCTTCCAGCCTCCTGTTTGTCTACCTGTCAATGAATGGAAAATATTCACAATTAACAAGTATCCACTTGCAATAACATCACTATGAATGAAACAATGGCAACAATAAGCATTCCAAATTGTTCAGAATTAAAATATCTCATGATTATTGAAATTGTGTTTAATGAGTTACTTATCCCAATTTGAAACCAAAGTACATTGGAATATTTGTTAGAATCAGATTATTTACCCTCAATCAGGCGTTAACACATTTTGAAAATGAATGTTAGATTGACTTATGCCGAAGATCAAACCCATATCAAGAAGTGAGTTGTCTTACTGATCATGAAGATTTCAACAGTCTATAATAAAATGCAAAGTTTCACCTTTTCAGCTACAGTTCTGAACAGAGAAATGGAGCTATTCATTTGGAAATGTAACCTTTGCGTGAATGCATGAAATTGTGAAAAATTTTATAATGTCTAGTGGCTGAGAGAATCACATCAGAACCAGATTTAGAAGGCAAGAACGCTTGGGTGTTATGACCTTATGATTTTCATTTTAAGATTATTTCTTTTCCAACATAATAATTCAGTGCTAAATTGACCTAATGCAATTTTAAACTGAAATCATAATTTTAAAACTGACCCCTAAATCAGTGTGAAATTAGAGAGCTGTTCATGTGAAAGGCCTTTGACATTTTGCTAATTCATTGTTAAAGAGGTATTGTGGAAGTTCCTCAAGTCAGAAATAGGAATTCAACAACTAGAAACAGATTATATAAAAGATGATTTTATGACCAAAATTACATATCACAGCATGGACTGGCATCATAAAGCTGTAACAGAAAATTTTGTCATAGCCTTCATACTTTGTCAGCATTACAGAGAAAAAGAAATCAAAGTCAAATGTAGATTGAAGAGATGGCAAAGAATTTGAAAGCTCAGTGACATTTCGGAATTCTTTGATATGCTTGTGCACAATCTCTGCTGTACTGAGATAAAGGTCTGCCTGTGGCCTTCTGGAAATACTTGTGTAGATTGCAAAGGTTAAGGTTGAGTCTAAACATGATCTCTCTGTAGCAGTTTCACTGACCTTAAATTTCCATGAAGGACTTAGCCGTGACTCTTTTAACTGTGACCAAATGACACAACAAGTTTACAAGGATTCTTATGGCTGTGAGCTAACTGATACAATCTAACAAATAGCTCATGTAATCTAATGCACGCATTTTCTATTCAATGGTTTACAGAATCAGGGACCAGCCGTGTATAATGAGTCAACAAATTGTCATATTTCCTTGACTAATATTTGTGTATATCTCAGTGGGTGATCCCAGCAATATCCCTTTTGATGGTTTAATCCCAAGTCTCTCAGCAGATCAAGGAAGTTCCAATTTCCCTTAGCCAACTCTTCAAGATCACTTTTAACTAATGCACCAATAGTTTTTTTTTTAAATTTGTAAGTAGCTATAAATTTAGTGTCATCATCCTGGTCCAGATTTTGTTGAAATGTCTTTGCTGGCTCATTCCCTCCATTGGCTACAGCCTGGCTAATTGAAGGCTGTTGATTTTCACTAAGAGACAATCCAGTGCATCTTGCAAGGTCCCGAAAATCAACTCTGGCCCTTTACCACTTAACTTCAGACTGTGCAAAGGAGGGTCAGTGCAAACTCGATGGGTCAGTTGGACTCTTCCTACACTGTAAAGATTTTATGATTTTATACCAACTTGGCATGAGCAGTACCAGCTGTGGTAGTTACTAGCAGACTACAGCAAGGGCACTGCTGCAATGGCAATAATGGGAACACAAATCATCTTCTTGAGAAAGACGTGTAGTCAGCTCACCACAGAACCGCCATTACTGCCCGTGAAGTGCTATCGTAGCAATACTAGTCAGTCTTTGGAGCACAAATTGTTTGACTGGTGTGAGAATCTCCATGCCATTATTTACAGTAATGTTGATGTCAGTCTGAGCCTGCATAGCACCAAGCTGGGCTTTCATTGCAACAACTACAGATTTACTGACTTCCTTTTGATCTTCCTTTATAGCATCAGGGAAATTTGCAAGGCTTTGTTTGAACTTCAATGGGAACTGAAACCTTAGCCACCAGAGGCTGTACCATAGCTGGCTTCACCAATGCTGCCAACAAATTAGAAGTCATGTCCATGCTAGAAAGGATGGGCTCCAACTTCTGTGCAATGTACAATGGTAAGTTAGATCCTACCAATGCACCAAGCATCCCTGTACGCTTGTGTACCAATCTCCTGTAAACCACCACAATGGAGCCCTCAGAAAGTTTTGGCAGCAGAAACTGTGTGATTTTGCCATCCAGTAAGCCGCCATTCACCCTATACTTTCCCACTGATTTGCTGACTCAACAGGGGAAGGGGATGTCCTAGTGGTATTATCACTGGACTGTTAATCCAGAGACCCAGATAACATTCTGGGGACCCAGGTTCAAATCCCACCACAGCAGATGGTGGAATTTGAATTCAATAAATATCTGGAATTAGGAATCTAATGATGCACGTGAAGCCATTGTCAATTATCAGGAAAAACCCATCTGACTCACTAATGTCCTTTAGGGAAGGAAACTGCCATCCTTGCCTGGTCTCGCCTACATGTGACTCCAGACCCACAGCAATGTGGTTGACTCTCAACTGCCCTCTGGGCAATTAGGGATGCACAATAAATGCTGCCTAGCCAGTGACACCCTCATCCCATGAATGAATATTAAAAAATGCACATTCTGTCTTTTCTTCCTTCTGAAGTATGTGTAATAGCAGCATCTGAGCTGTTGGTCACAAAAGATCAAATAAGTGGAAGTGCTACTTTCAGTATTGTGCTTTTGTGTGTGTCTTTCACCTGAGGTTTGTGATATAAAATCTATGATTAGAACATTCTTAATTTATTTTTAGGTATGGATTTTCTGTGTCTCTGACAATAATAATTAACTTGCAAGTATTTCTGTAACTGCGGTGATTTATTTTACAGGAGTCAGTGAGAGCTACTTTGGCAACTCTGATGGTCTTTTGTCTACCTTATGATATCTTATGACTTTGGTTTTTCTAAACTTAGGGAAACACCCATAAATTAGAAGGACAGTCTTGGGTTTTAGTGTAATTTTGTTTTGGGTAGTTCAATGAAGTCTTTCAATAGAGATGGTTGTATACAGCAGTGCTCTTGAGAAGGGAAGATTAAAGTGAAAATAGATATCTTTAAGTTTGTGATAGTCCCAAACCAGAAGTGTTACGATAAATATCTGAAGTAATCACTCGAAGGTGAGTACTTTTAAGTTTAGGTATATGATAGATCCAGGAAGAATTAATCAGTCACAACCACTTTCTGCCTACTGATGTGTTAAGATTTTTTAAAAATCTGGTGTAAGTACTGCTGATTTTGGCTACTGTGCGAGGGATGTTATTTGGAATTTGTAAAGGAGTGTTTGGGGATTAATGGGGTTATATTTCTACAGCGCACTGAAAATATCTTTGAATTGGTGTTACAAGCAAACGATTATTGCTTATTTGATCTCTACCAACAAAACTAATTATATCTAAAACAATTTTTGTTTCATTGTTTAGAAACAACATCTGCGACATTTTGTGCTTACATTTCAGTGAGACACCGGCTCGTTAAAACCAAAACAAACAAAATATTATCTAACAATCCAGGTTTCAGTCTGGCATCTGATTTGGCTAGTAATAACATCATCTGGGATCGTAACAGGTTTACTGACTGGATAGGTTTCATTCTTGAACTCTGAAAATAAATGCAAAACAAAGAGTTGGATTCAGGAAAGGTAGTAGAAGGTGGAAGGAAAAGCTATAGCAGCACAACATTCCGTATTTTCCATTTTACACCAGACAGTGGAATGAGAAGAAAGTGAATCTCAAAAAGCAGCAATTTGCTCTCAATCTGGACATTGCTAGCAACACAGAGTGCGACAATCTCAGTGACTGCCAGCTTAATCATGAGCAACACTGTCTCCTCTAAGGAGCTCAGGCAATGTAGGCTAGCTAATTCCCTACTGCTGCCTCCATGTATGTGTGAGCTTTGCCCTGTAAGAGAGAAGGAAAAGTGCCAATGAGTCTTGTTACAAGATGTTGGTGATGTGCCTGGCATTGCTGATTAACAAGTATTTGGAAACAGCAAGAGGTTGGTAAGAGGCTTGCAACATTTATGTGGGAGGTGAATTATCTCAATGTCCTGCGAGAATCCTGATTGAGAGATTGTTTGAAAATGGGTGAAGGAAGAATGATGAAGTGAGCAGTATATGAGGTCAGTTGCGCAGTAGGGATGAAATGGCAATTCAATATGCATTTGTGTTTACTCTAGTCAATTTACTGAACTTAGTCTGCCACTGCAGCAAGGCTCTTTCTCCAGTGCTATCAGAGAAGCTGAGAATTATTTTTCTCTGGTCTGCTGCTCTGTTCCTCTTTTATGAAATGCTAGTTATGCAAACTCTGAGCCTCTTGTTGAACAGACTGCCCGTTAACGTATTCCATGCTGAGCTGCACAACGCAATCATTGAGACAACTAGTTAGCATTAGGTTTTCATGCTGAATGTACTTCCTCAACTAGGCGAAGTGTATGTGTGTGTGCACCATGATTCTGACCCCCACTACTGACCTAATTGAATTGTTTGTCCAGCAGTCTTTGTTAATAATTAATTACACTTGTACATTCTACTTTAAGTGTGTGCTATTTCCACCAGGTTTTAAGTCTAGCATGTGACTGAAACACATCTTCAATAAAGGAGACAGTTTTTTTTTTGCATTTTGTGATTTGAAAAGTAGTTTGGCATAGATATTCTCCAATTTGTAATTCATGAAGTCATATGTATTTTCTACTTTTGAATGGATGGCAAATTTGCATTCAATTATATGAAAGAGGTTTGCAGGGTACAACATTTAAAATTATTCTTCCTTCTTACTTTAGAAATATGACAGCAAAGTTTTGATGTTCAATGAACTGCATATTGTTGACAACTAGCCTAATTTGTAGATGTTTTCAACATAACAAATGCATTTGTCACATGTTTTGTCCCATAATTGATATTTTCCAATTTTTCTTGCTGTCTTTTTACCTTCCAGAATACAAAGAGAATATTTACAAGCAAAAGGATATAATTTAAAATTTTACTTTGTTGCCTTGAGGCACAGGGCTTGCCAGTTAATTGCGTTTATCACTCCAGGAAACATTGCATGGGTCCATATTGCTGTGATCCCTGATAAGGTTACTAGAATTTGTCACAGCTTGAAAAGAGAACAGCAAAATCTTTGCTTAAAGTAAGGCAGATTTTGAAATCTTGCATACTTATTAAATGGAAAAATCCACAAGATTTCAGAGTTTTGAACAAATCAACTGAATTTTCAAATATAAAAAAAAAGTTAGACATAAGTTAGAATCAAACGACATATACATACTTTGTATACTAACAACATCCCAAATTAAAGCCCTGAACTCTCAATGGTTATTCCTTCTATGCATGCAACTTTCCAAACAGCTCCCGAGTGTTTTGTGAACCCCAACCCTAACTTTTAGCTTCACCTACTGGCTCCCAGGGCTTTTCCTGAGTCCTAAATACCAAAGTTTCTTCCCTGTTTAGGCCAGATTGTGCTGGAGATGAGCACTTTGCTACATGCATCATCATTTAAGCTTTTTCTTGTACCCTTCAGCACAAAATAATAGTATGCTGAAGATTGTAGGTATGAATAAGTTGATGGTAAACCACAAGGATTCACAACTCAATGCATCTTTCAACGTCTCTCGCCAATCAAAGTATTATTAATGCATCATTAACATATCATTATTTTACCAACAAGATTTGATTCATTTATTTTTTAAATTTGTGTGTTTTTTCAAATAAACGTTGGAACATTAGGACATAATGAACTAACACAGTTAAATGTTTCTTATGCTGCTTAAAACTAATAAGAAACACAAGCAGATTCCTGATTGGGATAGTCTCATAAGTGTGGATTAACCAACAGACCAACCTTCATGTCATCTGAGACAGTGAATGTGGAGAGGCTACTTGATGAGTGGAACAGTGCAGCACAGCACACACCTACCTGTGTCCAACATTACTGCATAGGGTAAAAAATAAATTACTGCAGATACTGGAAATCTGAATCAAACATTTCTGAAGAAGTCATTTGCTTTTACTCATTCACGGGATGAAAGTGTCACTGGCTGGGCCAGCATTTATACCTAATTGCCCAGAGAACAGTTAAGAGTCAAGCGCATTCCTGTGGGTCTTGAGTCACATATTGTCCAGATGGCAGCTTCCTTCGCTAAAGGACATTAGTGAACCAGATGAGTTTTTCTGACAATGACCTGCTGAATTTGACATGAGTTCTATATGCTTGTTATTATATAGGGGAATGGTTCTGAAAGGGTTAATGCTGAAGACTGGCTTCAGCCCCACCCAATTTGATGATGTTGTACGGCCTTAGCTGTGGAATATCCAAACATTTTAGGATCTTGTAGGGGACAGGTTTGTTATCCTAGGTCTCCCAAACATTAGTAACATTATTTATCATACTAGTCAACAAGTATATCCAACAATAAACTACGTCTCGTTTAGTGCAAGCTCTTCTTTGTAGACTTTCTACTGTTTTTTCTTTGCTAATTTGGATTAAGTAGGCACTGTAGACCCAGTCAGGAAATGAGGATGGTGGTAGCAAGTTACATATTGGCAGATGGTGGTATCACATGCTCGTATAAAATGGTATGCAGTGATGTGGAGGGGAATTTGGTTTAGCTCCACAGAACGAATTTCAGTGGAGCTGGAGGAAATTTCTGGTTGCAGCTTTAGGAGCAACTCAAACAGACAGTCAGCAACAGAAGCTGTACAATCAAGCGGCTTGCCATAGATAAACTAGAGACAAGATGTAACAAAGCAAAATCTACAGTCAAGGGAGAAAGCACTTCAGACTGGTAAGGCAGAAACAGAAGCAACGCTGAGCTAGAAATTGCACAGACCCAGCACACTTGTCACGCTGGGCAGTTATATGTTGCAAAGAGTATCGATGAACTGTGGGGGCATTTCCAAATCTGAGTTCAGCCAATGAGCGACCGGGCATTGAAGACTGTGAGTGTAGCTGAAATCCCTGGAAGGGCAAAGGAAAAGCTTTTACGAATGGCACAGTTACAGGCTAAAAAGGCCAGAAGTAAATAAATAAATACTTCCAGCTGAGATTGAGCATTGTCACTGCAATTTGCAAACACCATGAGGCATTATGACAGTAAAGGAAAACAAGAGCATTGAAGTAAGTTAAACTGAGGTCGCTCACATGAAGTGAGAAGGCAAGTGGTAAAGGATCAATTTGAATCCTAAGTCAAGAGACTATGACAGAAGAAATAAACAGGGAGGCTACTGAGTCTGTAATAGGAGCAAGATACCTAAAATTGAAGTCTAGGCTAAAGCAGGAAGAAATCATTAAGGTTGCAAAAACTGGTATTCATTCAGAGAAGCCATTAAAGTGAATCGGAATTTTTATTAAAATTGTAAGGTAATGACCACTCTAAATTGCTAAGGGAAAGGTGTTGACCAAATGGGATTCATCTTTAAGGAATCAGGCAGCAAGATTTACTTTGTAATGTTAGCGAGTAGGACAGGAATTGTTCATTTTTGCTCATGAAAAGGTTGTAAATCTCAATTTTGGCAACAGAATGTAGGAAACCATCATTCTGGCCACAAAATACGGGAAAACCCAATCACCCTCTTAGTTCTCAGCACTCCTCCAAATCTGACCACTTCTATATCCCTAATTATCATAAATCTGCCACTGGCAGCAATATGTCTGGGTGGATAGACCCTAAGATTAGTAATTTCTTGTCTAAACAACTTTGCATCTCCACGTCTCTTTGCTCCCTTAACATGTCTCTTAGAATCTACTTCTTTGACCCAACATCTTTTTTTATGTCTCACAGATGAATTTTGTCCATTAAACCTCTAATGAACCAACTTGGGATGTTTTACAAAATGGAATACACTATATAAACACAAACTGTTATTGTTTGATTTTACCTAAAATTGGAATTAAAAACTAACAAAATGCAAAATTAAAAATCTCCAGTTAGATATATCGGGTTTCTTGAAATCTCTTCCAAATATTTTGGCATGATTCATGTATAAGACATTCTACAAGAAAGGTGCAGTAATATAAAGCCATGACTTTCAGTTATAGTGTTTGGAAAACAATTTATATTTGAATTTCCTTTTCTAATGGTAAAAAGTCCATGGAGACAACTTTCCTGATTTTACCACTCATTATACAAAGCTATATAAGTGTGCAAATATATCAGAGCAAAGTTTTGTTTGTTTTTTATTTATTCATTTTATGAGATGTGGGTATCGCTAGCTGGCCAGTATTTATTGCCCATCCTTGTGCGCCCTTGAGAAGGTGGTGTTGAGCTGCCTTCTTGAACTGCTGCAGTCCACCTGGTGTGGGTTGACTCACAATGCCATTAGGGAGGGAATTCCAGAGTTGCATTGGTTTATCTTCTGAAATTCACTGGAAATCAGCCAAAGCAGCACAAAAGATACAGGAATGTCAAGCAGAATTTATGGTCAGTACCAATTCCTTTTCTGGAATCTTTTACACTAATTTTAAATTTGCATCAGATTACTTCAGCTTTAATTTAAGCATGTAAGTCATAGCATATATTTTCAGTAAACAAAAAAAAAAACTTCAGATACTGGAAATCAGAAACAGAAACAAATTGCTGAAAAGTACAGCAGATCTGACAGCATCTGTGGAGAGAAATCAGAGTTAACATTTTGGGTCCAATGACCCTTCTTCAGAACTGATTGTAGCTAGGAAAAGGCGGGTATATGTGCTGAGGAAAGGATGGTGTTTGGAGGAGATGTAAATGGTAGGTGGAGATGAAACCCAGAGAGACAGAGAGAGAAAAACAGTTGGGCAGACAAAATGAATGGGTAAATGTCAGCCTGGGAGAATGAATACCTGCTAATGGGGACCATATATATACTCGGTACATTTGTTATGATTAGTATTAAAACATTCTTGAACTCTGATGGAATAAAAATTTAGAATCTGGAATAAACTGTGTAGATAATTTGATTTTTGTTTTATACTTTATCCATTATAGATTTTGCCAAAACATTCAATTGTCTCCTGTACTATAAATTGACCTTAGGAAACAATTTGACAATTTTATCAACAAATTACATGATAAGAACCACACGATTCATAATTTGGTTTCACCTGCATGCTACAAATCTGCCACGACAAATCCATTATCAAATCTAATTCTGCACCAGATAAACCAACGCATATCTTAACACAATGTGCTAAGGAAGATGATTAAAACATCTGATATAAGTTTACTGGAGCTGTATAGAATAGCAAGAAAATACTGCAGGGAAACCAGCCATTCAGCCCAAACTGCTATTCTTACAACCTTAACAACCTCGGTCACCACATTATTAAGTTGTAAATCAGCATGTCTTTTAAATTATTGAGAACTACAACTTTACACCCATTGCACAACATTGGTGGTTGTTTTAATTGGATCATTAGATCTCCCATTCTGTCAGAACTGATTATGACTCTGCCTAAGGAAGTGGAGCAATGAATGGACTATGTTTCCTCCTAGTCCTGTCTTTTCCAGACATTTAATTGTATTGAAAACAACTTTAACAGCACTGGAAAATTATTGTGTGGCTAGGAACTAGAAAATGGCTAATGATAGTGATCATTTTTCAAAGAAGGAAACAGAACTAATTGCAGTGCACCAGCCTAACATCTGGGGGTGGTAAAATTTTGATCTTCCATTGAAGATGAACTATCCTGCATCTAAAAAGAAATATGTTCCAGGCAGTCAGCATGGATTTCAAAAGGGATGATCACGCTTGACAAAACTCATTTGAATTATTTGGAGAGGTAAGAAACACAGTTGATTGGGGGAAATGCTGTCGATATAATAATCATATACTTTTGGAAAACCTTTGACATTGTACCACTTGAGAATATTGGAGTTTATTAAAGATGTTCGAATTAGAGAAAGGATAACAAATTGCATTAAATATTGTTTAAATGGATAGTGTTGTAGCATAGAGTTCAGTTCTGCCTTGTAATGTGTGCATAAAGAACTCACACTATTTACACGTTTATGTTCTGATATCGTACATTGTAGCATTAAGAGCATAAAGCTCACCTAGCCACATTTTCCAAGATGTGTCACTAGATAGCATTTTATGTCTATTGTTACTACCTGCTATAAATCACATTTGTGAACTCAGTTTGCTATCAAAGACAGCCTCTTACTCTGCAGAAGTCAAATCATTTGTCACCTAAAGGTGCTAAGATCTGTTCAAGTCTCTATTATATGGATGTAAAGTAAGCTGATTAATTAGCAGAAGTGGATGCAGATCAGTTTGAACAGATAGCTATCTATGCAAGTGCAAAAAGCATCTAAGAATGAGATGCCCAGAAAGAGCTTTACAAAAATGTTTAAATAAGAAAGGGATGACATTTAGATGTTGAAACCTATTGTAGCTCCTTTGTTAAAAAAAAAGCCTCTTCGAATACATTGTGCATTTTGAATGAACAATATGTAAGTGGATTAATCATAATTTACAATTATATTTTGAACTCCTGTTTGAAGATTTCTTTTGACTGTGCCCCATTGCTATGGAGAAGGACCTCATAGGGCTTTGGATCATTCACTTTTGAAGGCCATTTATTCTTATGGATGAAGAGGAAGAACACAGAGGCAAAACAGAAATGCTGCAGAGCCTCTGTAATATTTTACTTTTGTTTTATCTGCAGAATCTGCCTGTAGCTCTGTTCAAGTAGTCCTGTCTGGTTGTGGATGGACTGCATCAGATTCATTTGCAATTCATTCACATGCTGGAGGAATGAAGCTAGTCTCTAGCTTTTGTTATCTAAATGTGATGCTTACATTTGCTGAATGATTGGTGTGGGTAAATCACCACAAGTTACCTTTAACTCAGCTAATTATTAAAACAGCCTATTAAGACAATCAAGTACTGCAACAATGATTTACACTTTATTGCATGTACCAACCAAAATAAGAACCCTGAAGTAAGAAGGTAAGCCTCAAAAATCAACTTGGCTACTACTCGATTAATGAAAGAGACTACAGTTCCAACCAACAATGTCTATGTTTCTGAAGTCTCCAGGGTTCGATCCTTGCGCAGTGTTGTTCTTCAACGTTCTGCTCATGAAGGGTTCTGGTGTTGTACAGATTTTCTTCCTGCAGGTTGCAGGTCCATGATGTGATATTATTGATGGTTCTTTAAATTCTTTCATTCAATATGTTGCAAGTCTGCAGCTTGCCTTCTTAATATAAATAGTTTCTTTGTTGCTTGTTACATTTGGCCTTAACTGCTGTTTGAAGATACTGCTTTCCTGTGATTAACTCCTTAAATTCTTCTGCTGGGCATCATTTGTCCTTGTGGCATGAGGCAGCCATTCATTAAGCATATGAAAAGACAGTTTTGCTTATGTCGCTTCAACTCCTTCCTTTTCCAGGCATGGCTAATTGCTTTCAATTACTGTAAAAGTTTATCCTTGTCCTTAAATAGTTTATTCCAGATAGAGGTATTGCTGCTTCTTTCATGGGTAACAGCTTATCTTTGTTGAGACTTTCAATGCATGAACAGTAATTAAAATTCAGAAGTTTATAATGTCTCAATATGATTCTGAAGGCCCACATCATGGGTCTCCTGGTGTTACTATCATCATGCGTTAACTGATTGTGTGCTGACAATGCCACTGATCTATCACCTATCTCTTGTGTAAAGGGATCTCTTGATTTGACATTTTCTGCAGACTCACAATCATTTAAAAACATTTAAAAAGTATACACGAAGAGCTAATTAAATTAAATGTCATTTAGATTCATTTTAACAACCTTGCCCTTTAGCTGTTAATGTGAAAAAACAATTCAATTATGAATATATAGCAATGTATGTATTTAATCATTAGAATATATTTACCTTCTCATTAAACTCACAGAAGTGACATTGCGGCTCTTGTGGCACACTGGTAGTGTCCCTACCTCTGAGTCAGGAGACCTTGCTTCATGTCCCACTTGCCCAACAGATGTATAATAGCACTTTTGAACTGGTTGATTAGAAAACATCTATGGTTGGATACCATAGTGAATAAATCATGCACAGAGATAGTAGGAAAGTTGCCTGATTATGCACATTCTTGCTTAGAATCCTCAAATCTGCATCACGCACAACCACAACATTTTGCACTGTTTCAATTGTGGGATGTGGCTGAGGCTGGATGGTCAGCATTTATTGCGTAACCCTAGTTGCTCTTGAGAAGGTGGTGGTGAGCTGCCATCTTGAACTGCTGCAGCCCATATGCTGTGGATTAACCCACAATGCCCTTAGGAAAGGAATTCCAAGATTTTCACCCAGCGACAGTGAAGGAGTGGCGATGTATTTCCAAGTCAGGATGGTGAGTGGCTTGGAGGACAACCTGCAGGTGATCATACATTCAAAGAGTGGAGCCCTTTCCTGTTGATAAATGGAATTGCATCCTGTCATGGTGCCTTCAATGGAATATGTGTTCCCTTCAACAACCACTATTAATTTGGGGAAACCAGCAATTCTGTGGAAAGCAAAAGCCTTCTCCTTCACTTTTACAGGGAACATGGTCAAAATCAGTAAATTCCAAATCCTTACTGAGGATTGTGTCAGTCACTTGACTAATGCAGGACTTTACAGCAAACTGTGAAATGTTGCACATGCCCCAGTCCCACATCGAAATGGACCACAAGCAAAGAAATTCAATGCTGTTTTGACTTTCATCAGTACTGATCAGACCATGTGGCATCTTGAGTTGGACATCAGATCCTCATCCAACATTTCACGGAGGTGTTCAATTGCATCCTTTGTAAAGCACAATTACCTCACACACAATTCCTCAGACATAATTCTTCCCCATAATGGGGAGGTGATGGCCTAATGGTATTATCACTGAACTGTTAATCCAGGGACCCAGATAATGTTCTGGGGACTGGAGTTCAAATCCTGCCATGGCAAATGGTGGAATTTGAATTCAATTTTTAAAAAAAATCTGGAATTAAGAGTCTAATGATGATCATGAAACGATTGGCAGAAAAAAAGCTATCTGGTTCAGTAATGTCCTTTTAGGGTGAAGGAAACTGCCATCCTTACCTGCTCTGGCCTACATGTGACTCCAGACCCACAGCAATGTGGTTGACTCTTATCTTCCCTCTGGGCATTTAGGGATGGGCAATAAGTGCTGCCTGGCCAGCAATGCCCTAATCCCGTGAATGAATAAAGAAATTTTTCATGATACCTTTGTCTGAACACTGGGGTGGATAATTGATCTTCCACACATGCAATTGATGATCCCTGTGTGTGTGTGTGTGCATCTGTCATGCTATTAAGGAAAGTGATATAATGTCACTCATTGAAGTTTCAACAGCACAGAAGAAAACACCAAATATGATTGCAAATCATGGGAGTCATGCTCAAGAGGATTCTACAATGACCAATTTAAAGTGAGACACAATATTACACTGAAAGTTCATCTCAGTAATTCAATAGCGTATTTATTACAGACTTGGTCTTCAAATTTTTTGTCAACATATGTTTGGAACAGATTATTAAAAAGAATGCATTATAAATTAACACCGTGCTGCCTCATGCATGAAGAAACCTCTATAACGTTGAAGTCGTCTTAAGGTCAAAAGTGACATTATTTTCTAAAAGTGTTGCACAAGCCCTAACATTTTCACTATTTAGTTGCATTTCAGACTACTTAAACAACTTTGAACACTTCAAAAAAAATGACCTTTCAGAATAAACATTTGCTAATGCATCTTTCCTGTCTTAAACCACAAATAAGAGATCTAAAAAAATGACTCAAATTCATATCTTTTGCAGGATTGAGCCAAAGTTTACGAATTCTTACTCATTTGATTGGCAGCCCTTTAACTATCCTTAATTGGTTTAGGGTTGCAAATCCAATGTGGAATCCTCAATTATTGCGCAGGCTCTTTAAAGGTGCACCCGAACTTGCACAAAATTGCGATATGTTTGTTAGACGTACACTGATAATGCAATGCTAGATGCAGAGGAAATGCACCTCATCTTTCTTATCAATAGGAACAACTGCATCTCACTCAGTTTTAGCATCACCAATGTGTACAATCCAAAAATTATCTTTGAAAAATAAGTTGACATTCTTCTGATGAAAAAAGTCTCCATTACAACCCTCATCGTCAGAAAATGATACTTTTGTTTTACCGAGTAATATAGGCTTCCTGAGGGAAAAAAAAATCAAGGCAAACTACTATTTCTATAAAAGCAGCCAATTATGGAAATGCACAGCATGATCTGATTAGAGCTGCACATTATAGGTTGTGACTGTCAGGTGGAATTGCTTTGCACAGGAAGGTTTTGTCAGAATTATAAACCCTTCTGTTTTTATCTTCTTAGTAATTCCTGAGCGGTCAAAATAGAATTTTTGTTTATTTGAATCAAAACTGCATGTGTGAAAAGTAGAGACAGTAGTGACTAATGAAAGGATAATTCCTGCCTCAGAGACATAAAAGACCATACATAGTGTCCTACATGAGTTTAAGTGATTCTTGTGCAACCGTAATTACTTCTTGCTAAAAACACAATAATTATGCAGTTCCATTTTGCAAGGAATGCTCGTGAACATCTAACAATATAAAATGAAGTGTATTTCATTCACGAGATTCCCAGCAGCATTATATTAATTAAATACTGAAGACTGTATTTCACTGAAGGGTTTGGTTAAGCATGTTGGACATAGAACTCCATGAGGATTCAACTTGTTCAAACACAAATTTGGTAGACACTTCTGGCAGACTTTGCAAAGATCCCTGCTGTAGATATGTTCAATAATCAGAATCAGCATTCATTGTATACCCTGGAAAATAAGAATGCCTTGATCTGAGTTGAATTAATTTACTTCAAACAGATTTGCTTCTGGAAAAGAAATTGTATTCACAAAATCAGGCTTCTCATTTTGATGAGTTAAAGGAAGTCTGGTAAAAAGAAAAACTGTCAAAAAATTACTCTGTTCAGAATTGATTAACTATAAAGAAATGTCTGTAATCGCTCCATATTTTCAAGAATAAGTATGTGATGGGAGAGTAATTGCTTTAGTAATGCTCACTACCAAAGAGACCCTATAAATTGATCACTGGCCCTTGCAACATTAGGCAGAACCAAAAGTTGGCACGATCAATTACACTGTCTAAGGTTTTGCAACACAACACTGTGAAGCTTCCAGACTATGCATGGAACCTTTTGAGGGTCTGATGTCGCAAGATGTGCGGCAGAATTGGGCAAGAAGTCTGATGGGACAATTTTGTATTCAGCTTCGTATTTTACTAAATGCGCCAAACAAGCCAGACTTTGAGAAAACTTGAAAAGGAAACCAGAGAGTGAATCTGGCAGAAAAAAAACTTGCCACTTGCTCTGAATGACCTCCATGCTGTACAGAACCAAACAGCAGCCCAGGATATGATCCGTACAAAGTTCATGCACCCCTCTTCCACAGACATTGGCATCTGCCAATTCCTTACAGCCATTATGGCCCCACTCCCATTTGCTTGCAGAGCATTTCTGGAACACACTGGCAACTTTTCAAGGCTGCTTCAAGGACACTTCATCACACTGACAGGCACCAGGATCTCCAATTGGATTAGGATCCATCTCGCATAGCGATGCGCGCAGCATCCAAGATTTGCCTCACCCTGCCATTAGCCCAGTCACAAGAGCAGGCAGGTTGCCTTACCGGTCAGCATTCCTCAGTTAAGTGGGTGGACATTTTGCTGTGCAGTAGTGTGCCACATCAATCTCACACCTGCACCATGTGCCAGCAGCTTTTACACCGAACACACTCCATGTGCATCGAGCAAGCGGACGTGTCTCAAAGATATTTTTGGGGGCGGGTGGTGGTGGGGTTGAGGGTTGGTGGTGATACGGAGAAAGGTGTGGGAGTCCTCACCGAAGTCCATGCAGTCATCCTTCAGTCAGGGCATCCCAGCTCCGTAGGTCAAGGTAGCCTCCTATAACAGTCCAGAAGATTGGCCACAGTCAGCCATCACATGTGTAGCTGCACTGTTGCAGCTTCTGCACAATGAGTGCCGTTGTGTTCCACATAACTGCTTCTATTCCTCCCTGTGCATGTAGATGGAGTCCCTGATTGGCAACAGCATTGGGTCCTCTCCTGCCTAAGTAGATTTCTGATCCCAGGCAGTCTGCTGAGTGCCAGGAGAGCTGGATATTTCTTCCTAGGCAGGTGCAGAGCTAGACAGTAAGGTGCTCTCCAGACTGTCCTCCTATAATCTTTACCTCTCATGTTCACATTGGGTATCAGAGCAGGAGGGAGATGTAGGAAGCAGCCTACTTCTCTGCACTTTTGTCCTCAGAAATCCAACAGGTGACTTCCGGGGAACTGGGCATTTCCATACTTGCTGGCTGCCCTGCAAGACAAAAGAGAGAGAATTCATTGTGACCAGTGGTTAGAAGCGATGTGTAATGAATGACAATGACAAAAATGTTATTATGAGAGATGCAATGGAACAAAGGATGGTACTTGGTCATTTGAGGGGTCATATATGTCCCAACATTCCTGCAAGAGTATCCTGGTCTTCTCCTGTTCTCACTCTGCCCTGTTATGAGCTGCATTCTCCTGTAATGAGGGTAAGCGATGGATTGAATGAGATTCAAGAGGGCTACATAGCTTTCAATGCTGGTACAGATGGTGCAAATTTGACAGTGTTCCAAGGAAGTGAGGAAACAGCAAAGAGAGTGAGACCGAGGAAGGGAAGACATCGTAGGCCGTGGCAGTGGCAGAGAGTGATCTTTGATGAGAATTGGGTGCAGTAGCAGTGATAGGAAGCATAAAAAGTGGCAGAAAGAAGAATGTAGCACTTACCTTCTCTCCCCACAGCTGGTGGATTGTTCACACCCTGAAAATGGCACTGACCTGAATGGCAACCTGGAGCCAGGCTGCCAAGTTCTGGTTGCCTGACCTCCTCTGCTGGTCCTCTGGGAAGAGGACGCCCTCTCCTTTGCACCATCCCCTCTACGAGGACCTCCAGGTCCCTGCCGGATAATTTGCATTGTCACCTTTGATGTTTCCAACATGTTCAGACTCCGTTCTTGACCAAAAATGGTAATATTTGGAATGCCAGTGCTTATCCAGCTGCACGGTGGACTATTAAAGTTGGTGCCAGTGCAATGGGCACTGATCTCTCACACCAGGAAGAGCACATGATAAGATGGGGTGGAATCGAATGTAAGGGATACCATAAAGTGAGATAACAATTACTGTCATGAATTTGGTAAAATATAATTAGAGGACTCGTTCAGCTTTACAACAAAAATCCCTCCAAAAAAATTAACGTCATTCAGACTTAACCTAAAAGAAGTTAGATTCAACCACGTGACCATAATTTTACCGTTGCAATATGGGTGACAATGGATGTAAAATTATAGGAGGCTATGTTGAGTTGACTCTGCACCTCCCTACCCAACATCATCATGGTTGAACACAATTGCACCAGTGGCAGATTCAAGCAGGGACTCTGCATGGAATCATAAAGCGATCAACTCGATATCAATTGAAAACATTGAGGAAGCAAGGGAGGACCATTTCATGAGCCCTTCAGCATTTTGCAAGCAGCATGCGGCCAACATGGCAAGCCTTGGCAGTATTTATAAAGTGGAAATGTGGCAACATCTTTGTTGGGTCAGCTGCAGTATGCAAATGTTCACAGAGGGATTATCATTTAATTGCAAAGAAGGAGAAGGGCAGCATTTGTTTTGGCGGATTCTGATTGTGGTCTCAACTCCACTTTACAGCCAACATTGCAGAAACCTTAAAACTTCTGTCTATCGAAAATCTACCAAACTCAGCTTTCACTACTTTGTGGTGAAGAGGATTCCACAGAATTGGGACCATCTAATAGAAATAAACTCTTTTCATCTCAATGATCAAAGTGAAACATTTTGTGCTTAAATTGTATCCCTTAGCTATAGCCTTCTCTAACAGGTCCCCTCAGGTTAACATACATCTCGCTAAAAATCGAGCCACTGAGTTTAGGAGGTGGACCAAACAGCTGTAGCTGAAGGATGAAGGAGTCCTGGCAGCTGCCATGAAAATGAGAGCACCCATGCAGAAAACTCTAGCTGAATCATAGAATCCCTACAGTGTAGAAGCAGGCCATTCAGCCCATCAAATCCATACTGAACCTCTGAAGAGCATTCCACACAGCCTCCTACCCTGTCCCTGTAACCCTGCATTCCCCAAGGCTAATCCACCTAGCCTGCACATCCCTGGACACTATGGGGAATTTAGCATGACCAATTCATCTAACCTGCGCATCTTTGGACCACAGGAGAAAACTGGAACACCTGGAGGAAACCCAAACAGACACGGGGAGAATGTGCAGACTCTACGCAGGTATTCATCCAAGGCTGGGATTGAATCTGTGTCTCTGGCACTGAGAGACAGCAGTGATAACCACTGAGCCAACATGCCATCCTGAAAAAGAGACAGTGAAAGCTCTTCCTGTGTATGCTTCTAATTGGCTACCCTGATGGTCACATGGATGCAATTGATGATGCCCTGACCCTGGAGAAATTCACTCAGAGGGCAAAACCCTGAGCTTTTGCACCTGGGAGTCAACATCGGTTTGCAATTGAATGTACTTGGCAGTTCTAGTAAGAACAGTGACCTGTGAGATGTAATAGTATGGAGCCATTTGTGAATGGCTAAGTAGGACCTTGGCTGAGGCATGGAAGGACACAGATGTAAAAATGCTTATGCCCACACTGATTGTGATGTCTACTGCCAGGTATGAAGTCTTCCATGAGCAGTGACCACCTGTTGGCAAGTCACTTCTCTTGCTTATTCTCCAACATCTCCAGGTAGTTCCAACTTTGATGATCCAGGCTGCACTGAATTTATGGTCTTTTGAAACCTTGCTGTCCCTTGTTCCATTTTGTTCAGTTTACCTCGCATATTTCAAAATAGTACTCCAACAGAGCCAGTATAATCGTTTCTTTAGTCATTATTCGATTATGGGATGTGGATTGCATTGGCTGCGCAAGCATTTATGGCTCACTCCTAACTGCCCTTCAGAAAGTGATAGTGAGATTCCTTCCTAAACTACTGCAAACCTTGCCATGTAGATAGAGTGCAGTTAGAGAGGAAGTTCCAGAGTTTTGACCCAGTGCCACTGAATCAATGGTGATATGTTTCCAAGTTAGGAATTTACAGGTGGCGATGTTGCCATGTATCTGCTGCCCTTCCCCATCCAAATGGTAATTGTCATGAGTTTGAAAGTTACCGTCTGAGAAGTTTTGGTGAACATCTACAATATATCTTGCTGCAACTGTGCATTGGTGGTAGGAGTGGATGTTTGTGTGTGTGATATCAATCAAGTTGGCTGCTTTCATTTGTATGGTGTCAATCATTGAGTGTTGTTGGAATTACACTCACCCAGGCTTCTAGGGACTAATCCCTCACAATCCTGACTTGTGCTTTATATAATAGTGGACAGACTTTCAGGAGTCAGGTTGTGAGTTACTTGCCGCAGGGGGTTCCTACCTCTGATCTGCTCTTGGAGTCATAGTATGTATATGGCAAATCCAGTTCAGTTTCTGATCAATGGTAAACCCACCCACCCCCCCCACCCCAGGAAGTTGACAGTGGGGGATTGAGTGATGGTAATGTCATTGAATGACGAGGGCTGATTGTTAGATTCTCTCCTGTCGGTGATGGCTATTATATAGCATGAAATGCACTTGCCACTTGTCAGCCCAAATCTCAAAATTGCCCAAAGTCTTGTTGTATTTGTAGATGGACTGCTTCAGCATCTGAGTCTGAAATGGTGCTTAACATTGTGCAATCACTGGTGACCATCGCACTTCTCACATTTAAATTGAGGAAAGGTCACTGATTATACAGTTAAAAATACTTGTGCCTAGAACACTACCCTAAGGAGCTCCTGCAGTGGTATCCTGGCTCTTAAGTAACTGACGTCCAATAACCATAACCACCTTCCTAAGTAGCAGAGTATTCTTTGATTCCCATTGACTCTAGTTTATCAGGGCTTCTTGATGTCACACTCAGTTAAATATATCTTTAACTTCAAGTGCAGTTATTCTCATCCCCCCTCTGCTGTGCAACTGTTTTGTTCATGATTGAACAAAGAGATCATGATTTAAGTAGCCCTGGTGGAACCCAAAAAGAGCATCAGGGATTATGTTATTGCTAAGCAAGTGCTGTTTGATAACAAAATGATGATCCTTGCTATCACTTTACTGATAGAAGGAGTCATCAATGGGTTTTTCTTTTCTTTTTGCCTATTTTTATCCATTTGCTTCATACTGTATTTCTGCCTCAATGGACCTGATCTTCCCCAACCCAATGTGAAGACCCTGTGGTCATACCACAACCTCAGCCAGGCTCACTTCCAGCTCGGAATTAGCTTTTTAGCCATCTGAGTTGGAGTCATTTGGAAATCCAGTATGTTCTTGGCACATACCCTGAGATATGCAGGCTGCAGGAACATCAAGGAGAAATCAGCACCATGGTCAGGGCTTCTATTTTCATCACCCATCTGCTTCCATTTCCACTCCTGGTGAAACCTAAAATTCAGCCCATAGTTTCTGCTAAAAATCCAAAAAAACTTGAACTGTGTCAGATAACTGATCACTTATTCCAATTATGATGTTGAAGTGACAGAGCTTGATTATTTAATCAGAACTTCATTTTTTATTGTTCAAATAGGATTAAGGGCTAAATATATTCCTTTCACTACACAGAGTGGTGTGCCACTTAGTGACACAGTGGCTGTCAAAATCTGATCCAAGTTATGTTACAGCTGAGTCTGGGAAAACTGTATTAAATATAAGAACAGAAATATAAAAAGGCTGCAAATATCGTTCGTGTTTGCAGTAATAAATCAACATTAGTACAAATGGGCGTGTTACAACTGCTCCTTATTTCACAAGAGCAATGATAAAATCAAGTGATAGATAATTAGTCTGGTTGATCTATTATTTATGAAACACCACTGCTGCAGAACAATAAACTAACTGGAGATAGACACTTCTTTCTGCAATTTGCTGAGGATAGCATTTGAAAAAAAGGAAACTTTTTTTAACAATTCACAAGTCAAATGAACTTAATATGTATATTTGATACATTTGTCCCAATTCTGTTCCATGAATGATTGAATCTCAGACGCAATATGATAAGTATAGCAGAATATATTATATAAAGTTGTGATGAAGTGACTAAGAAATTAGAATGATTTGAGAAAGTAAAATTTGTAGCAAGTTAATAAAAATGAAAGGAACTGTGGATACAGTAAATCAGAAACAGGCACAGAAATTACTGGAAAAGCACAGTAGGTCTGGTAACATCTGTGGAGAGAAATCAGACAATTTATAGCAAGTTCAGGTTCAAATCTTTGTTGCCAGCATTTTATACGATCGTATTTTCCTTATGTCAATGTAAATAATGAATCAAGGATTAAATCACTGATTGTAAATCTTAGATGGTCTGTATACCACTTAAATTAACTGTAATGCCTAGTTGCTAGTGTGGCATTTAACAAAGTTAACAACATTGGGCAAGAGAATTTGCTCTCAAAATTATGGCAAGTTTAAAGCACGTGCTATTATTTATCGGCAAACGGTACCACAACTTTAGGTGAAATTAAATATGTAAAGAGTGATGTCTGAATTATCCTCTCCACCACTAGCTCCATAAAAAAAGAGATTAATGGATAAAGTGATGCCTGTATGTAGCCAATGCAATGTTACTGCCACTTCTCATGGGGCATTTTTCTGTGCAAAAGTGTGGAAGGGTTCAAGTGGATATAAATATGCTTGGTTAATGTGTTCATCCTAACTGAATAATTGATATGTCTGGAATCCTGGTGATCTGAATGCAAGACTTGCAGCACTATCAAATATATAATGCCAAGGTGAGACTATGAATATGAGAAAGGAGTCATGATTATTAGAGATTTCTAGAGGAGTGATGCATGAAGTGGAGTTGCTTGGATGTGGTATTTGATCACCTGAAAGAGGTGATTGTGCTTTTCTAGTTGTTTGGCAACATTGTTTATGTTAATCTCTGAACAGATGGTAGGCAGAAAGAGCACAGGAAATTTAGGAACAAGTCGACAGCTATGACCTGCATGGATTCTTCAGTGCAATCAAGCCCATCTGTGGCCCAAGTACCCAAGACTTATCTACTGAGAGCTAAGAATGAAGTAGCTCTCATGAAGGACAGCCAGTAAATGCTATTTGGAAGAAGTCATTTTAGGATCTCCTCAACTAAGACTTAGTTCTTGATGTGGGTGCCTTCAACCAAATCCTACAGCATTCTACCCACAACCATCTCAACACAATCTCATCCTGAAAAGAGACTGAGAAAGGTCTTTCTGATAAATGAGGACCAACAAGGCTGCAGCATGAATCATATCTCTGCTGAAATGCTAAAATATGGCAGAGAGGCACTCTAGGCTTGTATACATAATCTGATCTCCTTTATCTGGAAACAGCAGAGCATGCCAGAGAATGACTACAACACTATAATTGTAAACATATTTTAAGGAGGGAGATGACAGTGACTGTGATGACAATAGAGGGGTATCCTGGTATCTGCCAGAGGAAAGATCATCACAAAAATCACCTTCAAACACCTCTTCCCAGATGCTGAAGAGCTTCTACCAGAGCCACAATACAGACTCTGACTATCAAGAGGAAATGTGAACAAAATCTTCGCAGCAAGACAAGTCTTAAAAGTTAGGGCAACAGTAACCTCTAATTACATTGACCTCATAAAGGTCTTCAACTCTGTCAAAATTTGATGCCTGTGGAAGTTCACCACCATCTTGCACCAACATAATGGTGTGCAAACTGCAAAATCATAAAATCCTTACAGTGCAGATAGAGGACATTTGGTCCATCAAGTTTGCACCAACTCTTCAAAGACCAACCCACCCAGACCCATCCCTTCACCCTATCCCCGCAACCTCACATTTACCATGGTCTGCAGATCTTTGGACGTGGAAAGAAACTGGAGCACCCAGCAGAAACCCATACAGAAATGGAGACAAATTGTAAACTCCACACAGTCACCCTAGACTGGAATTGAATCTGGTTTGCTGGCGCTGTGAGGCAGCAGCGCTAATGACTGAGCTACTGTGCAGTCCTTACTGTGAACCTCAATAACAGATCCACTACAGATCCAATACATGAACAAATTGGGGTCAAGCAAGGCCACATCATCGTAACAATGCTCTTCTCCAACATAATCCTCACCAGTGCATAGTAGATGCTAGACATATTGGAAGGTCATAATGAGAGTTACTCCCTGCAGGATACCTATCCTCTGACACAATCTTGCATTACTGCATTTATATGGCCAATTTTGTTCAGTTTATGGTCAATGACAGCCCCCAGGATATAGACTGATGGGGTAGTAATTGTTTTGGTTGGTTATGTGTATAGGACATAATGGACAATTTTCCACATTGTTGGGTCAATGCAATTGTTGTTGCTGTACCACAACAGTTTGACTTGAGTGCAGCAATTTCTAGAGCACAAATTTTCAGTACAATTGCTGGCATACCCAGTGGCTTAAGCCATTGTTTGACATCATGTTGTGGGAATCAGATTGGCTGAAGACTGGCATCTGTGATGCTGGACACATAAAGAGGAGGCTGGGATAGATCATGCACTTGACACTTCTGGTTGAAGATTGCTTCTGCCTTATCCTTTGAATGGATGTGTTAGATTTTTGCCATCATCGAAGATGGAGATTTCTGGAGCTGCTTCCTCCAGTGAGTTGCTTAACTTTCTACCATAATTAATGACTGCATCTTGCAGAATGTAGATTTGATCCATACTAAATGGGATCACTTAGCCCCGTCTACAACATCTACATATGCTGTTTATCACACAAATAGTCCTGTGCTGTCGCTTCACCAGGTTGACTCCTCATTTTTAGTTATATCTGGTACTGCTCCCGGTCATGCTGCTTTGCACTCTTCATTGAACCGGGATTAATTCCCCAGATAATGGTACTGCTAGAGTATATGCCAGGCCATGAGGTAACAGATTGCACGTAAGTACAATTCTGATGCTGCCAATGGCCCACTACATCTCATGGATCCCTGGTCTTGAGTAGTTAGATGTTGTTTGAATTTAATCCCTTTCAGCACATTGATAGTGCCACACAACACAACGGTGGGTGTCCCAAGTGTGGAAATGGGATTTTATCACCACAAAAAATGTGCAGTGGTCACTCCTACAATATTGTCACAGACAGATACATTTGTTGCAAGTAGACTTATAAGGATTGGATCAAGTGTGTTTTTCCCACTTGTCAGTTCCCTCAACACCTGCCACAAACAGAGTCTCGAAACTATGCTTTTTAGCACTTAACCAACTTGATTAGTAGTGGTGCTGCTAAGCCATTCATGGTGATGAACTTTGAAGTTCCCCCAACCAGAATACGTCTTACATGATAAGGAGTAAACTGGCCTTCTTTGGTCTTGATCCAAGACCAACGCATTTGCTGCAGGATGCAGACAATGCATGTGTGTGCACACACTCAGGAAGTCAAACTTCAAGATATTCTTGATGCATTCATGGATGCATATGAAATAATGGGTCTTAGACTAAACATCTTGAAGACAAGTATCCTCAAACAGAATTCTCTCTGACTATCAAGATCCACAACAAGCCACTGGACAATTCCGATAGCTTGGGAGCCTTGTCTCCACAAGTGCAGACATTGATAATGCAATTGAAATTCATCTCTTGTGTGCCAGTACAGCCTTTGGCCATCTAAGGAACACAGCATTTAAAGTCATTAAGCCTGTTACCAAGTGCATGCTCTACAGAGCAACAGCCACTTGCCCTCTTGTATTCATGAAGACATGGACAATGTCAAATCCTTTGAGAAACATTACCTTTTGCAACATGTGTAAAACCAACGGTTCACAAATGCTTCAGTATCAGTGTCTTCTCTCAGGTAACATCCCCAGTATCAATACATTGACTGACATAAGCAATCAGCCAATGTCATTTACATGCCTAACGTAATTCTTTGAAAACCAACTCTCCACTACAAGCTTTGTCATAGTGAACAGCTAGTAATGCCCTTTAGGGAAGTAAACTGCCGTCCTTATCCGGTCTGGCTTACATGTGACTTCAGACTCAAAGCAATATGTTTGACTCTTAACTGGCCTCTGGGCAATTAGTTATGAGCAATACATGCTGGCCTAGCTAGTGACGTCCTCATCCTATGAAAGTAGAAAAATTTTATCAAGAGAGCAGAGGTAATGCTTCAAAGACATCAGTAAAGCCTCCCTGAATAAATACAAAATCACCACGGTCATGGGACCCTCTAGCCAAGGACGACCCAACATGGAGAAGAAGCATCTGCACATGTGCCAACTATATCACACATTTCTGATAATCCTGGATTGAGGTCCAGTGCAAAAACCTGTCCTTTCCATGCACCAGCCTCTTCAAACAGCACCTGATCTTCCCGTGTCAGTGTTGCAGATCCTGTATTGGACTATTTAGTCTCCTTGAGATACATAACAACAGTGTAGAAGAAAAGCATTCTCAATTTTGCAAAATTGTCCAAACGAAAGTACTTTAGTGCTTAAATGACTGTAAAACTCTTTAAGGATGTGTAAGATCCTGTAAAATTACACATTCTTGCTGACTATTATCTATTGTTTTTAGAAATTTCTTTAGTGATTTCTTAATTGTAAAGAACTTGATTAGTATGCAGTCTTGTTAAAGAAGCACCAGATTTTTTTGTGGAAATAAAGATTCAGAACTTGGACCTCAAGCTGCCTGAATACATAATATATGCAGTTATATGTGCCATGTTAAACTAAGCAGCCTGTGAATACAATTGGACAGTTTATCACATGAAAGGTCTTTTGACAAATTGCATATTTTCAGATTTGATAGATGAATACAAGCACAACTGGTAATTCCAAAACACAAATCAGATCTAAAAAAATGTCAAGAAATAAAATGCAGCATTGTGCAAATAACTCATGTGAAAGACAGCACAGTCTCTGACTACCAAATTTAATTTAAATTAGCCATCCCCCATGACTAATATATGCTCCCCATGTCTCATTTGTTCTTATTCCATAATCTGCAATCATGGTAAATAGTAATTCTCTCCAAATGAACCACGTTCTAAGCATTTTATTCAAGACAATTAAAGTTAATTTTTGCCTGCTTGGTCTATTTTATCTTTAAAATTTACTACTGTTTGTCTTAACTTTTGAGCTACAGTAGACTAAATATTTATTTACATTGTATTGAAAGCAAAGATGCATTGATTCAAATTCAAGCAAAGTTGATATATGCATGTTCATAGCATTATTTATCATAATGCATCAGTAAACATTTAAGTGTTTTTACATAAGTTGCAAATATGCAGTTCTTTGCCTCTCAATAGTATTGCCATTTGCTCCTCAATTACTTTCAAATAAGTGCAATAAGCAATCCTGTTTGTGTCATGAAAAACTTCTTTTGCAATCTTATATGAAATGCTAACCTCAAGGAAGTAAGACTATCTGACACAGTTCAATTCTCCATTCATTCATCAAGCATCTTCCAGAATTAAACACTCAACTGAGTTAGCTTGGGACTGTGGACTTCATTAAATAATGTACTGCTTGGGAGAAATAGGACTTTGGCATCATTCTGTATCAACTCCTTCACCACAAACGTAAGGTTTATTCAGACAATTGTATTTAGTGCTTCCTCAACTGCAATTCCTGATTTATTCATGCCTGAAAAACTTATGGAGAGAAAGAGCAAAGAAGAATGTGAGGAAGAGGAACAATGAATGGCGTGTAACCTGTGGATATCTTGATCTAATTTACAGCAAATAAAGTGCTTTGGAGCTGTGTTCACAGCTGCAATCAATGATATGAAGTGGCCAAGTTACAGCAGCAAGCCTCACAAACAACTATGTGATCATAAGCAGAAAACCATCTTTTTATTTAGGTTGATTGGAGGTTAAATATTTGCCACCCATGTCCTTTAAAGCTCAGCTAATTTGATCATCATTGGTTCTACTGAGCCTCTCTTAGGGGTGAACATTGAAGGCTTCACAATCCAGTACTTCTTCCAACTGGTGTTCAACATGGGAAAGTCAATGGATAAGAGCATTCATCAACTGAAGGAGAATGATGGAGGAATATTCAGTGAGAATTTTCTGTAGTGATTGTAATGAGGTCAGCCAGGTAGACATAATAGAATATGTGTTTCCTGATTGGGGCTGTTAATCTGGTGCAATCAGGGAGCCCTGGCTGACAGATAAGAACAGGAGTATCAGACATCCTGTTCACTCTGAGAGCTAGCTCTGAGGGTGCTGGATCAGCGTCA
Organism: Rhincodon typus; assembly: GCF_021869965.1. Lineage (NCBI taxonomy): Eukaryota > Metazoa > Chordata > Chondrichthyes > Orectolobiformes > Rhincodontidae > Rhincodon > Rhincodon typus. The sequence continues at coordinate 53,463,685 of NC_063345.1, forward strand.
AGGACTGCCCACAGAAAAGTAAAGGGTGACTTGCTGACAGGATTCCTGCCTCTGTGAAGTTACTTCAGTTTCCTTGCCCACATTTGACCTGGTGTCATGAGCCTACATGGTATTGGGAATTAACGTTGAGGACTTCTAAAGTCAATCCCGCCTTCCTTGCTAAACTCTCGACTGCATCAAAATATTATTGTCCTTGAAACTATGACCTCTTCAATAAATTCAATTAATCAGTCAGATTTGACCTTCTCTGAACAAATCCATGTTAATCTTCTGATCAATCTGTGTGTTTAAAAAAAATTCCAAACTCCAGTTCATATTGTCCCTCAGATGTAATAGACTAGATATTCTGAGTCTAATTGCCACTCTAGTAATTTCTTTTTGCAGTAGTACTGAAATTCACATTTTTAGCCTTGAATTCCAGCCATGCTCCTTCAGAGATGTAACGTGTGGATGAAATTCACACAGTTTCCCCAAAATCAAACCACTCCCCTTTTGCAGCAATTAGTGTGCCAAATTCTGTGATTTAAATGTCTCACAGCACAACCTGACATTTTGACAGCTACTGTAAAAGGATAAGTCTGAAAGATAAGTTTTGGGTCAAGGCATCAGTTAATTAAGGGATTAGAGTACAATCTGGGTAGGGTGCCAGGTAGGTAGAGTATCTGGGTGGCAGGTGGGAAGTGTCCCAAGTCGGCAGGATGCTAGGTGGGTCACATACCAGGTGGATAGTGTGGAAGATAAGTGGGTGAAGTGTCTTTGACAGTACCTGGGAAATTCCCATTGAGTATGCTTTGCCTGAGATTCCACGTGGGTCTCAATTTGAAACTCAAGTCTTTACTGTTTCAACAACGCTTTGATCATCAGAATTATTCAGGCCATCAGGTTATTCCCTTTAAGGTAAGGTTAATTTTGGTGTATAATTTTGGGGGGTATTCCTTCATCGTTCTGTCATCCAGCATCAAAACCTGTCATTAGAGAGGATTCAACAATGATTGTTCATGCCTTTGCTATTTCCCTCTTTACTTCTATTATCAGCCTGTCACACAGTTCATTCAGACGAAGAAACTTTCTACTTTCAAAGATGCTAAACAACTTAACCTTTCTTCTGTGATTGCATTTACTCCAGCCAATGTTTCATACTTCAACTCAATGACATCATTTGCATCATCATCCTGTTTTGTACAGAAGACATATGAACTAAATTCCCCAAAAAAGGTTACATCATGTCATTTTGAATCTTAAACAGTTACATTTTATTTTTCCATTTCTATTTTTATTTATTTCTGCAATTGCTTAATCCGATCTTTATTTCTCCCTCTCTATCCAATTTGATATTGAATTCATTCATTTCCATTCAAATTTCCTTCTTGGCCAATAAATTCCTCACTTTGGCTGGTTAAAGACGTACATAGCTGCATACCCTATTGTTAGGTCCGAGATGTCCACTTTCCTTCAGTCCAACACTATAAGCTTGCGCTTTCAGGTGAGAATGGCAATGACTAAGCATATAAAGGGCAAAAGTAACTTGTCCCAGATGCCTGCAAAACTATGGCCCCTATTTCAGCAGTCAGCCTCATTACTTCAAGACCTTTCTTGCTGATCCTATACAGCTTTGTTCATGTTATGTTGCAATTCTGGCGAATCTGAGTCATTTGTCAATAGAATCTTAAGGCCCTGTTACAATGAATCAGCAGTGTCAACATATCATTGTTCCATATCATAGAAGAAAGGAACTATGCAGAGGTGATGATGAGTTTATATTTTTCTACAAGAATTCCAAGCATTGTAATTTATTTATGCAAATCTTGAATGTTTAGAATCCCTAAACACTTTTGGAAATTGAAAAAAAAACCCTGTTGTATTGTTGAAGGTGCTTCAGTTGCACCTTCATGGTTTTAGTGAAGAGATTGAGAGAAATTGACATGTTCACATTAGAGACTTAATGTTGCTGCTCTTGTATTGGGCTTGATCACACTGTTGGAGGTGCAGGGAAGGCTGCATACATAGTTCATCATACTTGTTCTTTGTTTAGATTCTTTGGTCCAGACACAGTATTATCGTTACTAACTCTACTGAAAATAAGCTTCTTCCAAGATATAAAGATTAGCACTTCATTTTGTAATCACTCTTTATTTCAAATATATACCTTTCCCTGTGTGCAATTACGAGGGATGAAAAGAACAGTAAATTATTTGAAATTTACACTTCAGTAGAAAATGCCAAGAACGTGCACCCGAAAATATAAACTGCATATTATTTTCGTGGAAGCAGATTCACGGAGCATTTCCAGCATTATTTTTGTCTCAGATTTCCAGCTTCTGCAAGTTTCATTTTCCTTTCTGAATGCTATTCTGTTTTATTAATAAGGTTGGTGCAGTTTATGGACAACATCTATCAATCTACAAATATATCTATGTTAGTTTTAATGATGAATTATCATGGACCTCCTTCAATGTTATATCTGTGCTGTGATTTGAAGACAAAGCAGTTCATCCACCAACCTTCAGAACTTATATTGTGCCAATGACCTAATTATTAAAATTGCAAATGCATAAACCTTTAATAATACAAAATATTTAACATTGATCAGATTTGTTTACTTCTTGTTTTATTCACGATAAAACAAATTAACTGAAATTAAATTATCCATTTAACACTAACTAACACAGCTTAAGAACACAATTAAACAAATGCAATCAAATTTTGGCTACTCTAAGTCCTTATGAGGGCTGAGATTTATTATTTAAATGATATTGAAATGCTACTGAATACCATCTATATCTGTTAGTATTGCCACAGCTGGGATCCTCTATGGAACACAGAATAGGGAAGGGTGAGTGAAGAAGCACAGCAAAATACAGTGAGAAAATTATTAATAGGATAACTCTCAGTCAGCACAGATCACCCATGTCTATATTTATAATTGTAATCGCCATGCAAACTTATCACACAACAATTATTCTTAGTTTGTGAAAAGTATTGGCTCTGTTTTTTTTGTCTTTCAGCTCTTCTTTAAGAAACACTTATCCAACCAACTCCTCTTCATTGCCTCTGAGAACACAAATAATTTCACTATCAAACTTCCTCTTAAAGTAGAAGAAGGCAATTTATGACATCAAAATAAGACCTAGATTATATCTATCTATCCTATCCCTCATCTTCTAACTTGCTTACTTGACATTGATTCAGTAATAACTTGAATTTATGTAGTGCCTTTAAAGTAATAAACATCTCAAGGCACTCTATTCAGGTGTTATTAAACAAATCAAACAAAAGTGGAGATATCAAAGTTGGAGCTCAAAAGTTTGGACAAACAGTTATGTTTTAAGAACATTGTAAAGGAGGAAAGAGGTTTGGAGAAGCTCAGATGTTTCAGGAAGGGATTACAGGGTGTTGGTAGCTGTGGTAAAGTATAGCAGGGTGTTGTCAGCGCACATTGGCAAGTTAATACTGTGCCTTTGGATGATGATACCCAACGACTGCATGTAAATGAGAAATCAGAAATGTCAACAATCCTTGGTTGGCATCAGAGCTGGCTGTGGGGTAATTGGAGAGAATATAATGATGACAAAAGTTTGACTATTTCAGACAGCTGAATAGAATCAGTCTGGTGAAGTCTCACTCAGCTGGTCTGCAGTGGAGAAGCATTGGAGGAGCATTGTATGGTTCATTAAATGTCAAATCTTTCAGACAGATCTGGAAGGGGATAAATGATTGCCTGGGAAGAAGTCTTCCCTCTTCTCCCTTATAGCCTCTTAGATTGGATCAACTTCATTAGAACTACATTACATTCACCGTCACTGGGGAAAAACCCAAAACTCCTTTCCTGACAACATTGTGGGTGTACCCACACCAAATAGACTTCAGCAGTTTAAGAAAACAGCTGACCACCAATGTCTCAAGAGGCAACAAGGGATGATCAACAAATGCTGGCCTTACTAAAGGCACTCATATCACATGAAAGAGTATTTTTTAAAAAAATTCTCAATAATGCAAAGTACAGTTATATCAAGGACATCTTCTCTGTGACATTTCATTTCCTCCTGTGTTTTACAACAATGAGCAGATTTCTGCTTCAGCAAAATTAGCAGCCTCAGTGATGGCCATCATCGAATATTTAAATCGATCTCCACTTCATCTGAGCCAGCTCTGTTACTGCTCTCTCTGACTCTTATTGGACGCGGAACTAATCGCAGTATTAATTAAAAGCTCACCCCCATGAATATCATGACTTTAATTAGCTTCCTAACAGAGGTATGGCCTGCAAACAAAGTTCACTCCCATTTCCTGCCTTTGTGATGAGAATTTAGCCCAATTTTGTTTCAACAAACTGTCGTCACCAGCTGGACTTATTAATAAGAAATAAGTTAAGTTAGTAGCTTATAGATCAGATAAGTCAATTATTTTTCTCTGATTAAATTAAAATGCAGTATTATTAACATTAACTGTGTGTCTAGTGAAGGAAATCTTTACAAGAGTCTTTTATCAGGTTAAATTACGTGTGTGGAAGGAAAAGCACAAATTAACATAACAACCTTTGCAGTTTGACATTATGGAATGCTGACATTTGCAGTTACAATAATAATGTGCAGTCATGTCATAAACTTGCAGCTTGTTCAGGTAAGTAATTGCTAGGTGTTCATAAAAATATGTATGCACAGTTACAAATAATGACAGCAAGAGATAAAGGAATAACTCTGCAGAAAATGTCCAAAATTGATATCCTGAATTGCATATTGATAATGTATTTTACTGCAGCAACAAGATAAAGTGAGAAAAAATTAATTCAAATTGTCTAAAAAAAAATGAGATGTTATGAAAATGTTAATAAAGTAAACTAATTGATGTTTAGTGAACAACGCATGATATAAAACTCAGTCATAATGTTTTTATCATATTTGCATTTAAAAATTTGAATGAATAAGAATAAAAATGTAGAAAATTGTACCTTACACATAATACCATACCAAATGGACAAATTGAGAGTGTGACAATTATATTTGTTATTGTAAGTAGTAATTATCTAGTGATCCCAATTGTAAGCGTTCTTTAAAATTAGAAATGTGTATAACTTGCAGCAAAATGTTCCCGCATTAAAATTCCATTCTATTCTCCTGTACACATGTGTGTGCTATATCCTTTTCTTTTGGGAGATCCTACTTTTTTCCTCAGTTTTTTTTCTCATTTGCAAACACAAAAGTATCAGCATCTAAACATTGAACAGAAAACAGTTAGTCAATTAGTCCAAAATGAACAATAAGATTACATTCAGTTGAACAAATATTAAGCTACTTGGTTACAATCAACAGTACTTTTTCACTAGTAAGTCATTCATCAAGTGGCCTGAGTTAAGATGGGGTCTGACACCCAGATCCCGGCAAATACTTGCTATGATGAGATTGTGATATCATGAGCATGTCTCTTAAATGTTTACTGCAAACTAATCCTGAGTCATAACCTCAATAATCTCTTTTGAGGAGAATCATTCTTTTGCATAAGAAGGCAATGGAGAGTCAAATTTATCTACTTATTTTGCTGAATATACCATCAATATACAACAGCAACAACAGCAGCGGCCATAATTAGATGACAAAAGCCCTCCCTATGATGAAGGCCAGAGCTGTAGCAGAAGATGCACCTCCTATATTAGAGATAAACACAGCCTTGACAAATTTGCAGGAAATTCAGATGAAGATGAAGACCTGTTGATATTACAGGCCATGTACAATGAGGAAGCATGAATGGTAGATGTCCTAACATTGAATAGCTGAAGCATAGCGACTAAAACATCTGAAAAGTGTCTGATTGTGGGTGTTAATAAGGGATCTTCAATCATGCATGCACAAAGGTCACAGGGCTCCAACCAAGTTTCAAGGGACATTCATGAAGCTTTAGCTAGGGTGAATAATATCCCATGCTTATCAGCAAAATTTAACTGTATGTGACACATCTTCACGGCAGTGCACAAAAGGACATCAACGTGAACTTGAAAATTCAGAGAAAAGCTTTAAACTTTTGAAAATGTGTAAGAAATACTTCAACAACTGTAACCAATTATTGAAAAAAATACACAGGAGAAGACAACAGTTAAGTCAAAATTAGACCATGCCAATATTGAATATTGAGAAATTATGCACCTGCATAAATGGTAAATGGAATATCCAACTGAGTCCCATCAGTAAGTCACGCAAATACTTGAGTGCTTTATCAGTTAATGAACGCTAGAAGTTATAGAGCTATGCAGTATCTTGGAGCAGCCTAAAGTTAACAGTTCAAAGGAACTCAAATGTGTTAAAAATTAACAAGAAACAGCTTACCAACTAAAAACACAGCTATTAGCACTGAGAAACAGTAAAAAGTCTTGGAGACGAAAAAATAAAAGATTGCAGATCATTTCTGTAAGCCCCGTGCAAAGAAAAACGTTTTTTACAGTTTTTGAGAAGATTTGTAGCTTGGGTTGTAGATGAGGTTGCAGACTTGCTCGCCGAGCCAGTGTGTTTGATTACAGATGTTTCATCACCCTGCTAGGTAACAAAGCAGAACAGGAGCACTTATATGGAGTTTTTAAAAGGAACGGATACCCAAAAAGCACAATCCACCATTACCTCCACAACAGACCACAGCAAGAAGACACAACACGGCCAGACACACTAGTCACCCTACCGTACATCAGGGACATATCAGAGTTGACCACAAGACTATTCAGACCCCTAGCCTTCAGGGTAGCCCACAAACCAACAACCACCTTGCGACAGATGCTGACAAAAATAAAGGATCCCATACCCACAACCAATAAAACTAATGTAATATACAAAATACTGTGCAAGGACTGTGAGAAAGATTACATAGGCCAAACTGGAAGAAAACTGATAATAAGGATACACAAATACCAACAGCCACCAAGAGAAATGATCAACTCTCACTGGTCTCAATACACACGGACAAAGATGGACACAAATTCGTCTGGGACAACACATCCATAATAGCACAAGCCAAACAGAGACATGCCAGAGAATTCCTGGAGGCCTGGCATTCCAACTGGAACTCTGTCAACAAGCACATTGAACTGGACCCGATATACATGTCTGCAAATGTTTTCTTTACAGTTGACACAAGAAAGAAGAAAATTTCTCTTTTAAATAACATTTAGAAATATTTAGAGCTCAAAGACCAATGGGCATTATTATCTGAGGAAAATGTTCTGCTGCATTGAGTGATATTATGATCTTTGAAAAATAAGCTTTTGAGAAAGTGAACATAAAAGTGTGGCTGTGGAAAAAGGTATATTTGTCATAGTTCTACTGCAATATAGGGCTGTTCTCTCATTAGAGAGAGATGACCAGTGGTGGTTTAATATGAGGGTCTTTATACCTCAGGCAGGGGGAAGAGACTGAGAGGAATTTCCTTTGTGGCAACCTCAGCCAATACGTGTATTGAACCCATGCTGTTGCCATCACTCTGCACTGCAAAACAGCTGCCCAGTCAATTGAGCGAACTGACCTCCTTTCATAAACTCTCATTAGAGAGAGAAAGAGACAACTGGTGGTAGTTAAACCTGAGGATAAGCATGCCTCGAGTGAGGGGAGAGGTTAAGAGTGAGAATCCTTCTTTGGTAACTTCAGCAGGTGTGGAAATTAAATCCTTGCTGTTGGTGTCCCTCTACATCTCAAAATAACCATCTGGAATGTCATAGAAAAGCAAGTCATTGTTAATGATGGGGCTTTCTTGCAAAATTATAATGATCTTCTGGCAAAAAAAGGGATTAGAAATAAATGGGAAAGCATTTGCAGAACCTAAATCGTCAACATTTAGTCTTATCAAATACTTAGCTGAGATTAAGGCAAATAGGCATCATTCAGAATGCCCCGTCTTTGCCTAATTTTTCAGCCCAGCCTACAAACCCACTCTATGTTATGCCATAAATTCTTACACAGCCTGATCCAGAAATCCATTTTCTTGTTCATGATGATGCTCTCCTACATTCTAATGGAGTGACAGAGATATTCTTGTCTGCAAAACAGCAGCCACGCACTGTGGTAACTGTGGAACTGATATCACTATCTTCAGAAGGAAAAGGGGAAATACCTACTTTAAGAGTGGGAAGGAAAGCCTCATCCCCTCATCTCTATCAGATTTGTCCCAGCCTTGGAATAACCCACAGATGAACTTGAAAGAGAAAATTTCATTTTATTCACCTCCTCGTCAAGGGGTTGTACTCATTTGAGTATTGGAGGTTTACCTCATTATAATTAGTTTTTCATTCATTGATCTCTTCTGCTAAATAACTCAGGAATCAGCTGTTGTAATGGGCTTTCATTCTACTCCATCAGTGCGACTGCCTTCCAAGACAATGATAAAAGCTTTACATATATTTTCAATGAGGATTTTGAGCTAAAGTACTGTGGTACCTTTAATTGATTAGATGGGCTTTCTTTGGGAGCTGAATGGTGCTAACTCTGGTAGGTGCCTGGTGACTCTCTCTTTCAGATGGCATTCGGCTCTCACCGATTTTCCAAATGCCCTCATTTTATATACCTGTAATGATGTAATCAAATTCTTATAATATGATTGGTTTCAGGTTGTCAACACCAACAGATTTAAATTCAATTGGCTTTCTGTATCTGGGTGCTTTGCCTAATTTAAACTTGTTGTCTTGGAAAAAATGCTGCTTGGCTGTTCTATACAAAATGTTCCCATTGGCAGTCTCTGTGTACCTGTATTTATAAACTTCCAAGCACAGACAAAACTCAAGCTCTTAAAGGGACCAAGGCATTCTTTTCCCCACAATCTTTTTTATAAAAAAATTTTAACTTCCTGCCTTCCGATTTATGAATCATCTACCCAAGTTCATAACACCTCCCCCTTAAGAAAAAAATGAACCATCATTATGAAAAAAATGGCTTCTTTTATTTTTCTAAATCTTAACACTATTACCACGAAATACATAGTTCAGAACTCTAAAGTTACACCTTTTATACCAGTTCTAAATATATATAAAATTGGACTGATTCAATCTTATCTACGCATTTTCCTTAAACCCGTGATAACGTATCTGCAACAACATTTTTCCATCCAGCAACATGTACAATTTGTAAGTTAAAAGCTTATAACATAAGACTCCAATGAAAGAGTTTCATATTTTTGTCCTTAAATTTTCCCAAAAAGGTGGGTGGGTTGTGGTCTGTGTGCACAACCATGTCCAAAATATGGTTCGTAACATAAACATTAAAATGCTGTAAGGCCAATACCAAGCTCAATAAATCTTTATCAACAGTGAAGTATTTTCTCTGATGAGTATTCAGGTTCTTCGAAAAATACACAATTGGCCTTTCAATTTCACCATCATCCTCCTGCATCAACACAGGTCTAACCCGTATATCGCTGGCATTGATATCAACTTTAAAGAGTTTCGAGAAAATTGGTGTGGCTAAGACGGATGCGGTGGTTAACATGGCTTTTACATTCTCAAATGCCTCCTAGCATTGTTCTCTCTACCCAAATTTCATGTTCTTCTTTAGCAACTCTGTCAGCAGTGCCACCACGCTACTAAACTTTGGCACAAACCTCCAGTAGAATCCGCTCAGTCCAAAAAATCGAAGCATCTCTTTCTTTGAGGATGTTATTGGAAATTCCTCGCTGGCCTTTGTCTTTATGTTCCTTGGGGTTATCCTTCCATGTCTGATGTTATGTCCCGAAAACTTCACTTCTGCCTTTCAAATTCAACCTTTACTAAGTTTATAATCAGTTTTGCCTCCTGTAGTCTTTTAAAGAGCTCTGCCAAAAAACATCATGTGATCTTTCCACGAAGCGCTAAAGGTCATTAAGTCATTTATATAGACGGCACAATTATCCCATCCTGCCACAACTCTGTTCATAAGTCTTTAAAATGTGACTGGTGTGTTCTTCATTCCAAAGGGCATTACTTTAAATTCATACAGCCCATTTGTGGTCACAAATGCAGAAACTTCCTTCACTCTATCTGACAAAGGTAAATGCCAGTAACCACAGATTAAGTACATCTTGGTGATATAAGTGGCTTGTCCAACTTTTACCACACAGTCCTCCAGCCTTGGAATTTGGTATGAGTCCGATTTAGTTATGTCGTTGACTTTCTAATTATCCACACAGAGCCGTTGAGTGCCATCAGTCTTCGGAACCAACATGATTGGCAAACTCCATTCACTTTGACTTGGCTCAGTGATGTCTTCTTATAGCATCGCTTCTACTTCCTTCTGTACCAGTGTGGCTTTAAAAGGACTAGGCCTGTAGGGATGTTGTTTTATTGGAACAGCATTCCCTACTTCAACCTCATGCATTATAGTACTAGTCCTCCCCATTCTATTGCTACATATTTCCTCATATTTCTGCAATGAGCCTTTCTATTCAGTCCTTTGTTCCTGAAACAGAGAGCTCACTATCCAACCCAAGCTCTAAAAACTTCCTCATTATTTAACTTACTTTGAGGCACATCAAAATCAAATGATTTGGATTCTGATTCCTCACTCTTAGGGGTAATACCTTTTTCTGTAGTTCCCTAACCAAAGGTGCTAATTTTATTACTTCTTGTGGCTTTTCGACTATTTGACAAGTATGACACGTACGGCAAAATTCAAGCACATCCTTATGCAATTCAAGCCAATAGAAGTACTTTTGTATCCTAGCTTGAATCTTTCTCACTCCTCTCTGTTAATTTTACAAGAGTCATGGAAAAGGATAGGTACGTATAGCAGGGTAAGGTTTATAAATGGGGGAAAGGTAATAACAATTCTGTTAGGCAAGAACTGGGTAACATAAAATAGGAACAGATGCTGTCAGGGAAGTGCACTATTGAAATGTGGAGATTGTTTAAGGAATGCATACTGTGTGTGCTCGATATGTTTGTCCCTAGCAGGCAGGGAAGATGTGGTCGAATGAGGGAGCCTTGGTTCTCAAGGGAGGTCGAATGACTGGTTAAGAGGAAGAAGGATGCTTATATAAGGTTTAGGAAACAAGGAATGGAAAAGGCTCTCGAGGGATACAAGTTATCCAGGAAGGAGCTGAAGAAAGGGCTTAGGAGAGCTATAAGGGGGCATGAGAAAATCTTGGCAAATAGGATCAAGGAAATCTCTAAGGCTTTTTACACGTACGTGAGGAATAAGAGAATGACCAGAGAAAGGGTAGGGCCGATCAAGGATTGTAAAGGGAATTTGTGCACGGAGCCTAAAAAGATAGGAGAAGTCCTTAATGAATACTTTTCTTTGGTATTCGCAACTGAGAGGGACCTAGTTGTAGAGGAGGACAGTATGACACAGGCTGGTAGGCTAGAGGAGGTGGATGTTAGTAAAGAAGATTTCCTAGGAATTTTGAGGAACTTGAAGATAGATAAGTCTCCCAGGCCTGATGGGATTTATCCAAGGATTCCATGGGAAGCGAGGGAAGAGATCACCGGGCCTTTGGCGATGATCTTTTCATCCTCACTATCCACGGGTATAGTGCCGAAAGGTTGGAGGTTGGCAAACGTCATCCCCTTGTTCAAAAAAGGGAATAGGGATAATCCTGGAAATTACAGGCCAGTTAGTCTTACATCAATGATGGGCAAATTATTGGAAAGGGCTCTGAGAGATAGGATTTATGATCACTTGGAAAAGCACAGTTTGATTTGTGATAGTCAGCATAGAATTTTGAGGGGTAGATCATGCCTCACAAACCTTATTGAATTCTTTGAAGAGGTGACCAAACACATGGATGAAGGTAGACCAGTGGATGTGGTATACATGGATTTAAGTAAGGCGTTTGATAAGATTCCCCATGGTAGGCTCATGCAGAAGGTAACGAGGCATGGGATAGGGGGAAATGTGGCAGATTGGATTCAGAATTGGCTGACCCTTAGAAGACAAAAGGGTGGTAGTGGACGGAAAATATTCAACATGGTGCTCAGTTACGAGTGGTGTATCACAAGGATCTGTCCTGGGTCCTCTCCTATTTGTGATTTTTGTAAATGATTTGGATGTAGGAGTGGAAGTGTGGATTAATAAGTTCGCAGACGATACGAAGGTGGGTCGAGTTGTGGATAGTGCGGAGGGCTGTTTTAGTTTACAAAGGGACATTGATAGGATGCAGAGCTGGGCTGAGAAGTGGCAGATGGAGTTTAACCCTGAAAAGTGTGAGATGATTCATTTTGGAAGGACAAACTTTAAAGCAGAGTACAGGTTAACAGGAAGACTCTTGGCAGTGTGGGAGAGCAGAGGGATCTTGGGGTTTTTGTCCACAGTTCCCTGAAAGCTGCCACCCAGGTGGATAGAGTTGTTAAGAAGGCCTATGGTGTGTTAGCTTTCATTAATAGAGGGATTGAGTTCAAGAGCCGTGAAGTTATGCTCCAGCTATACAAAAGCCTGGTTCGACCACATCTGGAGTATTGTGTCCAGTTCTGGTCACCCCATTACAGGAAAGATGTGGAAGCGTTGGAAAAGGTGCAGAGGAGATTTACCAGGATGTTGCCTGGAATGGAGGGAAGGTCTCATGAGGAAAGTTTGAGAGAGCTAGGGCTTTCTCTTTAGAACGACGAAGGATGAGAGGTGACTTAATAGAGGTGTACAAAAGATCAGAGGTATAGATAGAGTGGACAGCCAGAGACTTTTTCCTGGGGTAGAGGTAGCTACTACGAAGGGGCATAGTTTTAAAGTGAGTGGAGGTAGATATAGGGGAGACGTCAGAGGTAGGTTCTTTACTCAGAGAGTGGAGGTAGATATAGGGGAGACATCAGAGGTAGATTCTTTACCCAGAGAGTGGTAGGGGCGTGGAATGCATTGCTGGAGAGGGTAGTGAAGTCGGCCTCATTAGGGGCATTTAAGCGGCTATTAGATAGGCATATGGATGATAGTATAAGGTAGGGGTGGAGATTGGATAGACCTTACGATTAGGGTACAATTTCGGCACAACATCGTGGGCTGAAGGGCCTGTACTGTGCTGTACTGTTCTATGTTCTGCGTTCTATGTTCTATAAACCCAATTCCAAGCCGTTTGCTAGTTCTAAAAGTATATCCTTCCTCTGTTTTTCTAAACTTTCTTGGTACCTTCAAATCCCAGAACCATTTGGCAAAGTTAAGAGCCACTTCCCTCACTTTTAATTTAACCTACCACACGTAACCGAAATTAAACAGATTTTTCTCACCTAAATTTTCTTTAAAGATCTAGGACGCTGATCCCCAAGCATATGTAAATCTGTCCAAATCCATTCAGAACCCATACACAAACCATCCAAATCCTGAACTCAAATCATCCAGATCCCAGACTCGAGCCTCCAATTTTTGTTACAATGGGGAATGGCCGAGCTCCTCTGATAATTTGACTAAAACACAAGCCCCAATCTGTTATGACAGGAGTACGGGTCCGCCTCTAATAATTACCCCTGAAACACCCAGAGAAGCTTGTAGTTCCCCACATAATCTATTAAAATAGTGCTCAAAAGAAAGAAAATCCCTGATCTCCACTTTACAAGTAACAAGAAACAATTTATTTATTTAACCCAAAGATGAACAAATTAACAAAATTACTAACAAACTGACAATTCCCCCTTAATCTACTAACTACTCCCTAAGTGGTCTAAATTCTACTGGAATGCTGTTAAATGAAGACAAGTACCACCAACTTAAACCCAATTCAGAAGAAGCAAAACATTAGAACTTAATCTCTCCAAGTTTGCACAGACTGTCATCTGGAATATTCTGTTGTCTCTGATCTCTTCAGAAACACCTTTCTTCACCGTTAATTCTGCTGTGAAGAAGTTGAGTTCATTACAGTAGAAATTGTCACTGGTATAAAAATCATCGCGAATGAATATGATTTGGTAGCCATTACGGAGACATGGTTACAGGATGGTCACGACTGGGAGTTAAATATCCAAGGGTACCAGACTATTCGGAAGGACAGACAGGAAGGTAAGGGAGGTGGTGTAGCTCTGATATTCAAGGACGCCATCAGGGCGGTGCTGAGAGATGATATAGGTTCTATGGAGAATGAGGTTGAATCCATTTGGGTGGAAATTAGAAATTCTAAGAGGAAAAAGTCACTGATAGGCGTAGTCTATAGGCCACCAAATAATAACATCACATCGGGGCGGGCAATAAACAAAGAAATAACTAATGCCTGTAAAAATAGTACGGCAATTATCATGGGGGATTTTAACCTACATGTAGATTGGTCGAACCAGCTCGGTCAGGGTAGCCTTGAGGAGGAGTTCGTTGAGTGTATCCGTGATAGTTTTCTTGAACAGTATGTAATGGAACCAACGCAGGAGCAAGCTATCCTAGATCTGGTCCTGTGTAATGAGACAGGAATAATTAATGACCTCATAGTTAGGGATCCTCTTGGAAGGAGTGATCACAGTATGGTTGAATTTAGAATACAGATGGAGAGTGTGAAGATAAAATCCAATACCAGGGTCCTGTGCTTGAACAAGAGGAACTACAATAGAATGAGGGAGGACTTGGCTAAAGTAAACTGAAAACAAAGATTTTATGGTGGGAGAGTTGACGAGCAGTGGAGGACTTTCAAAGCAATCTTTCAAAGTGCTCAGCAAAAGTATATTCCAATGAAAAGGAAGGACTGTAAGAAAAGGGGTAATCTGCCATGGGTGTCTAAAGAAATAAGGGAGGCTATCAAATTGAAAGAGAAGGCATACAAAGTGGCCAAAAACAGCATGAAACTAGAAGATTGGGAAAACTTTAAAGGTCAACAGAAAGCCACAAAAAGAGCTATAAGGAAAAGTAAGATAGAACATGAGAAAAAACTAGCACAGAATATAAAGACAGATAGGAAAAGTTTCTATAAATATATAAAACGAAAAAGAGTGGCTAAAGTAAACGTTGGCCCTTTAGAGCATGAGAAGGGGAATTTAGTTATGGGATATGATGAAATGGCCGAGGCATTGAACAGGTATTTTGTATCGGTCTTCACAGTGGAGGACACTAATAACATGCCAGTAATTGACAAAGAGACGAAGGTAAGTGAGGACCTGGAAACAATCATAATTACGGAAGAGGTAGTATTGGGCAAGCTAATGGAGCTAAGGATTGATAAGTCTCCTGGCCCTGATGGAATGCATCGCAGGGTACTAAAAGAGATGGCAGGAGAAATAGCAGGTGCACTTGCGGTAATTTTCCAAAATTCGCTGGACTCTGGGGCAGTCCCAGCAGATTGGAAAACAGCAAATGTGACGCCACTGTTTAAAAAGGGAAGTAGACAAAAGATGGGGAATTATAGACCAGTTAGCTTAACCTCTGTAGTGGGGAAGATGCTTGAGTCTATTATCAAGGAAGAAATAACAAGGCATCTTGATAGAAATTGTTCTGTTGGGCAGACGCAGCATGGGTTCATGAAGGGCAGGTCATGCTTGACAAATCTTTTGGAATTCTATGAAGACATTACGAGCGAGGTGGACAATGGGGACCCAGTGGATGTGGTGTACCTAGACTTCCAAAAGGCCTTTGACAAGGTGCCGCACAAGAGGCTACTGCATAAGATAAGGATGCATGGCATTAAGGGTAAAGTATTAGCATGGATAGAGGATTGGTTGACTAACAGGAAGCAAAGAGTGGGGATAAATGAGTGCTAGTCTAGCTGGCAGTCAGTGACTAGTGGTGTGCCTCAGGGATCAGTGTTGGGACCGCAATTATTTACAATTTATATAGATGATTTGGAGTTGGGGACCATGTGTAGGGTGTCAAAGTTTGCAGATGACACTAAGATGAGAGGCAAAGCAAAGTGTGCAGAGGACTGTGAAACTTTGCAGAGGAACATAGATACATTGAGTGAGTGGGCAAAGGTCTGGCAGATGGAATACAATGTAAATAAATGTGAAGTCATACATTTTGGTAGGAGCAATAGTAAAAAGGATTATTACTTGAATGGTAAAAAGTTGCAGCATGCTGCTGTGCAGGGGGACCTGGGTGTCCTTGTGCATGAATCACAGAAGGTAGGCCTGCAGGTACAACAAGTAATTAGGAAGGCAAATGAAATTTTGTCCTTCATTGCTAAAGGGATTGAAATTAAAAGCAGAGAGGTTATGTTGCAGCTGTAAAAGGTGCTGGTGAGGACACACCTGGAGTACTGTGTGCAGTTTTGGTCTCCTTACTTGAGAAAGGATGTACTGGCACTGGAGGGGGTGCAAAGGAGGTTCACTAGGTTGATTCAGGAGTTGAGGGGGTTGGCTTATGAGGAAAGACTGAGTAGATTGGGATTATATTCATTGGAATTCAGAAGATTGAGGGGGGTTCTTATAGAAACATATAAAATTATGAAGGGAATAGATAAGATAGAAGTAGAGAGGATGTTTCCACTGGCAGGTGAAGCTGGGACAAGAGAGCATAGCCTCAAGATTAGAGGGAGCAGATTTAGGACTGAACTGAGAAGGAAGTTCTTCACCCAGAGGGTTGTTAATCTATGGAATTCCTTGCCCAGTGAAGTAGTTGACGCTACTTCAGTAAATGCTTTTAAAAAAAAGGTAGATTTTTTTTGAACAATAAAGGAATTAAGGGATACGGTGAGAACGCGGGTAAGTGGATCTGAGTCCACGAAAGGATCAGCCATGATCTTATTGAATGGCGGAGCAGGCTCGAAGGCCCAGATGGCCTACTCCTGCTCCTAGTTCTAATGTTCTAATAAGAAAAGTGTCCTTTGGGTCAGCTCTTGAATATCCTCATGCCAACTTTTTCTGACACTATTTTCACTATTTAAATAAAAGTATCCAAAATCAGCAGCTATAAACAGAACAAAATGAGAACATTAAAATAAATAAGGTTTGACCTCTATTAGACCAGGAGAATGCAGAATGTCAATCAAACACTTCCTGACATTAAAATTACAAACAATAGCTTCCAGGAATTTGTATGTGTTCCTGTAATTACAATATTTGGAGAGTTAGTTTTGGAAACGCACAGAGTGTAAAATAGATCACAATTGTTAAATAAATCAAGACACTGACGTTTATAAATGATAAATTGGATTTCCATTTTACTCCTGTCATAAATGTTGCATGGAATTAGTTTAAGAATATTTTAAGGCACTGATTTGATTCTTCCTTAGCTGAAGAGAGTTTCAATTGATCTGCCAGAATCCAATCACCATTTTAAAAATGCTGATAGTACAATCGCATTCCTGAGTGATTCAAGTATTATTTTGTGATGTATATTTTTAAATTTCCACTTCAGAGACTTTTGTTATTTAAAGTTTTGGCAAAGATCTCTAGCTTGGGTTGTGGATGAGGTTGGTATTTTAATGGGCCAGGACACACTGCAACACTCCAGAAATACGCCGGGAAGAAGAAAAACACTTATACAAGATCCTCATTTTAAATGGATATCCCCACAACTTCATCCACAGATGCCACAAAACCGACAACAACAGGAAGATACAGTATGGCCTAACACACTGGCCACACTGCCCTACATCAGGAACATATCGGAACTGTCAGCAAGACTCCTAAGACCACAGCCACTCTCTGATAAACACTTACAAGGGTTAAAGACTTCATTCCCACAACATGCGGAACAAATGTGGTTTACAAAATACCATGCACCGACTGCCACAAACATTACATCGGACAGACAGGAAGGAAACTAGCCATCAGAATATACGAACATCAGCTAGCAGCAAAATGGTACGATGAACTCTCCTTAATATCTGTACATCCAGACAAAGAAGACCATCAGTTTAACTGGGACAAAGTAACCATAGTAGCCCAAGCCAAACATAGATGCACACGGGAATTCCTAGAGCCATGGTTCTCTACCCATTCTTCAATCAACAGACATATAGAATTGCACCCCATATATAAACCTATACAGATCAAAATCAGAAATGACACTACTCACCATAACGGACCGGACAGTATAAATTCCAAGCGGAGTAGAATAACATCGCTTCATCGGAGGCTCCACTGATGATGTCACCTAGCATGGTGACGAAACGTCTGAACCAAAACAAGAAAGCTCGATGAGCAAGTCAACAACCTCTCTTTTATTATTTATAAACAAACTTTGATTCAAACCTTAGTTTCACAGATGGTGTATTGATTTTAATGTGCTTTTTCAGACTCATTACTGTGATGTAAACAGTCTGAATTATATAGTTACAGTTTTTTTTATTTTTGGTTTTGAACTTTGAATTAGGTGTAGGTTTTCTGTGTGTCTGAGGGTCATAATTAACTTGTAATTTTTTTTCTGTAGCCATGGTGATTTCTTTTAAGATAGTTTGTGAGGGAATGTGGATGAATTTATACCCTATAATTTCTTATAGGGTTACAGCATATTCATATGACAATATATTCAAGTATTGTCTTCATGTAATCTGCCAATGGTTTCCTAGACATTCTAAGATTATCAATTGACTGCTACAGAATATTTTAGTTAAATATCCAACACATAACATTGAGTTCCTCCATTTCACTTAAAAAGTGGTTACTGGCAGTTGTAAAATTGATTCCAAAGTCTCAAATATGTTCAGTTCACTGCCTTCAAGGGAAGACAAAGAAGAAACTACCTGAATGAGAGAGGAATAGAAGAGAAAATGATAGGGTTAGATGAAGATGAGTGGCACGAGGTTCATATGATGCAAAAACACTGTATGAGCTAGATGGCCTACTTCTGTATTGTATTTCTAAGTACATTTTTGCTTGTACAGATCAGTGAGCATTGTGAAGAATTGCTAGCTGCATCTGTGCAGTCACACAGGAATAATCATTTTGTACCTAATAGCATTTCGAATGACCCAATGTCCTTACCTCTATTAGCTGGCAAATTATTGTAAACATTTATCACTCCCAGGTACTAGGTATTGATTTTAAAATTACTTTTCACTAATTTAAAGTTGGGTCCTCTAGTCTTAAATGGATTATTGACCATCTATTGAATGTGTCCAATCAATGGGAAATTGTTATCAGCAAGACTTAGTACCTCAAGGACGTTTGGCTACAACCCTGAAGAAATAACTGGAAAGGCTATATTGGAGTATTAAAGACAGTTTTAGACTCTTAATTTATGAACAAAAAAATCCTTATAGACTGAAAAGGGAAGTGGAAGTATTTACGTAATTAGAAACTTAGTTCTCAGAATTGTGATTCCCTAAACTGCATTTGTAAAAATTCAGAGAAAGAAATGACCCAATGTGATTTTTAACACTGAGAAGATTTTAAGGCATTTACTCTAATTATACTGAGAGTGCAAGACTAAAGTAGGCAACTACAAAATTTGTGACCCTGAAATAAACTGTGAGATTAGAAAATTTGTTTTCCTTGATCATCCAAAACGTTGAAAATTCCTGAGCAAGAATGCCCAGAGACTGTTTGAAAATGTTAATAACAAGAAAGGTTTTGTCCAACTTCTCATTGGATTCTCTCAGATTTCTCATTGTAGCCTATTTCATTCAAGCCTATATAAGATTCCACCCATCATTGCTCAGCAATTGATTGCAGTGTGACATTGAATGTTACATCCCAGGATATATAACAATATAAAAATTGGCTCCTTGCTCTTTACAAATAAAGTAACAATACAGTTTGTACCTCTTTAAATCAGTAGCCTCAAGAATGGGACTTTGCCAGACTGCAGAATTTGCTGGACATTGGAAAGTCACTTTGCAGGATGAGCGCAGGAATATTTAAACACATTTACATGGGGCTGTGCAATATAAGATGAAAGGAAGAGAAAAAGACTATTTTGTAGAATACAGATGATTTATTTACCTGCAAGTATTTTACCGGAAAAACCAGCAGCACACTGCAGTTCAGAAAACCTGAACTAATGTGGAGTTTATTCTGGCCAAACATGCTGGACCTCAGAGCATGCCAGACCAGAGGTTGACGGATTTGGGAGGTTTAACCTGTATAACAGATTCGATGAAACAGAGTAAGCATATTTCCACAAATTGACTATACTTTTTTCTGTAGAATAAAACTATTATATTTGGAAATATTCTCTGCCTAAAAATTCTAAACTGATATGGCATGAAAATCTTGCATTGGTATTAATGTGAAGTGACTTAAAACACTTAATTCTATTTGGGTACCATGTATTATGCATGATGGATTGGAATTCACTTTTTCCATCAAGTTTTAGAGCACTGCAATGATGATTTGATAATCCTGAGTTATTAAATATTCGTATTAAAGGACAGAAGCTGCTATGTCTCTATCTCATATTTAATAGATAGAATGGAATAGCTATATTCTGAAAATGTAGCTTTATGGCACTATAGTACATTTTATATTTGAAATATAGTTTAATATTTTGTTACTTTGCCTTATATTATCAGGGTGAGCAGGAGTGATTGTGACAAAAAGTGATCAAATATATAGCATTCCAAATTTTAAAAAATTACATTCCACTCTTGCCAAGATGAGTTCCTCCACCCAACTCACAATACCTAAAATAAATCACTAAGATTGTTATATTTTTAAAACAAAAAGAGAATACATCTCCTTTGCAACAACAAGTACTGGACATGTCAATTTTTAAATCGATATGTTTATTACACATTGCAATAACATCAGCTCTGAGTTCACAGGTCTTATCTTGTAGTTCTGTCCACTTTTAGATGGAATACTGGTGAAGTGAATATTTTGTTGACAGAATTCAATGAAGGAAAGTATAGGTACTGTATCTACGTGGGCTGCGTTCAGTTATTACCCAGCTTCTGGTTTTCTGCTTCATTTTTCTTTCAAGATTAGATTCCCACAAGGAACAAGCCAGACCCACTGTGTACCTGCTGATTTAAGGCATGAGCTGCTGAGTGTTCTTGCGAATCAAAAGGCTGAAGCGATTGATAAACAAACATATATATCGTTAATATGAACGTAATGTAAACATTGTACGCAGTCTTATACAGCATCGTCAAGCAGTAAAATTAGATGAATTATAAAGAAAACACTTCAGACTGGACATTCTATTTTTTAATGAATCTAAAATAAAATGAAACCGGAATATTATTTTACAAACAGCATGTCATAACAATCTCTGTGAATGGCATTTCTTGCTGTCAATCATTGAAATTAGTACAGTTTTACAACGTATCTTGATATTCTCATTGGAAGATTATATTCTCTTCCAGAAACAGCCAGTTGACATGAAATTAGACGTAGGAAGTAAAAATTATTCCAGGTTTACAGAGTTCAAAGATTAACAGCAACATTCATCAGGCAAATGTCTATTTTTCTTGAAGTCACTTATAAATTCTATGTTTGAGTTGGCTGTTATGTCTCACAGTCAATTTACCTTTAAAGAGAAGCTTATGATATAATCACTGTAAAATAATGTGATCTGAGGATGTAAAGGTCTTTTGCTCCATTCTACCCAGATATCACTTGAAGTATAACACACAATTAGAAGCGTGCTCCTATATATGCTAGCCCAGAAACTTATGTCTTTGTGAATGTAATGTCTGTACATAAAAAAAATTGCTGCAAAAAACAGCCATTGAATTTTTCAATACCACAATCTTAGGTAATGCTGCATCAGGTCAGAAATAACTCATTAGGAGCTAAGCCATATCATGGTCAGCAGCAATTGCGTCAATAAAGAAGATTCCAGTATTTGGTGGTAGATATTTGGAAAACTAATTGAGGATGAACCACACATCAGCTTTGGATATCAGAGAATTTGGATAATTCATAGCATCAGTTTCTACAAATGCGTACCCAGAATGCTTGAACTATAAGGCCTAATTCTTAAAGGAGCAGCAACATGGAAAACAAAAATGGTAACAGAAGAAAAACAAAAAAAACAGAAAAACAAAATCAGTAAAAATAAATATTAAAACTCTGCACTGCACTCAACTTCTTTAAAAAAAGCAAAGACAGACACTTAATTTTTAATTGGGCTTCCTGTGACGACCTTACCAATTTATAATTGTACCAACAATTTTATTTCTTTGTTCAGCTTTATTTCTTTATTTTCTACTTAAAATTATGAAGGTCTGCAATGTGTAATTTTTGACTTTATTTTGTATGTTATATACTAAACTGTAATTACTGCAATGTTTAACTTTTAATTTTGTTCTTTCGAACTTGTTCTGAAGATTCTGTACCTAGGTACTTGTACCTAAGATGGTGCCTTGTGTGGCAAAATTATACACTTCTCACTATACTCCT
This sequence comes from Rhincodon typus, assembly GCF_021869965.1. Classification (NCBI taxonomy): domain Eukaryota; kingdom Metazoa; phylum Chordata; class Chondrichthyes; order Orectolobiformes; family Rhincodontidae; genus Rhincodon; species Rhincodon typus. The sequence continues at coordinate 53,485,805 of NC_063345.1, forward strand.
GTACTTTTGTCCTTGATAGTTGACAATAAAATCAAATAAAATCAAACCAAATCAACAATTCACGTGGTGCTATTTTACAGATGATCCTAAGAAGTGAGCTCCAAAGATATTGCTTGTCATTCACAAGAATGGCCTTTGCAGAGTGAACACATTTGATGTTTCCATTGACAAATAGAGGATCCAGGAAAGAGCTGGTAAGTGCTTCAAGACAGGCTCAAGATAAAAATTAACTTCAGGATTAACAGCCTTCAATTCATATTAGATGTATAGCAACCTCAAGAGTCTATTGACAGCTAAGGGTATAAGTGTGACCACTGAATTAATGATTGCCTCTACACAAATAAAAGCTTTCAAGCAGGATCCTTTGGGCAAACAAAAGTGCTAGACCATTGACCCTTACATGAGGACGAACACAAGTACGAAGCCATTATGGTAGATAAGCAGCAATTATGTGCTTTCGGTGCATCCAATACTATAGCAAGGATCAGTGTAGTAACCAAAGCTATAAAATCTGTAACAGATGTGACTTGCTGCATCTACCCAAAAGCTGTCCAGCTTTCCTTGAAATCTGTAAAACATGTGTCATCATTAGGCATACATGAGCAGAAGTTCTGGTTTAAAGGCCAAGCCAGACTCCAGAACTAAATACAGGTGACACCACAGTACGAGCAGCAAGGAAAATGTTAAGAGGTTGCACAAATCCAAAAACATCAACAAAGTTCAGAGTCAACCCAAGTGAAAGGCAAATTTAGGAATACGACTAGACTTTCAATATTGTTAGCCTCTTGTTATAGTAGAAGGCAATTGAATCTTTCACAACTATCAATATTATTAAGTAGGGCCGGACAACATTAACTAACAGCTGAAATTGACATGAAGGTTAGCGTCAACGTATTATCACGAGGTATCCCGAAAGACATGTATCTCAGATAGTGGTGCTGAATGATCCAGTCTATGAGAAACCATGTCCCAACAATAATGGATCACTAACTCCATGCATTGGCAGAATCACACTGTAGTGTGAATGCACATGGTCATCTTGGTATCCCAAAATCTTCTAACCAGTAGATACCAATGGGCCAGCACTGGCAGGATTGTCAGTATGATACAGATCTTGATATAATCACAATTAATAACATTCAAACCACATTCACCTTGGACTAGTAGTGAAGTAGACTATAAGGCGGCATGATTAGGTTGGTCAATGATCTCAAAGATATGACATTAAATTGAGATATCAGCCAGATACAAAGATGATTATATCTGACAATGTAAATCACACACAAACCAAAATATTCCTCTTGATCTGCATAGTAATGCTCTCAACTGTGAAGTTGAAGTCATTCCTAATATTGATCTGATACTTTAGCCAGAGCTGACGTGAGCAGTTACAACTGGTATCTGTTGAAGTTGAGCGACTAAAATGGTTGCAAAGGGTAATTATCTGAGGATGGCCTGACATCATTAATGGAGTACCTGAGAAGATTTATTCATTTTGGCCATACTTGACAAGTAAGACCATAAGAGTGTAAAATCGAAGAGCAGATGACGGGTATTTGACCCATTGAGTCTACTCGGCCATTCAATGTGATTAAGAATGATAATTCACATCTCCACTTGCCTGCCTTTCCCTCATAATTCTTGTTTCTTTACCAATTAATAATCTATCTCAGCTTTCAAAGACACAGCCTCAACAACTCTCTTAAGAATGCCATAGATTCCCTACCTTCTGAGAGAAAAAATTTCCCCTCATCTCCATCTTAAATGGGTGACCCTTTAATCTGAGGCTAAGTCTTCTGGTCCTTTACTGGGGAAACAAGTCCTAATTCCCAATGAGAGACAACAAGGTGCAGAGCTGGATGAACACAGCAGGCCAAGCAGCATCATCGGAGCAGAAAGGCTGACGTTTCGGGCCTAGACCCTTCA
>NC_063345.1:53512730-53533091 GCF_021869965.1 Rhincodon typus
TGCTGCTTGGCCTGCTGTGTTCATCCAGCTCTACACCTTGTTATCTCTGAAGGTAGCCAATTTATTTCTCCTCATCAGTTGGCTTTTAACTACACAGAGACCTTTATAAGTCTGAACCAGTCAGCTTGAGTTTCCTGCAAATAAGTGAAAGTATCTGGAGAAGGAAGGTCAAAAATCAATGTTCTGATCAGCAAAAGGATCATCTCAGAAAATCATGTGATAGGGACCACTGAATTCCTTCTTTTCCCTCTGTCCACAACATCCATTTATTTATTTTTTGCATCAGTCTGTATTTGTCTATGTGCATACAGAGGAGGAGTTGTAGAAGTGAGTTAGAGTTTTAGCTGGAGAGTTATGTGTCAATGGTTCATAATTGTTGACTTGTAGTTAGAATCTATATATTTGTAATAAATAGTGATTACAGTAAGTACAGAAACCTAGTACATGCTTTCTCTCAACCTTTGTTTAAAAGACAGGCAACTTGGCAAATCGTCCATACCTTCAAAATGTTTAACATTTGTGACAACTTTGGGAGTAGCAGGTCTTGATTTCCAATGCACTACTCCAGCGAGTAGTAACAGCATGAAGAGAAGTGTTGATGTCCAAAGGGATGTCGGAGTCCTTCTTTATGGGCCATTAAAAAGGAGGCAATGGCCGAGTGGTATTATCACCAGACTATTATCCAGAGACCCAGGTAATATCCTGGGGACCTGGGTTCAAATCCCACCACAGCAGATGATGGAGTTTGAATTCAACTCAAAAAGAAAACCCAAGGGTGACCATAAATGCTTTGCCAATTGTTGGAAAAACCCAGCTGGTTCACTAATGTCCTTCAGGAAACTGCCATCCTTACCTGGTCTGGCCCACATGTGGCTGCAGACCCACAGAATAGTGGTTGACTCCTTTAAAAAGCCTGCCCTCTGGGTAATTAAGAAAAGACAACAAATGCTGGTCTAGTCAACAATACCCCCATCCCATTAATTAGTAAAACAAAAGCTAGAATGCAGTTTCAACAAGCAATTAAGGTGGCAAAGGATACATTGGCCATTATTGCAAGGGAATTTGAATACATGAGTGAAGATATTTTGCTGCAGTTGTGTACTCTTGTTGAGACAACACTGGAGTAGTGCGTACAGTTTTGGTCGCCTTATTTAAGGAAGGATATATTTGCTGGAGAGGGAGTGTAATGGAGGTTCATCAGTCTAACCCCTGTGATGGTGGGTTTGTCTTATGAGTAAACTTGGCCTATATTCTTTTGAGGTTTGAAGAACGAGAAGTGATCTCATTGAAACTTCTTACAGGACATGACAGTGTGAATGTCAAAAGTATGTTTCCCTTGAACAGTGAGTCTAGAAGCAGGGGTCATAGTTTCAGAATAAGTGGTTGGCCGTTTAAAATTGGATGTAGAAATATTTCTTCAATCAGAAGGCGGTGAATCTGTGGAATAAGAACATAAGAACATAAGAACTAGGAGCAGGAGTAGGCCATCCGGCCCCTCGAGACTGCCCCGCCATTTAATAAGATCATGGCTGATCTTTTTGAGACTCAGCTCCACATACCTGCCCACTCACCATTACCCTTAATTCCTCTACTGTTCAAAAATTTATCTAGCCTTGCCTTAAACACATTCAGCAAGGTAGCTTCAACCGCTTCACTGGGCCGGGAATTCCACAGATACATTTCCCTTTGGGTGAAGAAGTTCCTCCTGACATCAGTCCTACATCTGCTTCCCTTTATTTTGAGGTGATGCCCTCTAGTCCTAGTTTCACCTGCTAGTAGAAACAACCTCCCTACCTCCACCTTATCTATTCCCTTCATAATCTTATATGTTTCTATAAGATCTCTCCTCCCCAAGAATTGTCTAGTACAGAGGACTGTGAAAGCTTAGTTATTGAGGATGTTCAAGAAAGGATTTGGAGATAGTTCGGGAAAATGGCATTGAGTTACATGATCAGCTACGATCTCATTGAATAGCAAATCAGGCTTGATGGGCTGAATGGCCTACTTCTGTTCCAATGTCCTATGTTGACCACTTGTATGAAATCATGAGATCCTTCATAGCACTGCTTCCAGGACCTCTGGTCCAAACTCTAAGGTTATCTACCCCCACCTTCCTCTGAGTGTGCTACCTTGAGAGTCTCCTGTTAACACAATCAGCATCCCATTCACCCCTTCCCCTTGGTGTTCACCGACACCACCCTCCCCACTACGCCCGAAGCATCCACGTCTCTAATGCTGTAGTCTGGATCCTTTAGTGTTCACTTTACAACTATCATTTTTATGCATTTTCCTTTTAAGAGGCAACGTGACTCTAAGATCTGTAACTGCATTAATGCAATCTTCTGAAAATGTCTGTAAGTATCCTGGAGTGTTCTTAAAGGTGCTTTGGTGGGTTTGGGGGTGATTTGATGCACAGAAACATGCCAGCACTACTGCTGATAAAACAAAAACATTGGAGGCAGAAATAGGTGGTTTTTACCCAGGTGAATCTGAAAAGCATAGGCACACTACATATCATGATACATATATTAGATTGTCAATGAGCTTTGGTGTGCACTTGGACATGGTTGACTGCTTAATTGATCCTATATCTTGAAAAGAGTAAATACCATATGAGTTTTTGATGATGGAACCTGGGTACAGAAGCGGAATAGGAGTCTTGGGACCCATTAAAAATTATGGGATATTGTAGTGTTTTCTCTTGTGTATACAAGTACTGTGATTTAAATCCAATGTATAATAATTGCCTCAATTCTCAGACTTCCTAATTCATCATTTTTTGGTGCAGATAAAAGACTCTTTTACTGCCTTCTAAGTTGGAATAATAACCATGATTTTTTATTAACGTGTGGTAATCCCCAGTCAGTCAATGCTCTAAAAATGAAAGGAAAGCCTGATGAGGAAAAGGAAGACAAGGAAAGAAGAAAGCCCCGAGTCCCATCAAAGATAAATGGGCAAGATTGAAAAACTGAATTATTTAATTCTTTTTTGAAACATTTGAAATGGTGACATTTATTTAAAATGTTGGTGTAGTACTTTATATGCACTTTCACTGACTAGGTCTATTGAGTGTTAAACTATCAATTAAATTGAGTTAAATAGAGATGGTGATGTAATGGTAATGTCACCGGAGCAGGACAATTCAACTAATGTCCTGGTGACATGGAGTCCTGTCTACAGTTTTGGTCTCCTTACTTGAGAAAGGAAGTACTAGCACTGGAGGGGTTGAAGAGGAGGTTCACTAGATTGATTCCGGAATTGAGAATGTTGCTTTATGAGGAGAGATCGATTAGACTGGGTGTATACTCATTGAAATTTAGAAGAATGAAGGGGATCTTATAGGATCACATAAAATTATGAAGGGAATAGATAAGATAGAAGCAGGGAGGCTGTTTCCACTGGTGGGTGAAACAGAACTAGAGGGCGTAGACTCAAAATAAGGGGGACAAGATTTAGGACTGTGCTGAGGAGGAATTTCTTTTCACAAAGCGTTGTGAATTCCCTGCCCAGTGAAGCATCTGAGGCTACTTTGATGAATATTTTTAAGGCAAAGATAGATAGAGTTTTTAACAGTAAAGGAATTAAGGGTCATGGGAGTGGACGGATAAGTAGTGCTGAGTCCATGAAAAATATCAGCAATGATCTTATTGAATGGCAGAGCAGGCTTGACGGGTCAAATGGCCTACTCCTGTTCCTATTTCTTATGTTACGACATGGGTTCAAATCCTCTTGTGGTAAAATGTTGAATGGAAAGTCAATCTCAGTAATGGTAACAACAATCATCAACTGTTATGAAAACCCACCTGATTTACCAATCTGAAGAAAATCTGACATCCTTACCGTGTCTGACCTGCACATGACTCCAAATGCACGCCAATGTGGTTAACTCCCAGCTGCCCTCCGAAATGGCAGTTCAAGGACAATTAGTGAAGGGCAACAAATCCAGGCCTTGCCAGTGACATCTATATCCTGTGTATGACTAAAAATAAAACAATCAGAGATAACAAGGTGTAGAGCTGGATGAACACAGCAGGCCAAGCAGCATCAGAGGAGCAGGAAGGCTGACATTTCCGGCCTAGACCCTCCAGATCGCAAAGTATATTCCAGAAGTCACTAATAGTGGAGATTGCTGGAAGGAAACATGAGGAAAGGTTTATTTTTGTTAAAAATGGTAAATGTAAATGTGCTTGAAGGTTCTGCCTGCAGAGGTGATGGAGTAGATGCAATCGTGGCTTTGAGAATTGGATTGAGTTTTGGATTTTATTGAGTTGAGTATTAGATAAAGAAAGCATTAAGAATTAAGAGTTTAATGATGACCATGAATCCATTTCCAATTGTCAGAAAAAACTCATCTGGTTCACTAATGTCCTTCATGGAAGGAAAATGTCATCCCTACCTGATCTGGCCTACATGTGACTACAGCAATCTGATTGACTCTTAATTGCCCTCTGGCCTAGCCAGCGATGTCTCATCCCATATTTGAATAAAAAACGACCTGAAAAGTATAAAAATTGCTAGACTATGAAAGGGCAGGGGACTGGAATGCATGAATAAATTCCACACTGCAACCATTCTCTGATTCCTGATACAACACATACGAATGTTCCTTCTTCTGTATCTAAAATATAATGGAATAATAAATATGCTGTCACATCGTATCAAACTGATCATGGTTTGCTTCAATTAAAGGAAGGTTGCTTTATCTTAAATCTCTCGAAAAAACCTGCTAAGTGCCATGTTTCTGCAGATGAGCAAGATACTAATTATAACATCAAGTGATTAATGTATGGCATTTTTGTGACACACTAAGTTACCCACAGCACTTGAATTTTAGGAAGAACTTGTACTAAAGAGTGATAATGCTTCTATATTGTATCAGGCAGAGCAATAGCGGCAAATAAATCAGCAGTACTAAAACAAATTGCACTACAATTGGAGAAATCGAGTACTGGAGCTCTGAGTTTCAAAGGGCTCTGGTCTTAAAATTTCTCAGATTGTTGTTTATTAAAAACGATTGACACATGGAGTGACCTTGAGCTCAGCATTTCATGAAAAAAAAATTAAATATCCTTAACCTTCTTAAATTGAGCATTCCGCAAATGTGAGATCTAATTAATAGACGAGATTCATATCTCATAAAAATTTGTCTCCGTCTTTTTGATCCATTATTAGCACCGTTTTATTTCTACCTCTGCTTTACAGCTGCCTTGATTAAAGGAATCTGCATCATTTTCAATGTTTGATCTTAACCTTCCCTTCTCAGATCATCATTTTTTAATGCCAAATGGCACTATATGGTATAGTTTTTCGAGTTAATTGCTGGATATACTTATCCATTAGTTTGTTTGCTGTAATCAGTGATTACAAAGATCAACTTTTGCTGGATCATGAACTGTATAATAAAGAATTGTGACTTTTTTGACATAACAAGCTATTGGAAGATTTGAAAGGATCTACAATCCTGTTTAGAGAAAGAAGTTTAATCACTATTGCCCACCTCTGATGCAAGAATCCTATCTGTTTTTTTCATTACTACTCACTCTGTATGTCTTTTCACACGATAGATTATACCGGAGTCCACAGAGGAGAAGGAAATTTCTAATAATCTCTCAAAAGTCCCACTGTTGGCCAGTAGGAAAGTAATCAGCAGTTAAAAAAATTTGCAAAGGTAGATTCACTTGAGTGAATCCATTTTGTACATCCTATAAACCCAGATTTCTCATCACAACATCCAACGGCATCTTAAACAGCCCATTAGTTATTTTTTTGTCTCTAATTTGTATTAATTAGTCTTTGCATGAAAACATTTTAACTGACGTTCATCCTGGATTTGTCTTTTACCAGTTTGTGTCAATGTTGCCTTGTAGTGCAGTTGTGCTTCAACATAAATTATTGCTCTAGACTTAACTTTTATTTTATGCCCACGAACTGATATGCTTCTGAAACAGTCACTCTTGTTTTTCAAAGCTGATAAACACAACAGAATGAATTTATGCATGGTTTCTCATCATCCTCGGCTCTAATAAGATCAGAAGAAGTCTGCAGTTGCCATTTTTTTTCGGCCGAATGTGCATGAGAATCCCAGTGCACATTCATGCCGCAAGCAAAAGTCCCTGCACCACTACACAATTATCTTTAGCCTACCCCAACACGAGGAATTTGTCTGATGTTCTTTTCTGCAATGTAATCAGGATTTGTAAATTTATTTTATGTTTGGATGATCAGATTTAAACACAGTATTCAAGGTGTATTCTGCTTCAGATTCAAGGGACTTATAGCACTGAGCATAAAAACCTGGGCTTCCCCAGCACTTGATAAAATAGTTACAAGGAAATGTCCAAGGAAGATTTCTAGCAGGTCAGGCGCTAGTGCAAGGACTTGATGCAAGATTCATCTTGATTGATGCTCCCTCGCTAATTCAGTTAGAGTGACTGAGCCATATTTCATAATCGCTGATGAAGGGGGCATTTCTGGGACGTAGCAACCGTTTCCTGGGTTAGTTCTCCTTTTGCATCGAGTGGTCTTTTGGATCTTCTTCGTGTCTTCTTTCCCTGTTAAGCAGTGTCTTTCCTTCAGCCCGAGAATTTTGCAGTCTTTCACAGACGATTTCCGAAAACGATCCTAATGTTCTGAGGCAGTTTTGCATTAAAAGGTAGCAGAGCCTCAAGGGCAAATCACAGCTCATTAATTGCAACTGTTTCCCAGGATTTCTGTACCGTACCACACAATCTCTTGGTAATTCCAACGCACTAAGCTCCAGAAGCAGCACAACATCATTACAGTGAGCTATATTCATGTACTAGTGAATGAAATCAGCATTTGGAGTGCAAGCACTTTCCGTCCTTATGTGGAAACAATCCCAGACAAAGTCTTCCTGCAACTGCATTACCTGTTCCATTATCTACCAACTCGTCAACTTAGTATTTAATCGGCTCAGTTACAACTCTACATTGACTTAAGATCTTTATGTTAAGACTACTTTCGATAAAGTCAGGAAGCACTGACAGCCTTACCATTGCAATGGAACTTTATGAACTCAGGAAGTGTGCTATATTTTCTTCCACTGTATTGCACCTCGCACTTGCACATTTAAATTCCTTTGAGTTTGCTCTGCTTCCTTAGGACATTTTAGTGAGTTCCACCTTTGTTTACTCTAGAAAGGTCTCACAAAGCTAGCCATAAACTGTGGACGGCTGAACACTACAGCTATTTTAGGTCCACATGTCTTCCTTTTCAAAAACTATTTGAGCTGGTGAAAGGTGTCATGCATAACAATTACAAAACAGAAGTTAAAATTTGACATCTATATATTTATCACTACCGTATCAATATGAAAAGGCTTGCGTTTAGTGCTCACTTGCTACTTGATCTATTTAATTCTTGTTCTTCAATTCAAGATAGCCAAACATCGCTGAATGAGTGTAAAACAGACTTTAATCCATTCTTCAATATATGCAAGCTGTTCTAATCCATGTTGTAGGCAGCTATCTCAGACACTGGAAAATAGGCCAAATATTGGCTCAGAGAGTTCTCAAACATCACTAAAGTACAGTTGGTGATGATCACGGAATACGGGCCTTACTTTTATTTCTTCCTCAATGGAGGGCAAGCTGCCTTTCCTTTCATTTCTACACTGTTCTTTCAAATAACACACTGCCATTGCTTTATCAAACCACAAAAAAAAATGTCATTCCATCTCACATACTGAGTCACCAGCTCAAATATTGAAACTGTCCATACTTTAGGGGAAAGCTTAAAGACAGGATAAGCTTTCGCTGAGATGTTAGGCACAGAAAGGCTCTAATCATTGAAGGAGACATGGGTAGCACAGGTAACCAGCTCACTAGAGGGTGGATCCTGCTCTCAGCATCTCAGATGAAAATTTAGATTGGGAATATTACTGAAGAATGCTGAAAGATACACCAAAAGGAAGGCCTAGTGCTTTGACAGAAAACCTGTAGTCAGTCTCAAACAGCACTGAAAATCCAAATAAGCTTGGATCTGAAATTTCTGCAGACCCAAATCTTTAGAGTGAAGTGATGACTAACTTCACAGGTACACATACAGACCAAAGCATAATACAGTGTCTGAAGGTCAGTAAACACATCTCATTTGCAGGTCACCCAATATTTATGTACTGCAGCTTAGACTGGAGTCATGCAAGTAGATTAAAATGGTTTTCACACAATGTTAGAAGAGTTTAACAAAATGTCATCCAAAAGAGGCACCACCCTGTAGGGATGAAGCATGTTTCAGGAGGACACTGACCTTCTAACACTCATCTGGGTCAGATGAATCGATCAGAGACAACCCGACAAGCAAAGCAGACTGTACTATTGGCAAAACCCTCTTGAAGACACTGCCAATTCCATCTGTTTCTCACTGGTTACAGTAAAATAAATGAGGTGAGCTCCCTTTGAATACAGAGCCTCAATGACCTCCAAAATGCAGCATGAAACAAAATTTATTCCCATCCTTCAGTGAACATCCGGTGTGCGATCAAAGGCAGCATTTATGATCCATTTATTGTCCTCTGAAGTAACTCTATTTGACATATATGGGAAGTTAACAGCTGGCGACTGAATGAGAAGTGTTATCCATTCAGGACATGGCTCATGACTCCAGTCAAGAAAGTCGAAAAATCCATGCAATGTCTGTAAAATGAAAGCCATGAATAAACGAGCAACATTATAGGGAACATGAACACTGTCCTCAAACTATGCTTCCATGGCATTGACATCTCTGGTGGAGCCCTGTGATATTCGGCTGTGTGGCTAACAAGTTTTGTGGCAGTATGCTGCACACTACACAACTTATGATTAATATGGAAAAGTGTTAACCTCCGCAATTAGAAGGTACATATTCCAAATGAAATGTATAAATTCAATCATGGCATAATGCATACAAAGCAGACCTCATCACCATTATGTATTTGTGTGGTTTTGATCCTGCACAACCTTTTTCCTCTCCTGAGGCTTCCATGAGATTTCCCAGTGTCTGTAGCAGACAGAGATAGAAAGCTTCTGAACATCAGTTGAGGAAATATCAGATGATCTCAGAAGATAACCTCAAGGCACTATGAGTCTAGAAGACCCAGCTTCTTAAGATCACACAAAGGAGTTGGGAGGTCACTTTGCAGTTGTACAGGACATTGGTTAGGCACTTTTGGAGTATTGCATACAATTCTGGTCTTCCTGCTATAGGAAGTATGTTGCAAAACTTGAAAGGGTTCAGAAAAGATTTACAAGGATATAGCCAGGGTTGGAGTTTTGAGCTATAGGGATAGGCTAAATAGACTGGGGCTGTTTTCCCTGGCATGTTGGAGGCTGAGAGGTGACCTTATAGAGGTTTATAAAATCATGAGGGGTATGGATAGGCTGAATAGCCAAGGTCTTTTCCCCAAGGTGAGGAAGTCCAAAATAGGTTCAAGGTGAGAGGGGAAAGATTTAAAAGGGACCCAAGGGGCAACTTTTTCACGCAGAGGGTGGTGCATGTATGGAATGAGCTACCAGGAGAAGTGGCGGAGGCTGGTACAATTACAACAGTTAAAAGGCATCTGGATGGGTACATGAATAGGAAGGTTTTAGAGGGTTATGGGTGAAATACTGGCAAATGGGACTAGATTTATTTAGGTTATCTGGTCGGCATGGATGAGTTGGATTTGTTTCCGTGCAGTACATCTCTATGACTCTATGACATGCCAGCCTGGTTAGCATCAGACACAGCTGTCTTACTGAGAGTTTGCAGCAATGGCACTTACAGAGAGACAAAGATGATAGCAGGGATATTTTCTGCTGAAACATGAGTAGCAAGTTTGGAGTGACTCTCATTCCTCCTAAAGAAACACATTAACAATCCTGGAATTCCATTGGAGATTGGATTGACGGATTTCCACTATAGTGTTCAGAACTTTAACTAATGCTGTTTGTGTTGCACTGGATGCTGTGATATCTGCCATTGAACAGTGCATCATGGAGGGTTCCAAAGACACGCTAATACAATTCTGTTATAAGTTACAGTGGATGACATCCAAGCTTTACACTCATCTCTGTGCCAAGTTGATGCTGGGCTCTTCTGTGTGGATTGATATTGAGCAGAGGCTTTCTGCATGCTTCTTAGAGGATCAAGCATTGATTGTGTGTAACTGTCAGCCTTCTCCAGTAGACCTAGTCACGAAAGCTCCTGTCTGCTTCCTAGAAATCAGGAGATGAGATTCAATGCTGGCTCTGCTCTGCTCCCTCCTCTTGGCTACCGACTTGTCTTGCAAAACAAAGAGGGTGGAAAGTCACTGAGTGTGTAGATCTACATTTGGCAATAGAGGAGGGTATGTGGAATTTGTGCAATTATATCAGCGGCAGCGTGAGGGTTAGGCAGAGTATTTGAATTTTAGTTGCCAGTTCACAGTGCTATGGAGTGCAGCTAGGTGAGTGATGGGTGTGTACTACATTGACAAGGAAGAAAGGCTGACTATCTGATTAGGAGGATTGACCTTCCTGGCAATCTGTATCAAATCAGGGTGGACCTCCTGGGCACCCATGCAACCATGGCATCGCTCCTTGTGCCCACTATTAATGCCTGCAGCGCAGATTAATTCTGGAAATCTCTGTCTGCCCTGCTGCTCACTATGCAATAATTTGCATTGCAACAACATTCTTGTGCAGGCTCTAAGGTACGTCCTTTTTTAAAAAGAGCAGACTAGTTGTAGCACATAATTATCTAACAATGATGCAGGTTCCCCAGTGCCGCTACGTGTACAGGCTACAGGGAGCTTGGAGGGACAGCTACCTGAACCTCTCTAAAAATCATCATGTGTGCTGTTGTTTTCATCGGATTTGGCTGGGCCTGGTACATCAGCAAGGCATCCTATACAGGACATTGCATGCAGCAGAGAGATCGGCAGCTGCAAATGTAAAACTAGTTCCTGAACACATTCTACAATATAAATGAAGGGATTTTCTGGATCAGGAAGCAAGCTCATGTCTATCATTTCAGCCTCAGACAACAATAAATTGAAATCTGGTGAAGCTCAAATTGTGTAACAAGTTATTGTGCAATATGTTAAGAATCCCAGTTCCCTCTATTTAAAATTATTTTTCTTGCTTTATTTATATTCATTGATATGTATGCAACTATATTTTAAACATAAATTGGATACATTGTATTACCAGTAACCCTAAATGAACTCTGTCACTTGGAAGTGGAAAGCTAATCTTCCCTGGAGTTATATATAAATTGTTGGATCAATAAGGTGATTGCCCCATCAGGTTGCTAGACATGTGCTGATATGTAGACTCACAGAATGTTGCATAACTGCATAAGGGGTATATGTGCTATGCGCATTATTTTTGCTTTATGTATATGGGTGTGGAATTTCTGCAAAGGCCCCCCAATATCCTGCTCTAACTTGAGGGGAAGATCAAACATTTTTCATTGATAACTCCAGAAAATCACTATCTGCTGTTATGAATACTCCACCTCCCACCCTTTATATTCTCTTTTATCTGCGGATCGTGGTTGGAACTTTAACTGGAGGTTTGATACAGACAAAATCTCCACATTGCTCTGATTTAATTACCTGTACATCCTCCACTGACGAATCCTAAAAAAAGGGAAGGTTAAGATTTGTCTCTTTTGATCATTAAATAATTCACCATTGTTTCATAAGACATTGCATCAATTACTAACCAAATTTAACTGCTGCCAAGTTAGGAGCAGAGGCAAAACTGTTCAAGAAAGGTGCAGCATTGAGATGAAGGGTTAAACCTGAAACTAACTTCTCTTTTTCAGATATTATCCATTTCATTTCATACAGGTTAAACTATTACCTCAGATCTTCAGCACTCAATCTCTTCCTGTTTCTAAAACCTAACACATCATCTCTCTCCCTTCGGTGTTACTCAGCGTCAATTTGAAATGCATTGGGATAAACTGACTGCACGTTATTTATATAATAGGGTTTACTTCAGAGGTAAAGAAAACATCCATGTTATGACATTTGCACTGACCCTGGATTGGGATCAGTCACTTATTTAAAGCAGAGCTTGATAAGCTTACACAGGACTTGTACTCGCAAAGCTTCACCCCTGAAGTTGGGCTGAATTTGGTCCCTGCCATGCTGGTAAAGCCTATAGCCTAGGCTACAGCACTGACCTCATCAATGGGAAGCAAGACCCAGTATCATTGCTCACTACAGTAGTGGCCACTGATGAAGCCCTTGACATTCTGCAAACGAATTTCCGGGACGGACAATGATCCAAACCCTCTGGCTGACTTGAAAGAACAGCTCCGACTGATAAGTGATCAGAGCCCTGGCTGATCTCTGTGCAGTTCTCCGACTTGACTTACAACCAATCCCTAAGTTACGTGCACTGGACCTGCAGGACTGAGCATGGCCCATTTCTGAGACTGTGATGAAATATAACCCCTGACACTGATCGTCCCAAGCAGCTTGCTGACCATACCTAAACCCCTGCTATTAGATCAGATTATGCCCATGACTGACTGCGGCAACACTTGAGGACTGTGACAACAGCACCCCCTTAACTTGATTATTGATTACTCTCTTTAGGCTTTGAGGCACATCCATTTGTTTGAAGCACATGCAGTGTGTTGCTACATAAACCATTTCCATAGACTGCAGGTGTGATATTGATTGATTGATTGGTTTTATTGTCATGTGTACTGAAATACATTGAAAAACTTTGTTTATGAGCGGTACAGGCAGATCACAGCAAGCAAAGGATGTACAGATCAAAAAGACTGAGAGGCATGCAGATTACATTGCACGTTACATTATTTGAGACTAGAGTCCATTCAACAGTCTGATAATGGCCGGAAAGAAGCTGTTCCTGAACTGGCTGGGGTGTCTGTTCAGGCTTCTGTATCTTCTGCCTGACAGAAGAGGTTGTAGAAGATCATTACCGGGGTGCGATGGGTCTTTGATGATATTGGCTGCCTTTCCGCAGCTGTGAGCCGTGTAAATAGAGTCCATGGATGGAAGGTTGGCTTCTGTGATGGTCTGGGCTGTGCACACAACCTTCTGTAGTTTCTTACGGTCCTGGGCAGAGCAGTTGCCATACCAGGCTGTTATGCACCCAAACAGTGTGCTTTCAATGGTGCATCTGTAGAAGTTGGTGAGGGACCTTATGAACATGCCAAATTTCCTGAGCAGCCTGAGAAAGAAGAGGCTTTGTTGTGCCTTCTTGACAGTTGCATTATGTGGAAAGTCCAAGACAGGTTGTCGTTTATCGTCACTCCGAGGAACTTGATGCTCTTCACTCTTTCAACCTCAGTTCCGTTGATATAGATGGGGGCGTGTTCTTGTTTCTTTCTGAAGTCGATGATCAGTTCTTTAGTTTTGCCGACATTGAGAGACAGATTGTTTTCATTGCACCACGTCACCAAGCTCTCTATCTCCCTTCTGTATTTTGACTCGTCAGTGTTAGGTATCCATTTCACTATGGTGGTGTCATCAGTGAATGTGTAGATCTGTTATGTTGCTTGTATAGCTTGGTGCCATACACCAACATATCTGCTCCCCTTGACTGATCATTGCTGGCAAATATGGCACACTGCCTGGCTTAGTATTAACCCTAAGGCAAGACAGCAGTGATATCTGAATGATAAAGCCATGTCCAAAAAGGTAAAGTGAAGAGAGAATGCTGTAAGTCTCCAATTGAGCACAGAGTGAGTAGGTGGACAGTGAGCAAGCTAAGAACACTGAGATGCATCCTGTTCTGATGCATGAGATGGGTGTCTGTCCCACTGTGCAAAATGGCCTGACTGCAGCATTGCAATGTAAGGTGCTGGAGTGCACCAAAGTGCAGTCTGGAAATGGTGAACTGTATTATCGTTGAGTCAGAGATGTGATGAGGTTGATACGCACATAAAGTCAACTTCCATGGATAGGAGATCAAGTGGTTGCTGCCTGTGGCGCATACCCTGAGATACTCAGGCTGCTGGTCAAGTTGGAATCCCGGACGAGCAAGTCAGATCTATTTATTTATTTGTCACATGTACTAAGTATTGTAAGTACAGTGAAAAGTGCACAAAGTTGCCATTCACTGGTGCCCACTCAGTTACGAAAACCAGAATTAAAAGATTCGACAGAGCTAAAATGTAAACAAGGAAAAGAGAAGTCCGGATCTCATCGCCCCAAGTCCCATCTCCACAAATGGTGCAGGCTCCACTACAATCACTAGGACACCCAGGAGGTTGCTGATGCTGCCGCCATGCAAAAGGCCCGCTATCACCGCCGACTGCCACAACCTCACCGGCCCGGTCTCTCCACCATCTGTTGCCACTGCCTCACCAGCCTGCTCTCACTGCTGAATCAGCCCACTCTAGATCCGCCGTCACCATCGCTCTGGCCCATGGCCGAGTCAACTTCGCTGCAGGACACAGCCCGCGCGTTCTGCTCCTGCCATGTAGTCCCTGGTCACAACCCGACTCCTTAGGTAGGTAGTTAAAATGGTGGGGCGGGTGGGAGGTGGATGGAAGTACTGCAAAGAGGAGAGAGAAGCAGAGAAGAAGAAAGGAAAAGGAAAGGGAACTGGTGAGCTGAGTGGAGCTCCAAATGGAGCGACTTACCCTGCCGCCATTTTGTCTTTTTATAATCAATCAATGGAGCATTTGCAGTGTCATTTAAACCATAACTGTACTATTAAGCATTGCATGGTGGGTTAAAGTTTGCAAACCTTGACTAAAGCAGTTGGTAATATCTTGTTATTTCAAGTTACTTTGTGTTTTCTTTTCTGATAGGTATGCTAAGGGAATGCAACCCTGAAATCCACAGGAGGTTTATATGTCCCTCGTCAGAACTCAGCCAGAGCCTAGCAAAACATTGAAGGAAACAGATTAAATATTCCAAAATTTCTCTGTGGGATGGAATTCAGGTGTCTATAAAGAATACAATTATGTATTTGTTCATTTTATTTCTCTCAGAGCAGTGCAGAGACAACTCTAGTTCTAAAGCTTAAGTTACAAATCTTAGGTTGAAAATGTCTCAGAGTTTACAGAAGTTTAGTAGACATGGGCTTTGCAGGGAGCCCCAAAATTTTTCCCAAACATTCCCAGTCTGGTATCAATACTTAACTCTCTCGTGCCATCCACAGGTTTAAGCATTCAAGCAAGTGTACAAGGATCGAAGAACAGACAAACGTTATCAAACACAGATGAAACACAACTTTGAACACGACAAAAGACAGGTTGCTTGTTCTCTTTTGAATATATATATTTATGTGAACAGTCTATTTTCTCCAATGTGTGTTTCATTTAAATAATTAACCAAGAATTCAAACAAATATTTTGGCCAAGTTATTTAGTGCTTAACCAGGCAATGGCTTTATGTCAGAGATTATCAGAAGAACGAATGACAATCTTTTAAGATAATTGTTAGATGATCATTAACATATTCATAAAAACAAAGGCTCCATCACAACTAATGCTGTAAAAAAGATGTGTATGTCCTTTCATTCATATAACATTATATAACATTATAACATTTTTCCATATGTTTTAAAAGTCTCCCCTTTTGTTGCTTATAATGACCTGTATAGCATGTTACCTGGTATTTTGACTATACATGGCATTAGACACTACTGCTTTCCAGTGACTTCATAAATGCTATTTTTAATGGTATTCTGGAATATATTAAATAGTGTTTTGGATTAGAAACATTGAAACAAAGAAAATAGGAACAGGAGAAGGCCATTCAACCCTGTCAAACCTGCTCTGCCATTCAATATAATCATGGCTGATAATGCTATTTAGTACCCTGTTTCCACTTTTGCCCCATATCCTTTGATCCCTTTCATCCTCTGAACTATATCCAACTACTTCTTGAAAATATCAATGTTTCTGGCCTCGACTGTTTTCTGTAGCAGAGAATTCCACAGGCTGACTACTCTCTGGATAAAAAGATTTCCCCTCATCTCTGACCTAAATAATCTACCCTATATTCTTAGGCTGTGACCCCTGGATCTCTACTCTTCTGTCATCGGTATCATCCTTCTCATGTTTATCCTGTCTTGTCCTGTTAGAAATTTATGGGATTCTACGAGATGCCCTTCATTATTCTGAAAAGTCCAATGAATATAGCGCTAACCAATCCTATCTCTCCTCTTACATCAATCCTGCCATCCTAGGAATCAGTCTGATAAACTTTAGTTGCACTCTCCAGAATATCCTTCCAAAGATAAAGAGACAAAAACTGCACACACTACCATAAGACCATAAGACATAGGAGCAGAAATTAGGCCATTCAGCCCATTGAGTCTGCTCCACCATTTAATCATGACTAATAAATTTTTCAAATCCATTTTACCACTTTCTCCCCATAACCTTTGATACCCTTGACAATCAAGAACCTATCTATCTCAGTCTTAAATATATTAAATGACCTGGCCTCCACAGCCTTCTAAGGCAGTGAGTTCCATAGATTCACCACTCTCTGGCTGAAGACGCTTCTCCTTATCCCCGTTCTGAAGGGCCTTCCCTTTAAGGCTGTGCCCTCAAGTCCGAGTTTCTCCTATCAATGGAAACATCTTCCCAAAATCCACTCTGTCCAGGCCATTTGGTATTCTGTAATTATCAATTAGATACCCCCTCATCTTTCTAAACTCCATTGAGTATAGACCCAGAGTCCTCAAATGTTCCTCATATGTTAAGCCTTTCATTCCTGGGATCATTCTCATGAAACTCCTCTGGACCCGGTTCAGGGCCAGTTCATCGTTCCTGAGGCATGGAGCCTAAAATTGCTCACAATACTCTAAATGTGGTCAGACCAGGATCTTTATAAAACCTCAGAAGTACAAGTTTTCATATTCTGGTCGTCTTGAAATAAATACCAACATTGTATTTGCCTTCCTAACTACCAACTCAACTTGCAAGTTTACCTTAAGAGAATGCTAGACTAGGACTCCCAAGATCCCAAATAATCCCTCAGCAGATCCGCTTTCCTAGTCTTGCCTGTGTTGTTTGTCCCGATGTAGACCACAAAAACTGGATCCTCTCTCTCCCTCTCCAATATCCTTTCAAGCTGGTGAGAGATATCGCTGACCCTGGCACCGGGCATGCAACATACCATGAGGGACTCTCTATCCTGCTTACAAAGGATACTATCTATTGCCCTTATTATAGAATCCCCTACAACTACCACTTGTCTTTTTGCTCCTCCATCTTGAATGGCCTCTTGTGCCACGTTGATGTTGGCAGCTGTCTCATCCTCCTTACAGCCCTGTTCCTCATCCTCACAGGAAACAGGTACCTCATACCTATTGGACAAGGTCAAGAGCTAAGGCCCTTCTGTTCCTGAATGCAGGATCCCTCTACCTGCCTCATTTGTAGTCATACCCTGCCTGAATTTGTGGTACTTAATCTACCAGGTGTGACTGGCTCCTGAAACAGAGCGTCTGGGTAACTCTCCCGCTCCCAGATGTGCTGCATTGTCTGAAGCTTGGACTCCAGCTCGTTAATTTTGAGCCGAAGTTCCTCGAGCAACCAATACCTGCTGCAGATGTGGTCACTGCAGTTCACAATGGGATCACCTAGCTCCCACACCGTACAGCTACAACACATCACCTGCTCAGCCATCTCAACCAGTTAATTAATTTATCAGTTAGCTAATCCCTGGTTCGTTAATTATTTATTAATTAGTTTTGCAGATTTTTAAAAAAATCTAGGATAGATTTCCTACCAGTCAATCAGCTCAAAACTTTCCTGTGATGTCACTTTTTTACACTAACCATACTCTGTGTGGTCCTCCCTCTGACTCTGCTCCTGGAAACAAGGCCGCGATTCCCTGAGGTAAGTTCGATTTATATTACCATGCTCCGGGTATGTTCTAACCAAGGCCCTGTACAATTGTAACAGCATACCCTTGCTCCATTACTTGAATCCTTGCACTGTGATGACCAGCATGCCATTTAATAAATATCATAACAAATCAAATCAAACCACATTTGCCTTCTTCAACTCTTGCTGAACCTGCATGCTCCCCTGTTTCCAATCTATCGTAGTTCAGATAATAATCTGTCTTCCCATTTTACTTTCAAAGTATATAACCTCACATTTATCCACATTATATTTCATCTGCCATGCCTTTTTCCATTCACTCAATTAGTTCAAATCACATCGAAACACCTCTGCATCCCCCTCACAGTTCACCTTCGCACCCAGCTTTGTGTTATCTGCAAAATTCTACTAGTTACATCATCAAAAAGTTCCAATACGTTTGTGAAGCATGATTTCCCTTTCATACATCCATGCTGATCCTATCTAATCCTGTCACTATTTTCCAAGTGCTCAGCTATTAAATCTTTTATAATGGTCTCTAGGATTTCCAAATTTCCAATGTCAGGCTAACTGGTCTATAATCCATAATAAAAACCATAAACTGAGGAAGAGTCACTCGACCCAAAATGTTAACTCTGATTTCTCTGTGCCAATGCTGCCAGACCTGCTGAGTTTTTTCAGCAATTTCTATACTTGCCTCTGGTCTATAATCCCCTGTTTTCTCTCTACTTTCTTTTTTTATATAGTGGGGTTACATTAGCTTCCCTTCAATCTGTAGGAACTGTTTCAGAATCTATAGAATTTTGAGAGTTTTCCACCAATGCATCAACTATTTCTAGAGCCATTTCTTTAAGTATTCTGGGATGTAGATTATTAGGTTTTGGAGATTTATCAGCCTTTAATCTCATTCAATTTCCCAAAACCATTTCCCTACAAATACTTATTTCCTTCAGTAGCTCTCTCTCACTAGGCATGTGTTCCCTGACATTTTGGGGATATTCTTTGCATCCTCCTTTGTGAAGATAGAACCAAAAAATGTCCTTAACTGGTCTGTCATCTCTTTGTTCCCCATTTTCAATTCCTCAGTTTCTGATTGTAAAGGATTTACATTTGTCTTCACTAATCCTTTTTTTCTCTTCGCATACTTCTAGAAGTATGTTATAATTCATTTGAACATTCCCTGCAAGCTTACTCATGCACTCTGTTTTACCCCTTTTAATTAATCCCTTCATCCTCCTTTGCTAATTTCTAAACTGCTCCCAGTCAACAGGTCTGCTGCTGTTTTGTATGCCCTTCACTTGGATCCAATACTATCCCTGATTTCCCTTGTTCCCTTCCCATAGTCAGCTCACTTTTGCCTTTTTTTATGCCAGACAGGAATAAACAATTGCTTTAACTCTTCCTTTAAATTTCTGCCATTACTTATCCACTGTTAACCCATTAAGTAACACTTACCAATTTATCATTGCCAACTCGGATCTCATACCATCATAGTTTCCTCTATTTTAATTGAGGAACCTAGTCACAGAATTGACTACACACTCTACAGCTCTAATTAAGGATACTGTCATATTGTGGTCACTCTTCCCCAAGAGGCCTGACACAGCTAGATTGCCAAATTTTCTCATTACACAATAGTCAATTTGTGACGACCTGTCCTCTAGTTGGTTCACCGGTATGCTGACCCAAAAGAAACATACAAACACACTCCAAAACCTCCTTCTTTATGGCATTGTTACTGATTTGATTTGTCCAATTTTGTCCAATCCATATTTAACACCTCCCACAGCAGTAGCACTGTAGTTTCAGGCACATAACCCCAATTATCATTTTCTATCCCTTGGGTTTCCTAAGCTCTACCCATACAGATTCCACTTCACTGGAATGAGTATCTTTTCTCACTATTGAGTTCATGTCCTCTTTAACCATCAAATAGAATTCCAATTGATCAGCAATTGAATTGAATGCCAGCATTCAACTAATTATTATCTGAAAATTGTAAATACGTGAAGGAATAACATAAAATAAATTCAACATGTGTACTTCATTGGTGGCACGGTGGCTCAGTAATTCGACTCCCATCCATGTAGAGTTTGCACATTCTTCCTGTGACTACATGGGTTTCCACTGGGTGCTCCGGTTTCCTCCCACAGTCCAAAGATGTGCAGGTTAGGTGGATTATCCATGGGAAATGCAGGGTGATAGAGTGAGGGGTGAAGCTGGGTAGGATGTACTTCAGAGGTTCAGTGCGGACTCAATGGGCCGAATGGCCTGCTTCCACACTGTAGGGATTCTATGACTTTCCCCCATTAGATTTAAAGCTAAGAGGGAACCATAAGATTCTAAAGCATCAAATACTGTTTAAAGTTAGCTGTTTTGTTGATGTGAGCAAGTACATTTATGTCAATTTTGTGGATTACATTTTGAACTAGATCCTCAGCCTGGCTCATTTTAATTCTGCCAAAATTTCTGGTCGCACGTACAGGACCTGTTATTCCATCTTTTCCTTCATCACAGCAGACATGTAAAATTGCAAGACAACAAGGAGCAGGGCTGGATGAACACACC
>NC_063345.1:53558091-53607828 GCF_021869965.1 Rhincodon typus
TTTCCTGCTCCTCTGATGCTGCTTGGCCTGCTGTGTTCATCCAGCTCTACACCTTGTTATCTCAGTTGACTTTCCTCTCCCTGTTCTAGCATGAGCAATAGTGGGAAAGGTACGAGAAGAACTGAGAAAAGTTCTCCTACATCAGAAGTGATGTGCAGTTGCACAGTATAGTGCCAGCAACATGAACAGCAAAATGCCCCAGCAGGCTCCACTGCCTGATTTCCCCAAGGGTGCCCAACAGTCTGTTTGCACAATTAATGAGACAAACAGTGTAAGATTACAAGAGAAAATTTGCTCCAGCCACGGTGGATTGGGCACTGCAAACCTCACTGAACTAAACACTTGGGGCGGCACAGTGGCTCAGTGGTTAGCACTGCTGCCTCACAGTGCCAGGGACCCGGGTTCGACTCTACCCTTGGGCAACTGTCTGTGTGGAGTTTGCACATTCTCCCTGTGTCTGTGTGGGTTTTCTCCAGGTGCACCAGTTTCCTCCCACAGTCCATAGATGTGCAGGCCAGGTGGATTGGCCATGCTAAATTGGCTGTAGTGTTCAGGGATGTGTAGATTAGGGGGATGGGTCTGGGGGGGATGCTCCGATGGTCAGTGTGGACTTGTTGGGCCGAAGGGCCTGTTTCCACACTGTAGGGATTCCATGATTTCTATGAAGAACACTTGACACCAGCTTGCCCAGTTAAAACTGCCAGTTTGATGTGGGTCTCACAGGTAATGCAGTGGAGTGGACAGGATGAGACATTTAAGCAGCTCTGAATTAGCAGGAGGGCCGCTCAATACCTTCATCAACATTTGCCTTGTGTGAACTTAGAGACAATGGCCACAGCACACATTTTATGACCAATCACCTTCTTCAGCCTATCAAGGTGGGATGAAAATTTACCACCCATAGGGTAACATCATATATTCGAAGCTACGATAGTTCTTCTCTTCAAAGGTTTTAATTCAGTTAAATACAAAAAGGATCTCCTGGTAACTAAGCTCCATTTCATGGCATGCAAATTAAAATCTTGTTCACAGATTTATCATCTACAAAATTCTAGTTGGCATAGTTCTATCCAGACTGCAATTTCCTTAAGGGGTCGACAAATGTTGCTCTGCGAATTGCTTTTAAAAATGCATCTTGTCATGCAATGTCTGTCGGAAAATAATTTGCTATAAATAATCCTTGAATTGATCAGACTTGGCAAGCACCTGATTATAATCAAAGACAATCATCTTCCTTCTGCCTAGGCCTTGCTTTTCTTCAATATTCTCTTGGCAGAAAATCTAGCCAAAATTACAAAAAAGATCATACCCAGATATGAACTAGATTCAGATTCTCCAAAAATTTACTTACCTATTCAAAGCAGTTTAGACCTACTGAAGTTGTATGGTTGGTTCTCCCACTTTCTTTTCAGAAGTTAAATCAATTTCAAACCTCAACTCTGATCAAGAAGTTCCTTTTGGATTCTGTACACGATCTCGGCAATAAAGCATGCCAAACATAATCCACGCTGACAAATTAAGCAGACTTTTTTTATGGTTCTGAAGCTGCACATGATCATAATGCCCATGTAGACAACTCAAAGATGAAAAGTATAATGTTATCTCATCCTTTATAAACGTTTCATCGCTGTTGAAACTTTATACAAACATTTTGTGATTTAAGCAACAGGAGACCTGGAGCAGAATCTTTCAGTAGTAAATCAATTTACAGGGAATTTATGTCCATTTATTTTCAGACCTCTACTGTCAAACCAATCTTGCAGTTTAGAGGTTCATTAATTTTCATTTCTTCATGGAATTTACAAGCCTCAGATTTGGATCTTTATTAAGCAGCTCCTGAAAATACACATGAATTATATGATATTGGTAGCTCATTTGCTACCTTAATAGCTTACTTTTGGAATTCAACTCAGATTCATGAGATATGACCTATTGCTACCAAGTAGTAGGTTTTTACACTTTATTAATATGCATCTAGAAACACAGAAATCATAATGTGTTGGAAAATGTGCTGAAGCATTTTACTTATTAGCAACATGATACAAAATGATCTATGATTTTCCATACCATTTTCACTCCTTCTCTGATCATCCAATTTGTGTTATCCATAACACAGAGTTTCTAAAGATGTTAATGAAGCCTCTTTTATTCCACTAATAATTTCCTGAAGTATTCCATTCTGTACTCTGTCTTTTCCAGATACAAAGTTAATATTGAACACTGCAAATTGGCTTCATGGTGAATAGTTGACTGGCTTGTACAAAAAGCTGGAAATTTCTGAGCCAGCTAGACTTAAAGTAGATAATACACTGACCTGTGGAAAAGTATGTCATCATTTAGATATTTTAAAGGTGTTGCAATCAATTCTTTTCATGAAAGGAGGAAACACTGTCAACTGTATGATTAAATTGCCCAATACCTCCATGACAATTATGAATCCAATTATCCCATTTCTTCTGTCCAGTTCTTTGCCATTCACTTTGGAAATCTTGAACTAATGTAGTAAATTTATAATCTAAACTTGCCTCCTATCTCACGTTCCACTCACTTTCTCTAATATCACTTTCTATTGCCAAGGTTGTGTTCTCACCTGTTGACCGAGCAACAAATTAGTGCCACCTTTATTTTCTAATTTACCCTTCGATATTCACTCCCTTTAAAACATAACCTTCCTCTTCGATAAACTCAATTGTTAGGCTGCAGATTTGTTCCTAAGGCCTGAGTAAAATGATGCGATTTCATTTTCCCTCATAAAGGTTTCCTGTCTGGTATTGGGTTTCATGATCGTCTTCTCTGTACTGTTGTGTGTGAGGCATTCTTTTTGAGATACCACCCTGTGCTGTTCCAACTTTTGAATACCTTATTATTAACATTTAGGCTCTCTCTCTCCTTTAAGACATATTCTGCCCTGTCGATGTTTTGCAAACACCAGCCTTTCCCTATAACACATCTGTTTTTCAATCTCTGAAAACAGTGATACGAACTAGAAACTTTCTTCAGAAACACTGAAATATTAACGTATGTTTATCATCTTAGAAGAGGCCAACTAATTACCGTTTTTTGTGATAATCCAATTGTGTAGCTGATTCTGATGTCTTATGGCTGGCACTGCCTATTTCATTTGGTTGTCATTAACTTTGTCTTCAAAGAATAGGTTTGGAGTTCTCAATATTTTGTAGGAACTTAGGTTGGTCCCTTGTGACTGGTTTGGGGGTAGAACATGTGTTAATTTTTGAGGATCTTCTAGAGGAGTTATGCCTGATCACCAGAAAATGGGTAGTTAGTGTGTCAAGTTGGAAGGAGTCTTTTAATGGATGACCACCCAATAGGGTATAAGGTCCCTGCATTTTTGGGGCCATTTCTTGGGGTTTTTTTTCTATTCATTTGCGGGATGTGGGCATTGCTGGCTGGCCAGCATTTCTTGCCCATCCCTAGTTACCCTTGAACTGCCTTTTTAAACTGCTGCAGTCCTTCTGCTGTGGGTTTACCCACAATGCTATTAGGGAGGGAATTCCAGAATTGTGACCTAGCGACAGTGAAGGAACGGTGATACATTCCCAAGTCAGGATGGTGAGTGGCTTGGAGGTGAACTTGGAGGTGGTGGTGTTCCCATATGTCTTCTGCCCTTATCCTTCAAGATGGAAGTGGTTGTGGGTTTGGAAGTTGCTGTCTGAGGATCGTTGGTGAATTTCTGTGGTGCATCTTGTAGATAGTACACTGTGCTGCTACTGAGCGTCGGTGGTGGAGAGAGTGGACGCTTGTGGATGTCATGCCAATTAAGCAGGCTGCTTTGTCCTGGATGGTGGCAAGCTTCTTGAGTGTTGTTGGAGCTGCACTCATCCAGGCAAGTGGGGAGCATCCCGTCACACTCCTGACTTGTGCCTTGTAGATGGTGGACAGGTTGTGGGGAGTCAGGAGGTGATTTACTCACTGCAGTATTCATAGCTTCTGGCCTGCTGTTTTAGCCACTGTGTTTATGGTGAGTCCAGTTGAGTTTCTGGTCAATGATAACCCCCGGCATGTTGATAGTGGAGGATTCAGTGATGGTAACGCCATTGAATGTCAAGGGACGGTGGCTAGATTGTCTCTTATTGATAATGGTCATAGCCTGGTATTTGTGTGGTGGAAATGTTACTTGCCACTTGTCAGGCCAAGCCTGGATATTGTCCAGATCTTGTTACATTTGAACATAGACTGCTTCAGTATCTGAGGAGTCATGAATGGTGCTGAATATTGTGCAATCATTGGTGAACATCCCCAATTCTGACCTTATGATGGAGGGAAGGTCATTGATGAAGCAGCTGAAGATGGTTGCACCTAGGACACTACCCTGAGGAACTCCTGCAGAGATGTCCTGAAGCTGAAATGATTGATTTCTAACAACCACGACCATCTTCCTATGTGTCAGGTATGACTCCAACCACCGGAGAGTTTGCCCTCTGATACCCATTTATTCCAGTTTTGCTCGGGCTCCTTGATGCCCCACTCGGTCGAATGCAGCCTTGATATCAAGGGCTGTCACACTGACCTCACCTCTGGAATTCAGCTCTTTTGTCCATGTTTGAACCAAGGCTGTAATAAGACCAGGAGCTGAGTGGCCCTGGTGGAGCCCAAACTGGGCGTCACTGAGCAGGTTATTGCTGAGCAGGTGCTGCTTGATAGCACTGTTGATGACACCTTCCATCATTTTACTGATGATCGCGAATATACTGATGGGGCAGTAATTGGCCGGGTTGGATTTGTCCTGCTTTTTGTGTACAGGACATACTTGGGCAATTTTCCACATTGTCGGGTAGATACCGGTGTTTTAACTGTATTGGAACAGTTTGGCCAGGGGAGCGTTCTGGAGCAGAAGTCTTCAGTACTATTGCCAGAATACTGTCAGGGCCCATAGCCTTTGCAGTATCCAGTGTCTCCGTTTCTTGATATCACATGGAGTGAATTGAATTGGCTGAAGACTGGTATCTGTAATGCTGGGGACCTCTGTAGGAGGCCGAGATGAATCATCCACTCGGCACTTCTGGCTGAAGATTGCTGCAACTGCTCCAGCCATATCTTTTGCACTGATGTGCTGGGCTCTTCCATCATTGAGGATAGGGATATTTGTGGATCCTCCTCCTCCTCCAGTGAGTTGTTTAATTGTCCACCACCATTCACGACTGGATGTGGCAGGACTGCAGAGCTTAGATTTGATCTGTTAGTTGTGGGATCACTTAGCTCTATCTATCACTTGCTGCTTTCACTGTTTGGCATGCAAGTAGTCCTGTTTGGTGGCTTCACCAGGTTGATGCCTCATCTTCAGGTATGCCTGGTGCTGCCCCTGGCATGCCCTCCTGCACTCTCCATTGAACCAGAATTGATCCCTTGGCTTGATGATAATGGTTGAGTGGGGGATACATCGGGCCATGATGTTACAGATTGTGCTGGAGTACAATTCTGCTGCTACTAATGGCCCACAGGATGCCCATTCTTGAGTTGCTAGATCTGTGCGAAGTCTGTCCCATTTAGCACGGTGACAGTGCCACACAACACGATGGAGGTTATTCTCAATGTGGAGGTGGGACTTTATCTCCACAAGGTCTGTGCGATGGTCACTCTTACCGATACTGTCATGGACAGATGCAACTGCAGCTGGCAGATTAGTAAGGATGAGGTCAAGTAAGTTTTTCCCTCTTGTTGGTTCCCTCACCACATGTTGCAGACTCAGTCTAGCAGCTATACCTTTTAGGACCCGACCAGCTCGATCAGTAGTACTGCTGCCGAGCCACTCTTGGTGGTGGACATTGAAATCCCCCACCCAGAGTACATTTTGTGCCCTTGCCATCCTCAGTGCATCCTCAGTATTGTTCAACATTGAGGAATACCGATTCATCAGGGAGGATGGTATGTGGTAATCAGCAGGAGGTTTCCTTGCCCATGTTTAACCTAAAGCCATGAGGCTTTATGAGGTCTGGAGTCAATGTTGAGGACTCCTAGAGCAACACCTTCCCGACTGTATACCACTATGCCGCCACCTCTGCTGGGTCTGTCTTGCCAGTGGGACAGGACATACCCAGAGATGGTGATGGTGGTTTCTGTGAGTATGACTATGTCAGTCTGTTGCTTAACTAATCTGAGACAGCTCTCCAAATCTTGGCACTAACCCCCAGGACTTTGCAGGGTTGACAGGGCTGTTTCTGCCGTTGTCTTTTCTGGTGCCTAGGCTGATGCCAGGTGATCTGTCCAGTTTCATTTCTTTGAGACATTGTAGCGATTTATACAACTTAGTGGCTTGCTAGGCCATTTCAGAGGGCAATTGAGAGTCAACCACATTGCTGTGGGTCTGGAGTCACATGTAGGCCAGACCAGGTGAGGGGTGGCAGGATTCCGCCCCTGAAGGGGATGAGTGAACAAGATGGATTTTTCCAACCATCAGCAATGATTTCATGGTGATCAGTAGACTCTTAATTCCAGACTCTTTTTTTTAATTATTGAATTCAAATTCCATCACCTGCTGTGGTGGGATTTGAACCTGGGTCCCCAGAACATTAGCTGGCTTTCTAGATTAATAGTCTAGCAATAATACCACTGGGCCATTGCCTATCCTAATCTATTCTTGGTCACTAATTCACTGTCAGAGGGTTCTTTATAGCCTCCCTGAAGGAAAGTAATTGTATTCCTTAACTGAATTGCATGGAGTCACAGGCTCTCCACCCTCTTACCTTCCCTCCTAACTCTACAGACGCCTTAGCCCAACCACCTGCTCATTCCCTAGAACCGTACTGAATACATCCCAGTGTGTGCATTGTCTCTCATCAATAAAAATATTTCTGGATCATAACGACATGTGCAGGATTCATTGGGCATAATGTTAATACACGTTTTTCACACCTTAATTGTTCAGGCAAGGGAGATGCATTGTATGCAGGGCTTTTTGTGTTATTTGATAAATTGTTACTGATTACTGAAAGCAATCAAGAAATCATGTACTGTGAATAACCACCTACTGCAGTGTGAAATGGCTTGGAGCAACATAATTCTGCAAATTTCATTCCTTCACTAATTTTAACATGGATGGCACCTTCATTTTCCCTTCTTATTACATTGCTTTACCTAAGCAATATGTCTCATCCTCAGTGTACAGGTCAGGTTTACGTCTAATTGTATTAGAATAATTACATTTTTCTCCAAATTGAGTGGCATATTGATTGAGACAAATGGGAGAATAAAATGAAAGATAGTATTGTGAAGACCTGACCATCAATTTAGCATCTAATTCTTCCGTACGGACCTGTGCACTTCTACAAGGAAACAGTGTTCTTGTGAATGCTAATGTTAATTCACTATCTCCATTTATGTTAGCAGTACATGAGTATAATAGCACATCAAGTAAAATACCATGTCATCAATGTGATAAAAAAATCTGCTTTAATAACAGGGTTAGCAACAGCATATGTTCAGCGAAAATACTTTTGCGTGCACCAATTTAAATGCAAATTATTATGACAGTGACTATTTCACAAAATGTATTAAAATTATTGTTTCTAGTCTTATAACCTGTGCAATAGAACAGTTGTTATGTGCGGTGGCATACTTTATTCAACAAATAATAAAAATGTACAACCTCTTCTTTGACACACACTATTTAAATGTAAATTATGTGAATCCATGTCACTATTGAAAATATCACTAAAGTTTCTCTCAGTCTCTCCATGTACCTCAAACAGGATGAAGCAACTGTGAAAAACCCTCCTTCGTGAAATAGCTATCTTCGCAAACTGTACAGAATTTTGTTTTTAAATGCAACATGATGATTTCAAAACTCTTTAAATTGTTTATAAAAAGGAACCATCATGTTACCTCTGAAACACACAGCATTTGACATCTGGAGCATATTCCAAATTTGGACTGATGACAGCCTGAATATAGCAAGCAATTTTTTTCTATATATTGGCAGTGATACTTTATAATTTGAATAATCCTTCACTGATATCCTATTCTGACATTTGAAAAGCTCTTAGAAAACCAATCTACAAAAAGAAAGCTAGATTTTGCTCTCTGATAATGATCCACATTCAGTCACTTCTCACATTATCAGGTGGAATTTTCTGAATTTTTCTCACATTGACCTGAAGGGAAATGTTGCAGCTCAAGAACCTGGCTGGCTCTTTCTGGAAGCTTTGTGATCCATGGTATTAGCATCTTGTATCTAGGTTCCCTGGCCAATCAGGAAGGATTTCTAATTGCAGTGCGATCAGCTTGGATTACAATAGCTCAACAGGACAAGTTTAGAAGCTGTAGCAGTATTAGGAATGGAAATGAGACTTGGGTCTCTCATTCTTACCTGCAACCTCAAGTGCAGGATTTGAGTGACAGCAGTGAGGTGGGCTTTCCCAAGAAAGGAGGAAAAGTACAAACTCTCCAACCAAGTATGCATCTATGGAAATGTTGAGGGAGTCAGCATCAGAAGTGTGGATCCTCCAACTCGGATTCTGAACACCAAGAAAACCCAGTAACTCAGGAGGATGGGAATGGTGATTAACTAACACTTTCAGGTGCCAAGACCTGCACTGTGACTTAACCAGCATTCTTCTGCATGGTACCTCTCAGCAAAAGCCAACAGTCATACTCATTTCCTATCACACTTATGCTTCAAAGCCACTCTTCAAATAAAGTTTCCCCTTCACTCCTTCAGACGCGAGCCATTTCTAACATGCAGAACTCTCTCTTCAAGGAAAAGCCTAGGCTACAGGGTGGCTTTGACAAACACCATGGTATCCACAGGCAACATGTGCCCAGCTGCCCTCCACCCCACCAACACTGACAGAGGAATTTTGTGAAGGAGGGGGCAGTCCTATACATTTAAAGAAACAAAATATTATATTCCTAATAAAATCAATTAAAATAACCTTTCAAAAATACAGTACTAATATTCAAATTTGCTAATGGAATCAAATACATTGCATCAATCTATATATAGTGAATTGCACAGAATCAGACCATTCAGCCAACTGGACTGTGCTTTTACATATGCTACACGAGTGTCTGCGATTTTTCATTTAACCCTATCAGCGTAAACATCTATCCATTTCTCCACTGTATTGTTATCTGTCTTGTCTTTAAATAGACAAGGGTTTTTATAAAAAGAAAAAAATCAAAGAAATACACATATAAGTGACTGCATTCTTTCTTCACCAGTGCTCATTTTGTTCTTCTATTGCAGTTCTTTTCTCACATATAACCCAAATGAAAGGGATAAAACTCCCCTAATGATTCTAGCTGTTAGAAAACAAACAAGAAGTTTTGATGCAAACTTTCACATAAGGCGGTCATCAGCTGATTCAGAATAGTCTGTGTACTACATCTGAGAAGATCAGAGAATTTATTTCTCGATGCCACATCTTATACTCCACCAACCTACAAGTTAAGAATTCCCAGTAATAATCCCTTTATGGATCATGAATTCTCCTCCTTGGCTGACACTAGAACATGAAGTAAGGATTGATAAAGAACTGTATTTTTTTACTATTTGGCCCCGGTAAGATTTTATTTAAAGGTGACATTTATAATTCACTGTTATTCAACAATGGTAGAAATAAGAAGTGTTCATATACCTACAAATATATAAATAATTAAAAAGAGTTCATCACTGACAGACACCTAATCTTCCTTCATTTCCCAGTTTGTCATTGACACTGACCGCTGGTGGTGTATATTTTAGTTTTAGTTAGAGGAAAAATAATTCTTTTGCCTTCTGTGAAATTTAACTTAATGATATAACAAAATGAAACATGTTTGGACATAATTTTTTGTAATACAAGTTTTACTTGGAACTCGATTATTGGTACCTGACAAAAACCTCTCCATCCTAATATTTTTACATTGAATGTTTACCTAGATTCCCCTGGAATGCATTAATGCATCCTTAGTAATATATATTGTGTATAGCTGGCTATTCCTTTTGATTTGGAAGGAAGTTTAGGTTGTATGCTAATCTCTGTGCAGAATGCTTGCCAGAGGTGGTTTATTGATAATGAATCTATGCAAATTTAAGAACTAAAATCATTCAGCTAGCTATAGACGTGATCTATCTGATGCCATATACATTTGAACTTATACTTTGCTGTGTATAGGGGCAGAGGGTCAACCACCAAATAGTATTTTCTTGAAAAGGAAAAGTAGAAAGAGAAATTTTTGTAGGACCTGGCCTGTTAAGGTCACTATGCTTCTACAAAGCAATCTTTAGTGACCAAATAAGATATACTCGGAGATGAAAAATCAGTTTCAAATTAACAATCTCCAGCTTTTATGACATGGCAGAACCCTGGCAACCAAAGTTTTTAAAAAAACTCTTCAGATTGTAGAGACATGGGGAGGGATCAGAAGTGCCAGAGACTAAAGACCCTTCTATAGGAAGGATATTATTAAGTTGAAGAGGATTCAGAAAATATTTACCAGAATGTTGCTGGGAATGGAGGGTTTGAGTCATAAACAGAGGCTGGATAGGCTGGGACTTTCTTCACGAGAGCATAGGAAGCTGAGGTGTGACTTTATAGAAGTTTATAAAATCATGAAGGGTATAGATAAGGTGAATGACAGGCATCTTTTCCCTAGGTTGGGGGTCACAGGGCATATTTTTAAGGTGAGAGGAGAAAGGTTTAAAAAATGACATGAGGGACAACTTTTTTTACACAGATAGTAGTTCACGTGTGGAACAAACTTCCCGAGGAAGTGATGGATGCGGGCACAGTCATGTTAAAAGACATTTAGATAAGTACATGAATAAGCATAAGAAATGTTTGGAGGGATATGGGCCCAGTGCAGGCATGTGGGACGAGTTTACTTTGGGATTATGGTTGGCATGGACTGGTTGGACTGAAGTGTCTGTTTCCATGCTGTATGACTCTATGACTCAATGATTAGGGAATACCAGCAGTCCACTACAAAGAGCCCAGTAAGCCTAGCTTCATGGATTTCTGAGGTGGCTCATAGTATGGAATGAATTGGCTAGGCTTGCATTCAAGAGGCTGCAGGGCATTTTAAAAAGTCCAGATGAGATTTGGGGTGGCGTGTATGGCCCAGGAGAGCAGCAAAGGAGATCTCCCCCTGTCCCTTTCATGATGTCAGTCCATGTAGTTAAAGTGGCCAATTTTCCACAAGGTGTGAGCTTCCCTCCCACTGCGCATAGATTATCAACAATCATGGAGTGTGTCATGTGGCCCTTATATGACAACTGAAGAAGGGTCCAGACCCGAAACGTCAGCTTTCCTGCTCCTCTGATGCTGCCTGGCCTTGCGTGTTCATCCAGCTCTACACCTTGTTATCTCAGACTCCAGCATCGGCAGTTCCTAATATCACTGAGTGAGTTCCAGCATGATGAACAGCTTTCACTAACAACAGGAATTTTGTTTTTCAGTAGTTCATTCCATACGATCTTTACAAGTGCTTAACAATAAATAACTAGCATCTATACATAATGGCATTTAGAGCATTGTCAGTGGCCTACACAGTTATGGAATTCATGACTTCAAGTTCCCTTGTCAGGTCAGCTGTGATGTAAAAAAGTCTTTGCTGGGCAACTAATGTTGTATATGGACTCTGAAAGAGTTAATAGTGATTGTATGTTGTAAGTAACGCCCACAATGATGATATCATAAGGCCTGAAGGGGAAATGAATTGCAATTAAAGAAATGAACAAGTTGGTTTCACCAATAGTTCAATTGCTAAGGATGAAAGACACAAAGTCCAAACTAATCAAAAATCAGTGTAATAACTCTCCCTACTTCAGATCTACAGGTAGTCTGTGAAGAAACATTTATGCACACGTATTAAAAATGATGTACATACAATTCCATAAGTGCTACCATTAAGAAGAGGTCAGATTCAGGAAATGGCGAAGAAAAAAAAAATGCCTCCTCCAGTAAGGATGATATCTTCTGTGAAGAAACCCAAGAGACTAAGAGTCCTCCAGTTCAGGGAGGACAGAGGACCATCAGGAAGGTGGTCCAAGGTAACTGCCCTCCAACACTAACCCCTGTACCATTTTTTTTATTATTCATGGGATGAGGGTGTTGCTGACCAGGCAGCATTTATTGCCCATCTCTAATTGCCCAGAGGTTAGTTAAGAGTCAACTGCATTGCTGTGGGTCTGGAGTCACATGTAGGCTAGACCAGGTAAGGGTGGCAGTTTCCTTCCCTAAAGGACATTTGTGAACCAGATGGGTTTTTCCTGACAATTGACAATGGGTTCATGGCCATCATTAGATTCTTAATTCCAGATACTTTATTGAATTCAAATTCCACCATCTGCCATGGCAGGATTTGAACCTGGATCCCCAGATTGTTATCTGGGTCTTTGGATTAACAGTGCAGCGATAATGCCGCTAGGCCATCGTCTCCCCCCAGATTAGATGAGATAGTAGTACATATAATTAAAGAAAAAAATGTTTAGCAATAATGCAGTGAGATAAAAAGGATTTGGGGGAGATTTTGCATAAGGGCTTCAAAGGGATAATAATGATTGAATATCATAAGCACCACCCATTGTAATGATATCATGAGGACAAGAAGACACAGTAATGAAGGATCTTGAACTAAGACCAAGTTTTCCCTAACAGTCTCTGTAATAATGTATACCATATCTTTGCAATCATAATCCATACACTGTATCCTTAAATAGTTGCAGAGATATAAGAAACTATAGCTTGTTTACTGCAAGACTCTTCTAGATAGAGCCGAAGGCAGCTATCTTTATCTGCACTACACTAAATGGTCCCTAGCAAAACAAATGCATCGGAAAGTATTAGTTGCAGCACATAAACAAACAACAGTTAGTTGGTGTAACATAATTATACTGTGGGAATGTCTTGATTGCCTGTGTACAACTACACATAAGAATTATATAATAGCTCCTCTAAAGAATCAGGAGTTTTGAAATTTACATTAACCATAATCTACATAACCACAATTTAGGTAATTTTTTTAATTTTAAAAGTCAAATGAAGGGTCACTGGACCCAAACAAAATAAAAATGACTGCTTTCTCTCGACAGATGTTGCCAGACCTGCTTTGTTTCTCCAGCAATTTCTGTTTCATTTTCCATAATTTTATATCCAAGTGTAACTGGTGATCAGCTGGATCCTTTTCAGTGAACTGAACTGAGTGCGGGCAGTGCTGAAGTCAGGTGCACAACAAAGTTGCCAGATGATATATTTCTGTATTGAAAAATCAGATTTGCAATGGACATGTGTTGTGCGTATGTTTAGTTTGCACCATTTCACAGGCCAAGTCGCTAGTTTAAGTATAAATTTAAAGTGGTCAGAAATTATTAATTGTCACCAATTATCCTGATTGCACAGTCACAATACAATTTCCAACCCCAATAGCTTTTGTTGTCTTTTTAATAAGTGTATTTCTGTTTCCAATTGTTAAAAATTACTTTGTATAAAATGCAAGTTTCCACACAAATATCACAATCTGAGCCACAATTTCAGAATACACGCTGATTTACAGTAAAACAATTGCAGAGGTCCAATGTAAGCAACAAGTTTCCAGAACCAGTGGTCTCAGTGTTGGATGTCAATTTTCTCACTGCTTATCTGTCAAAGCTAACATCTGAATATATTCAGGCAGAGGGAGACGCACTGAACATGCCCCTGATCAGTTGTCTGGTACTGCAATGCACTATTACATGAACAGTTTAATTAATGAAACAGTAAGTGAGATGTTTCAATGCAAATCTGACTTTTTATTGAAACCTCTTCAATTATCTAAGCATTGGATGGAATGTTGGTAATGAATAATTCATTTTCCTAAAGAAAAAAGGATGATAAATTTTAATACTTTATTCTTGTAAAAAGGCTCCAGCAGGATTGAAGATTTGAAGGTTGTTTTTCAAAGCTGTAATTGACAAGATCCTATTGTAACTGATGAATATGACATTGAAAAGCAAAGCCTCCCACAAATAAATAAGGAGCCTCTGATTTTACATTATAAAGCTGAAGCGATGTGCCTCTAATAGGATGTTTTACCTCATAAGAATGCATGTTATCTCCTGTTTAAAAAAAAGAAAATGGATACTTTGGCTTTGAAGAATCCAACACATTTATTACAATTATCTATTGTATACAAACATTCCATTCCCCAGTTATAGTAATGTCTGGTCTAATGGTAAGTGATTAACTTACAATAGATGTACATGCTCCCTATATAGTATCATGCTTCAACTGATCCAAGGTATGATGGAAAATGAGATCTTTGTAACCTCGCGTCACATAATATTATGAGCTTATCTCCTACAAGTTTCTTGACTGCGAGACATAATACAACATAACAACAATTTAAATATATTGTAGTTGAACATGATGACACTTAACAAAGTAAGGTTGCATTCAAACCAAACTTCAGAGCCTTGGACAATGCAATTCCTTGTTCAATGAAATAACTTAGCATCCATGTTCTTTTTTTCTTTTTTGATATCTACATACTGTTTCATTTAAATTGCATCATATCGTAAATGTGTACAACAATGGTATTTAAGATCTCAGTTTTTCTCCTTAAAAGATTAGCCCTTTTAAAATGTAGTATCAACACACTGCTCCTGCAATTAGTAAACAGTGTTAAATGTAACTGTACTAATAATATCAAAAAGAAAGACCTGCTAGAAAAAAAATGCATTGAGTAACTTTTCAAATATTCCACAAAAGGATGATCTCAGTTCACAGCCAGCCATTTAATTGTAGCAAATTTTAAGCCATTATAATCTTTGAAATAATGATGTACCCTAATGAAAATACCAAATGCAGTGATGCAATATGCTGTTCACAAGAGAAAGTAAGTCTGTTGATTTCCTCTCACTGGAATTATAAGCTAGGAAAATTAATAATGAATTAATTTGCTAACTTTGATGAATTAATGCTTATTAAAGTTACGTTCATAGTACTTTAGATTTGTTTTGGAAAGTTATACTCAAAGGGTTTTAACCGCTTGTTGATGATTTGCAAACAATTTGGCTTCATTGTCCTGCATAGTTTTTACATAAGTCTCATTTGATTTTAAATTAATTTTCCGGTGTTATCCTACCAAGTGAATTATATCCCTCATTACTTTAATGTGATAGATATCAGTGGAACATGGCTCAGATTTTAGTTTACTTCTGTGTCCTTGTTTCTCGGAACTGTCAACCTCTAAGTTTGAAGTTAGCTCTCTGGTGAGTGAGCATGGAAGGGAGCTTCAGTTAGCAGCATAGTGAAACTAAATTATAAGCATGTAGCAGCGTTTTCCTTTTGTTTTTGCTACAATGTATAATTCTGTACTGTACAAATACATGATATCTTATATTCTAAAAAAAAATTGATCTGGTTGAAACCAAACCTTAAGTGGTGAAGCAAACTGCAACAGCATAAATTAAATGGACTGTTATTGAACTGTAGCCCCAGCTAAGTCTATTATGTAGTGCCCTAGACTGGAAAAAGGGCAATCTTTCAGAATTTCCTCTCTTAATTCAAATTCACTGGAATGTACGTATGATGGTCACACAAATGGACAATCATATTCAGCTGTTTTGTCCTTTAGAGGTGAATGGTTGGCTAGCTTGAATCACCTTGGTGATCACAAGATAATTTTAAAGAAACCATTTCTTAAACCACATATTCAGAAGCTTCACAAAGCTCCCCCTTTTAACATGTAATTTTTTAGATAAAAATTTGGTTGTTGTTTCTGCTGCTCAGAAGTTAACTATCCTGCTGATGGGTGAAACTTCTATCACCTCCATAAACACTGAAATACAGACACCTTCTCAATTTTGGGAGTTTTCTTGGCAGGTTTCATGGGTCATAGTCCTTAATAGGGTCAGACTTTTGACATATTGAGGTCTGTAACCTCATGTGAGTCATACCACCATTCACTCTTGTGTAAATCCCAAAGCAATTATTATGGAGCCATAGAGTTATACAGCATGGAAACAGATGCTTCATTCCAACTCATCTGCGCTGACCAGATATCTTAAACTGATCTAGTCTCATTTGGCCCATATCCCTCAAAACCCTTCCTCTGCATGTACCTATCCAGATGCCTTTTAAATGTTGTAATTGTATCCACCCCCACCATTTCCTCTGGCACCTCGTTCCACACACACACTGCCATCTACATGAAAAAGTTGCCCCTCAGGTCCCTTTAAGTCTTTCCCCTCTCACCTTAAACCTACATCTTCTAGTTTTGGATTCTCCTACCCTTTGGAAAAAGACCTTGAACTATTCACACTATCCATGCCTCTCACGATTTTATAAACCTTTATAAGACACACCCACCCTCCCCACCCCGCCACCACCACAGGTCTCCAAAGCTCCAGGGAATAAAAAGCTCCAGCCTATTCAGCCTCCTCCCTATAGCGCTACTGTTTCTCTCTTCTCTAATATGACAAGCCTTATTATGGTGGAGATGCAACAATGTACGTGGTACAATGCATATCTATTCTGGCAGTTTTCAAATCGTGTTGCTGGCCTCCCATTGAACTAAGTGTAGGTGTGGTGGAATGGCCAGAACAGAATAACAATCTTGTCCTTATTTTAAGCTTAAGATTCTATGATTTAATATTAGGCAAGTGTCATTATTGAATTTCATTCTTCAGGATGTACGTATTTCATGTGATCTGATAAAGACTATTCCATACTTTCTGTGGTTATGCTTGTCTTACATCAGAACTAAATGAAGGTACAGATTAAAATTTCAACACAACAAAGGACTTCAGAAATGAAAGCTTTCCCAGTCATGAAAATGCTTTGCTGCTTGTGAGATGAGATCTAAGAGCCCACAATAATAAAATTCCTTGCTGTAACCTCAGAAAGCTCCCACTCACTGTCAGGAAGCTGTGATCTGCAATGCAGCATTGTTTCAGATTGTGACATGGGTCCAGCGTAATCAGAGTGCTCGCTCCAAACCAGGAGAATCTCAGTTGCTTTCACTTAAATATACATAAACGTCTGTGAAGGAAATGCACTAACGGACTTGAAAGTCTATTGAAAATATTGTGGTCTATCTCCAACAATCTGTTTAATATGTAAACAATGCATTTAAAAAAAAACAAATCATTGTAATCATTCCTGTAAATGCACGTATGATTAAAATGGTCATTTTCCAAAACAGTAAAATCAAATCACTAATTATTTCAATTAAATATTTGCTTTTAAATTTAAAATATATTCATAACCAAAAGGAACAAAGCTTTTCCCCTGCTTACAGGAACAAAAATTCTCAGATAAAGGACAATTCCTTCAAAAGGGACACACTCTAACAATGGAGTCAGTTAGCTCAGTTGGTTAGATTGGTAGCTGGTAATGCAGAGAGAAGCCAGCAGCATGGGTTCAGTTCACAGACTGACTAAGATTTACATGAAGGTCACACCTTCTCAACATTAGCCCTCACCTGAGGCATGGTCACGCTAAGGTTAAACCCTCACCAATTGTCTGTCTCTAATGATAGAGCAGAACAATAGTGATTTTACTTTTTATTCTGACAATAGCGTGTTTGTTCCTCGATTAGGAATACAGAGAGGAACTTTTCACAGTTTCAGAAATCTGACCGTGGTAAAGCTGTCCTGGCAGGTCAGATTTTCATTCCTGTGTACAGGATTCCTTGTGAGGCAGGCCAGGTGACCACTGAACAAGAGAGGAGGGTGCTGCCTATGAATGCAAGCCATGCCCCCATGTACTGGCACTGTGTAAAACATTGAGAGAAAAACTAATGAATCCAAATTTACTACTCCAGCCATCAACCCTCACATCACCTCCCCTGTCACATCCTTCCCAAGCCCCAACTTCCCAGGGCAAACCTCATATTCTATGCTACACTATATCCTTCTACCTATCACCAATGGCACCTCATTCTCCCTATCTACTCTTTCACATGGCCCTTAGACCTCTATGCCATTCTATCCATGCCTTGCCCCTATACAAACCTATACCCCTCTACCCACCAAACCAGCCCTTTTGGTCCTTATACTATCATGTACACCAATACACACTACTCTGGCCTTTATAACACCTACACTAACCAGTGCCCTGAACATTCTACCTTTTGTAGCCCTGATATGCTTTCAGTTCCAACATTTGGCAGCCCATGCCCACCATCCACCCACTCTGCTTGTTCACCTATCGTAGCAATTCATTACATGACCACTATGGCCAGATGTGAGAATATATAAGATTCGTTGAATCAAGTTTCAATATGCATGCAGACTTCACTTTCTTGGATAAAATCCTTACATTCATAAAAATACATTTACGAGATTTAAGTTCCTTCACTTCAATAAACCTTACAAAATCAAATATTTAATTCTAGTGCAAAAAGCATTAAACTTCACATTCCCACAGTAAATATCCAAAACTACTTGTGGCTTTTATTTAAACTGAAATTAAAGATATACCGCTGTGGTAATGTATTGTTGTGAATGAAACAAGCCATGCTGCCCTTTTACAGCAGTGGAAATTTGCAGGTTTAAGATAAATTATTTTACAATATGACTGTTCTTTCAGAGGCTGATAGTTATTGTGCATTTTGACAGTTCTAGTATATGTACACACTTTTTACTTTCTACCATAAACAAATCCAAACGGTACTTGTCAACACAAAGAAGTGACCAATTTTCTTCCTGATTTATCTATCCACCTAATATTAGGACTGGAATCCTTGGGAAAATCCCCAGCTAGTCACTTCCTAAACTGATCAAATGAGAGGTAAACTTTAAATTGAAAAGCAAGAAAATCAGGCATCTATGCTGTTTCTTCGCCAGTCTTATTCTTCTGTTGACGCTTTCTTCCTACATTTTGCCTGGCCCCACCTCATTCTGTGAAAGAATGTATTTCATGTAGTGTGTTTCATTAGCTGTCACAAACAAAAGTAAAGGCACTTATAGTAGAGATAGACATCATAAGGCAAGCAAGCCAGCCTGTACAATATGGACAAATGCATTTCTCCAATCAGCTCCTGTTTCATAGAAAAAAAGTATACACCATCATTTGCTGTTACGTACTTTGATAATTTTTCCTTGTTATTAATGAACAAAATCACATTATATCTAGCATATTCCACTTTCATCAGTTCCCACAATGCATTTTATCCATTATTTCTAACACGCTGAGTTCTTTTAATGATATACCTCTCTACGTGAGAGTTGTGGTTGTCAGTTTGTCTGACATCTGCTCATTCCTTGGGTAATGTTCTTTCCTTGAGAAGTGCCATTCCTGTGATGAGTGTTCAATTAGATCAAGATGTTTGTCTTTCAAATTCAGTGTTTCTGCTGGGCTCATGAGTTTGCAGATCATGTTGATCTGTCATTATTTTGTTTTATTTGAGTGAAAGCTATTTCTTTTTCTGCCCCAATACTGCTGCACATCTTTAGCGGGGGAAAAACATTTTCTAGAGAGTTCATGAATCATACAAAACACTACATTGTTTTCACATCTGTTGGTTGCTGTACATCTGCTACAGGGTTCACCTTGTCATGATCCAAAAAATGCTTTTTTTGTGGACAGTACATTAATTATGTACTTGATTTTAGCCACCTTCTTTCTCTTCTTAATTCCTTTTTCATATATTTTCTTCTGCATTTCTGCGATAACTGTTTCTTCTATTGTCATTTGCTTATCATTAACTATCAACTGCTGAATTTTATTTTCTTTCTTTCCAGTTTAGCACCTTCTGGGAAGGTAGGATCATTGATTCCTCTATCTTGTCTTTCAGGTTACATTTGAGGGCAGCTGGATCTCTCCTCACACTTTGAGTTTGACTCACACTTTTATCAACTCTAATTTCTTGGAAAACATTCAAGACCTGTAAGAACAAGTTTGTAATCTTATAAGACTTATTCAGCAATCAACAATTTTGTTGGATGCAAAATGTTGCAGATCACTTCTCACATGTGTAGAACTAACAGTCCAAGCTTTAGATTTGTTTCAGATGATATTTTGCTTAACATCTACTATCTAAAATTCCAGATCTTCATTCTTTCTATAGTATTGGCTGCTCAGAATAATTTGTCCTCTTTGAACGGGTATTGTTCCATTACCAAGCCTCAACCTTTGCTTTGCAGGCTTCATGCTTGGGTCACCACCTTAAGCTGCTTAATGGTTTTGCAAAGCTCATGGCACTGCAGCAAGCACATGTATCTATCTGATACTTCATGTCCATTTTATGCTCTCCTGCAGTCATCATTCTAACTATCATAAAGGTTTAATCACCTTTAGATCTTACATTGCCAAGGTACTGTATGGTGCACAACAATTCATCTAGTAACCACTTTTATAGGATTAATTTACATCTAACTAAACACTTTTGTGCAAAGTAGTTCAGCTTCATGGTATTATAGCTCTAGCTGGACAATTCTTTTTCTTTGTGTGTTGTCCTCTGAATACTTATATCCTGTCCTCTGGCCTTAATCTTTCTGCTGAACCTTGCGCAAACATTTCCCCCTTTCTCAATCTGTTGTTCTCATTTAGCCCAGAATGTCTCTCAGTCCAACACAAAATGTCATCTGTTCTCCCATTGATATGCTTATTAGATAATTGACAACATTAGAGCTTCACCCAATACTGACAGCTTTCTTGAGAGTATGTTTCTCCTCTCTCAGCAGATTTGCACTCACAACAGACTCTCTTATGCCCAAGACAATCCTATCTTTTACAAAATAGTTTTTTCAGTTATCCAAGCTCACAGGATTTAGCTGTATAGAACATAGAACATAGAACATAGAACATTACAGCGCAGTACAGGCCCTTCGGCCCTCGATGTTGCGCCGACCTGTGAAACCAATCTGAAGTCCATCTAACCTAAACTAGTCCATTATCATCCATATGTTTATCCAATGACCATTTAAATGCCCTTAAAGTGGGCGAGTCTACTATTTTTGCAGGCAGGGCATTCCACGCCCTTACTACTCTCTGAGTAAAGAACCTACCTCTGACATCTGTCCTATATCTATCACCCCTCAATTCAAAGCTCTGTCCCCGTGTGCTAGCCATCACCATCCGAGGAAAAAGGCTCCCACTGTCCACCCTATCTAATCCTCTGATCATCTTGTATGTCTCTATCAAGTCACCTCTTAACCTTCTTCTGTCTAACGAAAACAACCTCAAGACCCTCAGCCTTTCCTCATAAGACCTTCCCTCCATACCAGGCAACATCCTGGTAAATCTCCTCTGCACCCTTTCCAATGCTTCCACATCCTTCCTATAATGCGGTGACCAGAACTGTACGCAATACTCCAAGTGCGGCCGCACCAGAGTTTTGTACAGCTGCAGCATGACCTCATGGCTCCGAAACTCAATCCCTCTACCAATAAAACCTAACATACTGTACGCCTTCTTAACAACGCTATCAACCTGGGTGGCAACTTTCAGTGATCTATGCACATGGACACCGAGATCTTTCTGCTCATCCACACTACCAAGAATCTTACCATTAGCCCAGTACTCTATATGTCAATGTTATCCCATACTGATCAATAGTCTCCCTCAAACTTTCAGCCCTGAGTTTGAACATGAACTATTCATAAGCAACATTAATATGGCTTTCAAAGAATGGCTTCAAAGGTTGCAAATTACCTTGTCTTTTTTCAGCTCTTCAATGAGATTTAGGGTACAATAAAGTTCTTACACTCTACTCAGCACTGGTAACAGAGTTGCTTTTTTTCTGTCCAGTATTTGAAAAATTATGTATTTTTTTCAATTTTTTTTCCTCAGAATAGAAAAGAAAATCAAATTCTGTTTCATTTCTCCTTTCATTTCTACAGCAACAGGAAACAGAAAATTGAGAGCCATTCAGACTCAACCAGCATGTTGGATTGGCAAACTGCGGTTGTATTTCTTCCTTGCTTCTTCCATTAAGGGCAGATTCGTAGGCCTCTGAAATTTCACTCAATCTCAGCTGGACACATCTGACACCATTTTTGATCCTGTAAGATTTAACAGCTGCCACAAAAAGAAAGTGAAAATGCATAGGGCAGAGGGAGAGGTCAGATGACTATGGCAGGTCTGCCAGGACAGTGTAAAAATGTATTTCTCAAAACAGTATGTAGCACACAATGTGCAGCTGACACCTTTAATGACTACTTACTATATGGCACCTGATAACATAACCCTGATGCTCTAAGCTTTTCATGAAATACATACCTGGAGTACCAGTAAACACTATAAATGGTCTGAACTTGTTTCAGTACAAACTCCTTTATAGGACACAAGATGGCAAGAGATATGAGCAGGAGTAGGAGCAGACCAGTGGGGCTATTAAGCTTGCTCCATCCTTCAATAAAATGACTATTCCATTTCACAATAAGTGTTTTTAGGATGGCTAGTTTTTCCTTCCACACAACCAATGAATTGGTGTCAAACACTTCAATAA
Source organism: Rhincodon typus (assembly GCF_021869965.1). Taxonomy (NCBI): domain Eukaryota; kingdom Metazoa; phylum Chordata; class Chondrichthyes; order Orectolobiformes; family Rhincodontidae; genus Rhincodon; species Rhincodon typus. The sequence goes on from NC_063345.1 coordinate 53,580,463, forward strand.
GCATTACTTGACTGTAGATGCAAACTCCTCCCATTATTCTGACAAAGGGCCCATCTCAGAGAGTTGCTGGTCAATAGGATTAGCTGACAGATCTCTGCTCCCAGCAGCATCAAAAGCTTCAATGGGTAGGACTGGTACTACAGGCAGTCTGAGGAGTCTAAGTACCTGGGGTTCCAAGAGAGGTCAGGTAAGTGTCTAAGTCCCAGAACACGGGAGGGGAGGAAGATCAGTGAGGCTGAAAATGGATGGGTGGTGGTGTTGATGGTGTGGATGTAGGAGGAAACATCCAAAGGTGCCAGAGTACTGGATTCCCCAACCAGTGTCTACCCTCCGTCATGCTCCCTCAGAATTTCCCACATTTCACTGAGATCACCTCTCAATTTTCCAAACTCCAGAGAAATCAGGACCAAATCTATTCAATGTCTCATGGAATGACTATCTTCTCAATATAAGGACCAACCTAGTTAATCTTCACTGCACTGCCACTGATGAAAGAATATCCTTTCGTAATTATGTAGACCAAAACTGCACACACTCAAGGTACAGCCTCATCAAAGCAGTTTACAATTGTTGCAAGATTGTTATATTTTTGAATGTCCATTCCCCTTGCAATAAAGGTCAGGATGTAATTTGCCTTTCTGATTGCTTATTGTACAAATGTGTTAACACCTTGGATTCCTTATGTATGGACAGCCAAGTCTCTCTGATCATCAACCTCTAGAAGTTTCATGCCTTATAAAAACACATTCTGCTTTTCTGTTCTTATGACCAAAATAAATAACATGGCACCTCCCAACATTATAATCCATTTGCCTTGACAACACCAATTTCCAGGTAGAAACATACTATCGGTATCAATACGGCACCTCTAACGATTGTGGATGAAAGGAAACTTTAATTCTTTCAGTTTGTGCTATAGTTTATCTAAGTCTCTGAAGTAAAAAGGAAAAATTCTATCCCACTGCAGTATCCATCCACAAAACACAACACCACATTAATATTTAAATGAAGGGATAATGAAGCAAACAATACAAGCAAACACCATTTGCATTGCTCACTACCACCAGGGGAAAATAATCTGGTCATATTTGCAAATTCCATCAAATGAAAACATTAAAAATGATTCAGCCATTGGATCACTGGAGAATTGATCCACTTAACCAGATTGAAGTCCTGGTGGGAAGAGCAGCTCTGTGGTTCATAATGAAAGAAGACATTGCAGACGTCATCTTGAATTCACGATCACTATCAGCCCGAGTCAATTGGGAGTTTTAACAACATACTTTCCTTGTGAAGTAAACAGCATTGACTAAACTGAAGAACTGACAAAAGAAAGATATCAAACATGAGGTAAAGGAGAAGTATGCAGGCATCATTTAATGGGTAAAAGTATTTGTTATATATAAAGTGACAGCAGAGCTTTGCCAAAAACAAGTCAAATTATCAAACATCATAGAATTGTAGAGGATGTATAGCATTAAAGTAAGCCATTCAGCCCATCTAGTTTTTGCTGACATTTATACTTTATTGTAGACTTCCATTTTCAACTTTTGTTGCTGTCCCCGCCAATTTCAAATGCTTACATAGCAGTCCCTTAAGTACAACTTTACTATTCACTTCAATCACTCCCTAAGGTAGTCAGTCTCACATTCTCAGCAATTGTTTGGTAAAGAGGTTTCTTCTGAATTTCCTATTTAATTTCTTGCTGGCTAGTTATATAAATGTCCTCTCATTAAACTCTTCTTTATAAATGGAAACACTCCATTCAAGAATCTGCCTGTTTATATTCTTTTAGTAGGTTTATCTCTGCATTGTAATTAACATTCTTGTAAATAATTGTTGCACTATTTTCAATGGCTCTTTTTCTGGCATACAGTATAATGGCTAAAATTATGCACCGTGCTCTAGGTGTTGTCCAATCAAGATTCAGTACAAGTACGGCATATCTTCTTAACTTGTTAATTCCATTTCTTTGGAAATAAATCCCAAGCCCATGGGTCGCATTTTATGGCCTAGTGAATCTATTTTACCATTTTTAGGGAATCTGTATCCCACATCCCTTTAATCCCTGCTCTGATATAAGTTCTCATTTTCTAACTCATTATTTTTCTTGTCAAGTATAATACCTCTTCCATTTACTTTGAAATTCATTTGCCAATTATTTGCCCTTTTGTAAATTTGTTAATGTTATTTTATAGCTTTTTGCTGTCCCTGGTATTGTCATCCACAAATTAATAATCATCTGCAAACTTAAATATTGTGTGTTTGATTTCAGGGAGATATTAACAACTTTTGATCAACAGTGGTCGCGGCGTTAATCTTTGTGGAACATCACTTCACACTTTCTGCCACCCAGAATCGATACTGTATAACACTTCTCTCCTTTCTGACTTAAAGCCAGCTACCTATCCAATCTGTTTCTCATATGCTGCCTGACCTCATGTGTTTTTCCAGCCTTTTTTGTACTTTTCTCAGATTCCAGTTCAACAGCACTTCACTTGTGTGCTGTAGCTATCCAATCTGCTATGTATCCCCCAACTTCACATTTGTTCCTCAGACTATTATTTGGTATCTTAACAACAGGCTTTTGAAAATGCACATAAATTATATCTACTGCAGTACCACTGTCCACTCTCTGCTGCCCCTTCAAAATATTTATTGAAGTTGATGAAACAAGATTTTCCATTTTGAATTATTCATTGTTACATTTGTTTTGTTTATATTTTATCTTTATTGCAGTGATTCCATTCTTCTTCTCCTGTACTGTTGCTATGCTAAGGTGCTTTATTTCCATTCTTAAAATGTGTACATTGCATTAGCTAACCACCGGTCTTCTAATACTACACTCTGGGACAAATTTCTTTTTGGGTGATTTGCTAGCACTCTTGGTGAGGGGTTAAACTAACATGACAGGGGTGTGGGAGCCTAGAGGTATTATTAGAGAGGGGTATCAAATTACAAAGAACACTGGGAGAGACAGAAAATGGTACAGTGAAAAATAATAAAGCAATGAGTGAATTCAGCATAAAAGAAAAACTAATAATTTCTAATTTAGGGTTACTCTGCATGTATATGAATGTGCAGAGTGTGGTAAATAAGATTGGTGAGTTGTCGACACAGAAGGTGATGTGGAAATAGGATGTTGTGACAATAATAGACTTGGCTCAACATAGGGTGGAATTGGGTATTAACTATTTCTGGATACAAGGTGATCAGGAAAGAAAGGAGGGAAGAAAAGGAAGAAGGGTTGTAATATTGCTTAAGGAGAACATTTTAATGTTGGAGAGGAAGGCTCAAATAGGTCAAGGACAGATCTCTTTGGCTAGAACCAGCTAACAAAAGAAAAAAAAGTTACATTGCTTGGCATTGTCTATAAACTATTGAAACAGATATGGAGAAACAAATTTAAGAAATTGCAGAGAAGTGTAGGAATAATAATGTAATAATAATAGTAAGAGGAACCTTTAAATGATTGTTCACAATACGTTTTCTACAGCCCTATGTTTTCAATCCAACTTGAAAGAAGACATTGCTAAACCTGGTTCTTGGCCAAGTAGATCAAGTGAAAGAAGGGAAACATTTAGGAACAGTTATCATTATATCATAAACTTTATGGTGACTGTAAAAATGTACAAGGGGAAATCTGGAGTAGGAATAATTAACTGGGGGAAACAAATTCCAATGGGTTGGAATGATTTTGTCCAGATAAAAGTGTTACCAAAGATTAGCAGGTAATATTATAACTGAACAATGACCACTTTTAAAGAAGAGATAATTCAAATACAGTCAAAGTATAGTGTCACAAAGGGGAAAGGTAGGACAAACAAACCAAGAGCTGCCTTGATGAAGAAAGAGTTAGCAATTAAGGTAAAGCAGAAAAAATGTGTTTAGTGCAGATTTGGGTGGATAATACAATAGAGAACCAAGCTAAATATAGAAGGTCTCAAAGAATTTTTGAGAAAGAAAACAATGTTAGCTAAGAAGAAGGATTAAAAGGACTGGTTGATAACAAAAAGAATCTAAATGTCTTCAACATTCATATTAATAATGAGTGGTAGGTAGAAAGGTGGGGGTGATGGTTGACTGAGCCCACTGCCATTGAGGCCCTTAAATCAACAGTGAAATGGTCGAATAGCAGCAGTAGGCTAGACAGTCACAACATAAAGTACAAAATGAAAAATTTGTCAATGTTGCTTATGGCCTCCTGTGTAATGGTGATGGGGGAACTCTCATTTAGAGGCATTCAGTGCATGTTTGAGAAACTTGGTATTAGGAAGAGCGGGACCTGCTGATAACTGTCCCTCTGCTGTTGCTCCTCATTCTCCCGTGATCCCTATTCCTCTCTCACTCACTTGTGCTCTAGACCCATTGTGATCCTAAGCCTCTCCCCATCTGCATTTCCAGCAGCTGCCACCACTTACCCAGTGACGCTGCCTGCAATGACACTCAACAGCATTTAGGTGAGTGGACATTTCCATCCTGGTCATCCTTGTCCCCAGAGAAGACTCATCACATGGTCACTTAATTGACTGAAATGTTCTTAATATGGCAGGCCTTTTCTTAAGGGAGGAAACTCCAACTGGCTCTCAATCCTACAGATGAGACTCCCATTGCCTCAATTAAATACTAAAATGTGTAAACAGTCAGTCCCTCCATTTACCAAATAGCTTCAGTTAGGTAGAATTTTTAAATTCAGGGAGTTTTCAGCAGTGGTGCACAGCACAAACAAGTTTTAATGCTGAAGCTCTGGTGAACCACCCACCTTGGCCAGATTGCCTCGAACACAAGAAATTTAGCTCAGCTGACTTCACAGCCAAATTACACACTAAATTCTGAAGTGAAACAATTTCACTCAGTGCAAACATTGAATCTGGAAACTCATTTCATAACACAAATTAACTTAATCCATTAAGGGAAGACGCAAAAACAATTCTCACGGCATGAGAAAGTTGCTGGTCAGTTTCCACATAAAGTTATTGCTAATGGAGATTTTGAGTTCAGTTAATGATTTCAGTATTTAAGTTCCCTCCATTGTTCTAAAGTTGATTGTTTCTCGTTATACTGTTTTAGATTATTAATCACCTCCAATCTGCTGCCTATATTTTATCATGTATTTGTCCATAGCACTCCTTTCCTCAAAAATAAATTGTGCAATCCAAAAAAAAACACAGAAATTGCTGGAAAAACTCAGCGGGTCTGGTAGTATCTGCAGAGAGAAAGCAGATTTAATGTTTTGATCCAGTGACCTTTCTTTACAATTGCTTTCCTCATTTGGGATAGTGGTCAAATTGGCTCCTAATCTCTAAATGCGTCAAACTCTGAATTTGTCTATTTGTGCTTAAATCTCTCCTTGGTTTTAGTACTCCTTTTTTTTTCCCCGTAACCCTCACCTATGGCATAACCCATCCAATTCCTTCATTTCATTGACAAAAAGTCTTTTGTGCAATCGTCTCCACATTCCACCACTAAATCTGGTGCTTTCTGCTGCTTATGAGATCCACTGTGAATTCTCTCCCAAAGATGCTCAGCAGTCTGATTCTCTTACCTCCTTTAACAGCTCTCTTAAAATTGCCCTGCTTAACAAAACTTTAATCTGAACTCTTGATTTGAACAACATAAAGAAAAGACACTTTGGAAGAAGTAACAAGACAAAGGAGCACTCACTGAACGGCAGGGCACTATAATGCTCAGGAGCAAAGGGATCCATGAAGACAGCGGGTCAGGTCAATAGGGTAGGTAAGGAAGCATAGAGGACATTTGCCTTTCAGTTTGACTTAGATTATAAGAGCAGTGATGTTAACGGCTTTTGTGGTACAATGATAGTGACCCTACATCTAAGTCTAGAGGCTCAGGTCCAAGTGTCACCCAATCCAGAGGTGTGCAATAACATTTCTGAACAGGTTGATTTTAAAAATATCTACGAGCAGTGATGTTATGTTGTAGATGTACAGGACTTTGGTGAGGCTACAGCTGGAGTACTGTTTGCAGTTCTAGCTACCACTCTACAAGAAACATATGGTGACTCTGGAGCAGGGGCAGAGGAGCTTCACCAGCTATTGACTGAAATGGAGCAGTTTAGCTATGAAGAGAGGCAGGATACGCTAAGGTTGTTTTCTCTAGAGCAGAGAAGACGAAAAGGGGACCTGATTAATGAGCATAGACAGGGTGAATAGAAAACAGCTGTTCACTTATTTGAAGGCTCAATAACCAGCGGACATAATTTTAAGGTGAAGGGCAGGTGATTTAGAAGGATATGAGGGGAAAAGAAACACCCAGAACATGGTGGTGCATATCTGGAATATGCTGCCTGGGAGGGTATTTGAGGCAGGAACTTGACTAGCTTTATTTTTAGGAAAAAGGTACTTGAATGAGCGCTTGGAATGTCACCTGGACAAAATGCTGGAAAGTGGGACTAGTGTAGATTTCTGAAGGGTCCAGGTCTGAAACATCAGCCTTCCTGCTCCTCTGATGCTGCTTGGCCTGCTGTGTTCATCCAGCTCTACACCTTGTTATCTCTAGTGTAGATTGGACTAGTTTTCGTTTGTCAGTGCAGATTTGATAGGCTGATTGGTCTCTTCTCTACTGTATGATTCTCTGAAAAAGTGCGTAAAAGGAAGAAAAAAATAACATAGATCTTGCAGCTTGGGAGAGATGTAACAACGATGGAAGGCAAAAATGATTGTAAGAACCACAAAAATACAAAAAGAAACTTGCAAGAAATAGACATCAATTTTTTAAAACAATGATTTAAGAAGGAAAAGAATATTCAATGGTACCGGGGCCCTTTAAAACCAAGTAAGGTAATGTTGCAAATGATATTAAGTAAATTGCACATGTGTTAAATAAGTAATTAGTGTGAGGCTTCAGAGTAGAAGAAATAGATAATTCAGTCAAAGAAATTAATGATTCAATGACAGGAATCCACTCAAGTCGAAACTGACTAAAAAGCAGTTTTAGAAAATAAAGACATTAAATTCTGACAAATGCCCAGAATCTGATGGTTTTCACTCTAGGGTTTGAAGGAAGTAGGTGAGGGAATTGCTTGCCCCTTTAGATCAGAAATTTGCTAATTAATTTATTATTTAAGAAAGGTGAGAGTGAAAGAGAAAAAATGTTAACATCTGTTGTGAGGAAGTTATTAGAATCTATAATTAAGAACAAAGTCACTGAATATTTAGAGAAATTCAAGCTGATTGCAGACAACCAACGTAAATTTTTATACTGTTTACATATTTAATAATGTGGGGCACAAAATTATAGGCAGCAGACAGCTGGTCTTTTTTTTGCCATGGACAATTATAAAAAGCTCCTAGTAGGACTTATGCCTCTCACTGAGAGGATTAATGCTGTCAGGAGTTGTCAACCATTCTAATTGGCTAACAGCTTCAATCCTGGCAGTACCCAGAGCTTCATTGTGGGCTCTGCTAGAACTGTAGGCAGGTCACGTTAAAAGGCCCCATTGATTCCAGAGAAAGCTAAGTGAGGGGATAGGGATTTTGCAGCGTATTAGGGAGGCATGGGATGGGACCCAAGTGAGTTGTGGGCTGAGGTTTGTACGATGAGTGGATAGGGAGGAAGAGCTTGCTAGCTTTTTGGAAGTTCCTCTGTTGGGTAATGGGCACCTTGCAAAGTTATTAAACCCTTTCTTTCCTATAATTTTAAACACTGATTAAAAACTATCATACTCATTCCTTGCTGCATATAAAAAAAAAATTCTTTCATGGCATGGGCAGCATAATAATGTGGACAACTGAATATTTATCATAATCAATTGACCATTATTTATTTTCAAATCATGTCTGGGCTGCCCATTTTGGGGAAGCTTGGGAGTGGGTAGCATGATGGTGGAGAGCTATGAGACTTATATTACGTTTCCCTCCTGACTGAAAATGCACCCAGTTGTTTACGTAAAATTCAGCCTGTAGCATCGTAGAATTACTACTGTGTAAATGGAGGCCATTCAGCCTATCGAATCTGCGCTGACCTTCCAAAGAGTAGCCCACCCAGACCCACTTCCCCACCCTATCCACCTAACCTCACATTTACTATGGCTAACCTACCTAGCCTGTACAACCATGGACACTATGGAGTAATTTACCTTGGCCAATCCACCTAACCTGCACATCATTGGACTGTGGGATGACAGCGGAGCACCTGGAGGAACCCACTTTGAGAACATACAAACTCTGCACAGACAGTCACCCAAGGCTGGAATTGAACCCAGATCCGTGAAGCTGTGAGGCGGCCATGCTGACCAGAAAGCCACTATTTTTGATACAGTAACTCCGGTTGTACGCTTACAGGAATGTTTATGTGTGTAGTTAATGTATATTTCCAGAAGATGTCGAATATTGTTTCACAAAAGAGACTATTGGTTAAGATTAAAGGCCATGGAATGAAAATTAATTTATTGGCTTGGCTGCCAAACAGGAAGTTGGAGTAATAGGTACGTGCTCAAATTGGAAGATGATAACTCACCGTGTCCTGTTGGATTTTGCTTGGGCCTCCATTGTTGGTAAATACAATAGTTATGCTGATAACACAACAGGTAAGAAAGTTCTGCTTTTGTTGCTGAAACAAAAGAATGATGTTATGATGAATGTAATCGTTTGACAAAAGAAAAATCAAATTAGTTAGACATAGAAAGGATATGTTAGTGTTGGAATGAGAAGAGAGCCTAATCTTATCAAGCCTCCAAAGTTAAGATTTGAGGACAGATACATAAATCCAGATTGAAATTTTCTGGAACAGAGAAAATTTAGATTGATTGAATTGATTTTGTTTTTAAAAAAATTAGAAGATTTTGATAGGGCAAGGAGAGAGATGCTATTTTTGATGCTGGGACTATAGAGAACAAGATGATATAACCTTAAAATCAGGTTCAAAAATGGGGCAAAGTCACCAGAAATGAGAAGAACTGGCTGTTGTGACTTTTTAGATAGGAGCTGAGACTGACCAGGAAGCCAGGAAAATGACATGGTGTTCTCCTGCTCCAGCACTGAGCAAGATTTCTCTGCAGTCATTCTCCCTGAGCATTTCACAGCCCTGCAGAATTTGCCAGTAACCAGTCAGTTTCATCCAATTATTTTAGAATTTGGTCCAGGCCTGGAGACATATCAGGCCTGTTCTTGTTTAAATGTCAGAGAAAATCAGGACAGGCAATATGAGGAATTGGTTGCAAAGTTATAACTGAAAGCTTGAATACTGCCACAGTTTGATAATATTATTCACTATAAATAAATACTCACTGTAAGTATATCCTTGAATATCTGCATACTAACAAATTGCAGTTATACATTACCTTTTGGGAAGAGGCCATTCCAAGGCGCCATTATGGATTACCAAACAAATAATTTAAACACCAAAACAAAGATGAAATTAGAATGGGTGACTGACTGTTTGGAAAAGTGGTGGATTTTATGACATATTTACAATGAGTTTGCAGAAGTGTAGGGAATGAATTCCTGAGCAAAAAGCCAAACATTGGGTAGTATTAATGAGTCTGCTCAGATTTAATGGGACAAAGGGTCTCTTGTGTGCTGTATGATCCTGTAACTCTACGTCATGGCCACCGTGGATTGATAAGAGTCTGGAAATATATTTGTCACCAACAAGATTGGAAACTATTCTGGAGAAGTTTAAAGTTGAGATTATTATATCAAAACAATTAAAACTTAAAATATAGTGGCAATGTCAGTGGACTATCGACAGAGTGAGGGAGAAAAAAATAGTTCTTGGTGCTTTTCTGGTTCCTAGGCCCTTTATCTCACCCCTCACCCCCACACCCCATTCCTTTTAAGCTTTAGACAGCTTCTGTTAAGCACTTTTGTGGTGCTTTTTTTTGGATCTGGTAGAATAGAGTATCGCAAAGAGGCAGCTCACTGATTCTATGCCAGTTCTATCAAAGAGAAATCCAGTTCGCCCAATCACTTGTCCCTTTCGCTACATATTCCGTGTTTTTCTTCAAGTATCTGTCCAATTTCTGAATACTAATTTTAATCTGTATCCATCTCCATATCATAAAGTGAGTTCATTCCAAACCCTAGCCTTTGTTTGTGTATAGGTTTTCCCTCACATCATCTCTATTTCTTTTTCCAGTCAATTTAAATCTGGTCATCTGATTATTGATTCTTCTGTCATTAGAAACAGTGTTTATTTATGATATCCAAACACTTGGTAAGGTTATATGCCTGCATCAAGACACTTCAGGCTTTTTAATCTATCCTTCCTCTCATCCTCACTAATCTAGCTGTCACAGATAGCATAAGATAGAAAGAGTTAAGAATTCCCATGGCTAATGGATCAGATCTAAGCTCTGCACTCCTGCCACAGAGTTGTAAATGGTGACGGACAATTAAATAACTGACAGGAGGTGGAGGCATGATAAATATCCCAATTAATGATGGGGAAGTCCAGCACATCAATACAAAAGACAAGTCTGAAAATTTAGGACCATCTTGACTGATTGATTTATTGTCACGTGTACTGAAGTACAGTGAAAAGCTTTGCTTATGAGCGGTACAAGTAGATCACTGATTGCGGCCTATGGGTCAGAAAGCTGAGGATCCAGCTGCAGAGGGCGGAGCCAAGACCAAAGTCATGGAGTTTTGAGATCAGTCTGGAGGCGATAATCGTGTTGTAGGCAGAGCTGTAGTCACCAAGCAGGTGTCTGACGTAGGTGTCTCTGTCATCCATATGTTCCAAGGATGAATGCAGGGCTAGGGATATGGCATCCGCTGTGGACCTGTTATGCCCCTAGGCAAATTGTAGAGGATCGAGGCAGGCTGGGAGACTGGAATTGATCTGGGCCATGACCAGCCTCTCAAAGCACTTCATGATAATTGAGGTCAGAGCCACTGGGCAGTAGTCATTAAGGCACGTTGCATGTTCTTTCTGAGGTACAGGGATGATGAGTCTTCTTGAAGCAGATGGGGATTTTGGCTTGTAGGAGGGAGAGGTTGAAGATGTCAATGAATATCTCTGCCAGTTGGTCAGCACAGCATCTGGGTTCTCGGCCAGACACACCGTCCAGACCTGTCATTTCCCTTGGGTTGAATCCCAGGAAGACTGATCTGACATCTCCAGCAGTTACGGAGGGAACAGGTGTGCCTTGGCCTGTCGGGGCAGGCATCACTGTGCCACTGGCATTCTGCTCAAACTGAGCATAGAAAACATTGAGCAGGTCAGTGAGGGATGTGTCTTTGTCCGCTACCTTGCTCTGCTTCATTTTAAATTCTGTAATGTTGTTTAGGCCTTGCCATAGGTGGTGGGAGTCTGTTTGGTAGGTTTAGGCCTCTAACTTGGCATAGTACTGCCTCTTGGCATCCGTGATGGCTTTGTGAAGGTCATATCTGGATTTCTTGTATTGGTCTGTGTCATCTGACTTAAATGTTGCATGTCTAGTCTTCAGTAGGATTTCCTGGTTCATCCAAGGTTTACAGTAGGGGAACACTTGGATTGACTTCTATGGTACATAGTCCTTCACACATTTGCTAATGAAGTCCGTGACAGTGATGGGGTACTCGTCTAGGTTTTCCACTGAGTATTTGAACACAGACCAGTCGACTGATCCCAAGCAGTCTTCAGCTGATTGAAAGTGCTGAGTGGAAGATTCAACTCAGCCTCCTGAGGTCCCCGACATTGCATATGTCATTCTTCAGCCAATTATTTTCGCTCCATGTGAAACCAAGAAACAGTTGGCATCACTGCAATGGCTGCAGGCCCTGACAATATTCTAACAATAGCACTGAAGACATCTGCATCAGAACCATATTGTTAGCCAAGCTGCCCATCTCAAATACTGCAAAGGCATCATCTCGGCAATATGATAAATTGCCCAGGTATGTCCTGCCCATAAAAAGGACATGTCCAACCTGGCAGTTTACCACTCCTAATTTCAATTTTCGATTATCACTAAGGTGATGGAAGGGTCATCTTTAGTTCTGTAAAGCAGCACTCACTCAGCAATAGCCTACTTGCTGGTATTTAGTTAGACTTCTGCCAGGGTCACTCAGTGCTGGACCTCATAAAAAACCAAGTCCAAACATGGAGAAAAGAGGTGAATTCCAGACATGGGGAGTGACTGACTGCCCTTGATATCAAGCCAGTATTTGACTAGAGCGACAATAAAGAAGTCTTATAAAATTGGTACCAATTGGAAAACATGGGAAAACTTTTCATTTGTTGGGGTCTTACCAAACATAAAGGAAGTTGGTTATTGGAGCTCAATCATTCAGTCCCAGGACACTACTGCAGGAGATCCTCAGGGTAGCGTCCTAGATGCAATTTCTCCATCAGCGACCTTCCCTCCATCATATGGTCAGAAGTTGAGATGTTTGTTGGTGACTGCACAATGTTCAGCACCATTCTCAACTCCCCAGATGCCAGAGTAGCCCATGTGCAAGTGCAGCAAGATCTGGACAACAAACATGCAGGCTTGAGCAGATAAGTGGCAAGTAACACTTGCGTCACACAAATGCTGGGCAGTGATAATCTCCAAAAATAGGGAATCTAACCACCTCCCATTGAAATTCATTGACATTACTATAGCTGAGAATCCCACAATCAACATCCTGGACTTACTATAGACCAGAAACTAAAGAGACCAACCATAAAAATACACTGGTGACAAGAGCAGGTCAAAAGCTTGGAATTCAGTGAGTAACTCACCTTATGACTCCTGAACCCCTGTTTATCATCTACGAGGCACAAGTCAGGAGGCAAAGGAATGCTCTCCACTGACTTGAGGTGAAAGATAGCTCCTCTAATCTAGTTCTCTGCAAAGTGGCAATTTGCAAATCATGTGAGCTTAGTAAATTCAACAATACTAAATTTGCAGAAGCATTTTACCTTCAAAGCATAATGGCTTTGTTTAAAAAGAAACACTAAAAAGAATTGAATGACTCTCCCCTAATTTTAATTGCAGGAGGCAAAAAGCAGTATGCTTGTTTGGCTCCTCATCCACCACCTACAACATCCAATCTGTCCGCAACTAATATGCAGTGACAACAATGTACATCATCTATGAGATGCTCTGCAACAACTCTCCTTTGACAACATGTCCCAACCTTTGATTATCTTCTGGAACTACAGATTCTTCTGAACATCACTCTAGCAATTTCCGCTCCAAGTCAGATACCATCCTGACTGAAAACAAAATCTTTCAATGTCACTGGGTCAAAATGCTGGAACACCATTCCTAATAGCACTGCAAGAACACATGCATCACCTGGACTGCAACAGTTCAACAACTCAGCTCATGACCACCTTCTCGAGAGCAATAGAAGCTGACCTGGTAATTTACATCTATGTACCATTCACTTGCGATGCTGCTGCTGTTACTGATAATTAGCTTGCTAAAGCTAACTTAAGGTTCACTTTTAAAATTGACCATGGCTCTGGAACACCATCACAGTCGGAATCAGATCTTTCACTATAACAAAGAAAGCAAGAAAATATAGAAAAAAAAGAAAATCATTAATTTCAAAAATACTGTACCATTAAGGCAGAACTTGATATATGGTTTGAAGAAATCCAGATAGTGCAAAATGTTATTCTAATACTTTTCTAGTTAAATAATAGTCCAATTCTCACATTTCTGCATCCAAATCTTGAAAGCTTTCTGTCTATCCCTTCCCTGGAGCAGTGGAGCTGCTGAACATGAGGTATCTTTTCCAAGCAGGTTTGTGCCTGTAAATTATCAGGTCTCACACAAGACCTAAAAAAAATCTAACTCCCCTGGAGAAGGTGGTGGTGAGCTGAGTGGGCCAAATCAAAAGCTGTTTTTGGAATGTAGAAAGAATACCAGCTTTAACACAGCAGTAACAGAGGCTCAGTGTTTAACTTCCCTTGCAGATGTTTTTTGGGTTGTCCCAGATTTGTAGCCTGTGTCCCACGTTGTGTGTTCTCAGACAGAAATAAAAAGCATAAAAGTTGGAAATAAATGCACCATCCCAACTGGAAGTCCATTTTGGAGGCCTACAAAGCCAGTGGGACCTGTAAGTCTTTTGCAAGATTTAGTGTTTTCTTCTCTCATTCTGGGTGATTTATGTCAGGGTGCTATTTTTCTTGTAATTTTATTTATTTTTTTACCCACACGTGGGCATATCTTTACACGTTGGCACTCTTACCAGCAGCTCACTCTGACAGTGTTAGCAACAGCCCTCCAACTACCCTCCCCACTCCCCATCAATAGCTCACCCTCCCCCAACCTCTCCCTCTCCCCCACCCCAGCATACAGCAGCATCCTTGCAAGTCCTCAACTCACTGGTTCTTAATAAGTCTGACAGGACTCCTCCCACGGTCCCGACCCACCTGTCTCAGTCCAAAGCCAATCACTTAAGTGACCTTTAATTTTTATTTTACTCTCATGGCTCCCACAAGGCTTTTAAGATCCTAATTAGAGGAGACAAAGAATACATTGGCTTTTCTAGTCTTACTTCACTCAGCAGGTCTGAAAGTATATTGAGCTTCTGCTATAAAGCATGACTTGACTTCATAGTTCAGAATTTCTAGGTAACCTTAAACAATTGCGATGAAATAAGTAAATGGCCAATACAAAATATGTTTACAGTGGTCCAGCTGAACCAGAACACACATGAATAAAATATCAATGCATTTAAACCAAGGGTGCTCTTGATAAATCCAAGTTGATCAGAAGCAATCAAGATTGACTTTCCTTTTGTACACTAAGGCTACCATAATAAAGTCAAATTATGATTTATTACAGAGGTGAGCTCGTAATCCAGAAAAAAAGATCATTGCCTTTTTTTCCATAAACAAAACCAAATCCATCAGATACATCCAATCTGCAGTTTCATTAAACATTAGGATTAGAAGAATAAACTTAATCTTGAATGCTTCATTAAAGCTAGAGGAAAAGCTCCCTGGGAAGCACTGAAAATCATCTATTCAATCCCTTTCTCACAGACGGAACCAGGACAAATCTGTTGTGTTTGCGAAATTAAACTTTTGAAAAATTAACCTTTTGATATGTTCATACTATTCACCACTTCTTTTGCTGCACTCTGAGCTGCATTTTTTTTTACTAACTAGTTTATGGTTTTGTTAGTGGTACAATTCTTTAATCTGTCTTACAGTACTTACGAGGCAAACAGCAGATAATGGTACTTGTAAAAATCCAGTGGTATAGAGTTTTACACAATTAGTTACAATAAATAATTAGTGTCATCAGGGATTGTTGCAGGACCCAGATCTTTGAAATTATTTTTAGTACAATTGCAGCAGACATTTGCTCGTACATGGAGTCCGGTTCCATGGAATACCATTTCTACAGCGTACAAAACTCAGAACTTGGTAAAGAAATTTTTAGCAGCGGGTGAAGGCATTCTGATTTTTAAATGTAAACAAAGGGAGAGGTAGCAGGAGATGGCCAGACCTGATAGCTGAGGTTTGGAGGCACTAATTAAAATCATTAAATTAAAGAAGTCAATTCTAAAAGAGGAATTTATGTTTTCATATGAAGTTGAAAGATATTCCAACATCCTCAACATTCAACAGCTCAAGGCTGACACCTGAAGATAGATATGGAATATAAGACCAAAGTTGTGGGGTGCGTTGGGAGATCCTGAGAAAATTCAACAATATTATGACCATTGTGCCATGTGAAACTTTTTGGAAGACTCCAATGCCATTTACAGACGAAGGTCAAATAGACAGAATCATCTTAGGTTGTAAGATGATATCTCTCATCAAAAGGATGAAAATGCCATATGTTATTATTGGAAAGAATATTTAAAATAACTCCTTAACTGTGAACTTAACAGTAGCAGCTCTTTAGGTTGTCTCCCAATATCCTGTACAAAATTCCATGGGTAGATGAGCATCAATGGGAGAGCTGCAAAAACTAAGCAACAAAACTTGCAGTACTAATAGTATTCCAGCTATGGTCTGTGAAGGTATTTGCCCAGGTGACCACTCCTGGTACCTTGTGGTATCTGCCACCTTTACCAATATGCGGTACTGATTAAGGGCTGTTTTTCCTACACCATCTGACATTACCATGAAGGTTTCTCATTCTCAGCCTCTCTCCAAAGATTGCAGGTCTTTTGCTTGAGGTCTGTTTACCCTGATTCTGAACTATGGATCATTTCCCCATTGCAGGATCTGTTGTACTCAGATATACTTTGCAAAGGACATAATCTTTATAGACATTGTTGTTTTGTGATTACTTCATCTGGTGGATCCTCAATGTCCTGAATTTCCTTCTGGGAAGATAGCTGCTCTGTTGAAACAAGTTTTTTTTTTCCTTTGAAATCCAGGATTTCTGGCAATTGTTTACGAATTGGAACAGGTAGCCTCTTTCCTTCAGTATCTTGGATGTTTACACCAGTCAGGTACTTCCTGATTGTGCCTGGTCTGGTTTTTGAGGAGTCACATGCAACATATATCTCACTGGTTTTTGATCAGGCTGGCCATCGTTGGTGACCCACCGTGGTTGTTTGACTGGTCAATTAAAATTTTGCACACTCAGTTGTGCTACTGAAATATTGCTGCTTAATCAGCATTCTCTTTCACCAGCATTGACTCTTCTATTCTAAAACTTAAAAAAAAAATCCACCACCCTGTGAAGTCTGTAACTTCCTGAATATTAGCAATGTTGGAGAACTCTCTTGTGCTAACATATGTGATTGCACTTGATTCTTTCTTCTGTTTGGGTTCCACCATGAGACCTGGAAGCCCAATGAAGTCTTCTACTGGTTACCTCTTGACTGTTTTGTTCCTGGATCAGGGTTTAAACAGACACTTGCTTATGGATGAATTGTTCTCTGGGAGGTTGTCGATTTCCAACGCTTCTGAAGATGTTGAGGGTGGAACATGTGCACTGGCTCAAATGTGAAGTTGGTTGATTTCAAGTAGAGGGTGATAACATAAAAGTTGACTGTGCAGTTGTCCACTGGTATCTAAACAATAAATGGGCAGTAAAAACTGCTATCCTTACAGGAAAAAATAACCAACAGGAAAAGAAATACATGGTTAATAAGGGAATTTTAAAATATTATTAGATCAAGGGAGGATAAAGTCGTTCAAAACATCTAAACCTGAGGATTTGGAGAATGTTAGAATTCATCAATGGAAGACCAAGGATTTATTGAAGAACAAGAAAAGAGAATGTGAATGTAAAGCAGCAAGAAACATGACATGAATTATAAAAGCTTCCATGGTATGTAAAAAAACAAAAAGATTAGCAAAGACAAATATGAAATCGTTACTAGCAGAGATAAGAGAATGTATGATAGGAAATAGAAAAATCACAGAGCAGCTGAATAAGTATGAGTTGTATTGAGTTTTTTTTCTTGGAGGGATTTTTGTCATGGAACCTTGAAAAGAATTATTGTCATATCTTACCAAACACATCTCATTAACTTCCCAACTTATACCGACGCTGTTCCTCTCACCCAACTCTAGCTCCATCTTACCACACTGCATTTCTAGAACAACTCAATCAATAACGGCCAAAAGGCCAGCATCCCTGGCACCTATGCCATCTTTAAAAAGCCGCCGAACACCCAGTCAAGCATTTGCAATCCAGCGTTTCCCCTCACTGGCAATGTAATGGCACAGCAGCCTCAAAGTCACACTGCTCACAGCACATAGCTGACACTTGTTCACACCTACAACCCTATTCTCTGTGGCTGGTCACTATTTAAACACTAGGCCACACATTTTCTGTCCTTAGTTGCATTCCACCTTTAACACCCTCTAAGTCACAGCTCCTTTGTTGCAATGCTCACTGGAGGACTACAGTTTGTCATTGTCCAATAGGGGAACATCAAGTGCAGAAAAGCACTTATACCATTCTAAACGATGTTTTATTTACAGACAGCAAAAGTGAACACAAACAAAATGAGTGGAAGCTGCTGTTCACCCCCATTATGGAAAATCAAATGCTGGCATCATGACCAATGACTATTTTACAGTCCACGATTGTCTGCTGCGTCTCATCTACTCATGTCAATCAGGTCCTGTCTGTAGCAGTTGAGCTCTGTCATGATGGAGAGAATTCCTTCCTCCCCAGTGTCCTCCTCTTTGAAGACTGCTCCCAATTCCCGGCACCTCAGCATCTATCAATCATCCCTCATTGCTTGCTCCAATTGTGCAGAGCACAGCATACCAGGATAATGCGGCATACTCCATATGGATGATACTGGAGCTCACCCCACAAGTCCCAAAAAACAAGAGTCCAAGCAGCAGAACATCAACATCTTCAGCAGCCTTATCAGCTGTTCCGTTATGGCCTTGCTCACAGCATTTGCACCAACTTGGTGAATGTGCTACACTCGCTGAGTATGCATTCAATCATATCAATAAGGGGAGTGCCTGCCGCACTCTGAACCCCTTGCGTTCCCAGAACCACATCAATCATTCGAGTTTTGATTGAATTCTAAGCCCATCAGCATACTTTACGTAACATGTAATGAAGCAATGTACCTCTCCCCCACAGCGCCCTTGGAAATTTCATGAGTGATGGGATGCTTTCACCCAGCATTTAGCTCTTTTAAAATAATTGCCACTGCTGTCCCAGTGATACAAAAAGTTAATGTTTGATTTTCAATCATCAATGGGATGCAAATTGTCTTCGACCAAAATTTGAGGAGGAACAAAGGGTCCTGAGGATTCTTACGTAGAGCTTCTAAAGGTAGCAAGATGTATGGAGAGTAGTCAGGGAATAATACATGATCTTGGTCTCCATAAACAAATCTATTGAGTATTAATTGAGGATATTTGCACCGAGTCTTCTTACAATGTCGCCGCACTTTCAAAAAACATGTGATTGTGATGAAGAAGAGATTTACCATGAGGTTCCAAGAATGAGTGTATTTCGACACAAGTTGGGTTTGGAGTAATAGGAGAAGCCAGGGTGGTTCTCCTTGGAGCAAACAAAATTGTGGGAGTTCTGACAGAGATGTACAGGTTATGGCAGGTTTGGATAAGGTAGACAGAGAAAAGCAGTTGTTAGGTGGTAGTTACATAGCTAGCAGACACAGATTAAGGTTTTAGGCAAGTCATACAAGCAAGATATGTAATTTTTTAAAAAAACAATCTTTCACAAGATATGGGTATCATTGGCTAGGCCAGTATTTTTTATTTTCCCTAATTGGCCTTGGGAAGGTCATGGTCAGCCAACTTCTTGATATATGGAACTACTTTTTCATTCAGTGACAATATCCAGGAACTTGCTGGTTATGGCATTTTGGAAGCAGAGATAGCTCAAGGATTTTGAAAAGAAGTTCGGCACTAGAGGGAATTAAACTTGCAGGAACACGGGGATGGGATGAGGGAAAAAGGATTGACTAAATTGCTTTGTAGAACTCTAGCATGACTTGGTGGGTTGAATGGCCTCCTTCTCTATCTCCGTTTCTCTGTTTTATACTGTCTGCCAGTGCACTTGAAGGCGAGGTCTAATTAAATCCAATGGTTGCTTCTTTGTCATCTATCCGCTCACTTCTGCCCCCCACTTTCCACCCAACACTGCAATTATATTAATGTTAGAGATGACATTTGATAGTCTGCCCATCTTTGAGGCAATTGAAATGCTTAAATGAGCAAGTAGTTCCCATTTGGAGCTACAACTTGCTGTTGGGATTAAACAAACAGCAAGAGAGGCATGTTTGAAGCAGCTAGCCAGGCAAATTTTCCTCTGTGGGTCTGTGGCAGGCAGAACAGTACCTCCTTGATGTGTCCCTGGGCCCATCCTGACATTTTAACCCATCATTGCCCTCTCCTATCAGTCTCTCAAACACCAGCTGACCTCCTCCTCATCTCTTTGTCCCCTTTGGTCTGCCAATTAGGTACCAAATGAATCCCCAGTCTTGATGCAACATCACACACCTCTGCTCCAAAGTGCTGGAGCATTTCTGGCTTCAGTGGCTATCAGCATTGAGGTGACCTCAAAATCCCACCCCTGTCCATTAACCATGACCTTTAAAACCAGGTTGAGGGAACAGGAAATCTAGTAATTCATACCTCAATCCAATGGCTCCATGATTTTGAAAAATAACATGAAAACCAACAAATAACATTTTGATAAGTATAAAAATCTTATTCATTCTTGGAGTTCTTTCGACTTAAAAATGCGAGGAATATTCAACCAATGTTCAATCTATTACTGCCTCCTTTACACTCCCAGTTTTAATTAGGGCCAATCGCAATAAAAGTCTGCACGCATAGTGAATGGGAAATGTATAACTTATCTTAAAGTGTTCTGCAAGCAAACTCTGTATTACATCTACAGGTTGGGAGTTGGTCAGTTCAGTTGGCTGGAGAGCTGGTTTGCGATGCAGAGTGAAGCCAACAGATTGGGCTCATATCCCATACCGATGGAGGTTACCATTAAAATCCCACTCTCTCAACCTCACCCCTTGCCTGAGGTCTGGTAACTCTCAGGTTTACCCAACCACCAGTCATTTCTATAACGAGTGAGTAGCCCTCTACAACTATGGCAACTTTGCTATTTCACATCTACAGGTAATGTAAATCACAATTTATCTAGTTTTTTCTTCTCCTCGAACTGCTTATAACTTAACTGAGTCTGAAAGGCACAAATCAGGAGCCAGATGTATCACAATAGTAGTGCAGAAGGACAGAAAAATGGATAAATAAAATAGAAGTGTTAATTGTCTGTTACTTGAGTTGGGAGCCATTAACTGAAAATTCATGTATGCTCCTGTCGATAGAAATGGATTGCAACTTGCATTTGCACATTTGCATGTTTGTAATGTGCACCTTTTGAAATAAAAAAAAGTTTATAAATTGTCTACAGATTAAGCTCCAGGTCTATCTTTCACGTCCCGCACACCGTTACTTACACATGGCATCTTATATAACATTTTTCTATTCCTAAAAGCAGAGCTCGATCAATGAAATTCACTTGTTGACAGGTGGATTGAAAACCACACATCTGCAATGTCTTGAATGCATTGTGGAATCCATCAATCTTGGTCTAATGTTCTGTGACCCAAGCAACCAGAGGTAGGACACATTCACCCGACAGGAAAATCTACCGCCCACGATAGTCAAAGAGACATGCTTGCTTGAATGATGCAGAGGTAAATCTAAAATGAACAAAAAACAAAGTAGGTCTGATGTGATTTTTCCATGCTGAGTAAGATTTGACTTATTGGTATTAGACATTATTTTCTCCCTTCTGTTTGCTTCAAATCTCATTTTCAGGGCTTATAATTGTTCAATTATGTAACTACCATATTTTAATGACTTGGACTTAATGGTATTTCTTTCCCTGCTGTTGAGTGGGCAATGACAAAAGAAAGGCTGTGTTATCAGAAATAAAATTGACAGTATTTCACTTTGCCGCTCATCCTATTTGTAGGTAAATAACAGAAGCTTGAAGCTCCTCTAATCGAGTTCTCTGCAAAGTGGCAATTTGCAAATCATGTGAGCTTAGTGAATTCAACAATACTAAATTTGCAGAAGCATTTTACCTTCAAAGCATAATGGCTTTGTTTAAAAAGAAACACTAAATAGAATTGAATGACTCACCCTTAATTTTAATTGCGGGAGGCTGTGTTGTTCAGTGAGGAAATTGTGGGGGTGGAGATCCACCTCAATACCATCCCAATACACTACTAATTAAGTTTGAGGATGGGAAGACCTGCAGACAGCTTTCTCACCAGAGGCTAACTGATCCTTAAGTGGTCATGTATGGGCCACTTAAGGGCTTCATTCTGCCTCCACTGGTAGTTGTCAAGTGAGAGGGAAGGGTTTTGCATGGATTATCAGTGTGGGCCGTCCTTTAAAATTATTAGTGACACCTTCCTCCTCTACTCTAGTCAGAAGTTGTGTCCCTGGGAAGCCATCCTGCCCCATTTACTTGTCTCTGGAGGATCCACTGTTGATCATTCGGGTAGGCCCCACCGCAATAAAGAGCGGTGGCCACCACTCCAGCACCAACAAATGGCTGCAATTTTGGAATTGTCAAAGCGTTCATCAACTCAGGGCAAATATTTGTGCAAGGAACTTGCTGTTCAAGTGCAACAATTCTCATTTAGTGGGCCAGTTATTCCAAAGGCCAGAGATTTCAGTGCAGACTGAAATTATGCATTACATGAGGCCCCTATACAGGAATTTCCAGAGCACAGAATGTCGCAAAGATAAAGTGGATAAATGTGAATACAATCAGGGTTGGAAATGGGATTTTTAAACTTTTCTGGAATATGTAGACCAATTGTTTTCTGATTGATATTTTAGAATGCTTATGGATGTAGGACTGTGTCTTTCATAGCAGTAATACACTTTTTGGTTTGTGTTTAGAAGCAACCATATTGTGCCAACATTTTAAGTGCATTGATTCATTTGACAGTATCATTGTGTTTAGACTATTCTTTTTCATGGATTAAATTGCAATAATTATTTCAGAACAAAATTATAATTTAATCCTTTTATTCCTGAACAAATGATTTCTGCAAGAAAACAATGTCATCTAATTGCACTTAAAATGCACCAATTACTTTGTAAAATAACTTGCAGGAGAGAAAACAGAGACATCTTTTTTTTTTCCATTAGTTTTTTCTTTTGCAATCTTTACTTAAAAATAATTAAATTGTTATTTTCTAACTCATGCATTGATAGATCGCTCAAAATCAGTTTAGGTTCAAAACGGTTGGTTGATTTTGAATGACTGAAGCTGATAAGTGGATGTTTTGCACCATGAAATGATGTGGAAACCTATAAGTTGTTACAGCAATCAAATATCAATTTGCTTGAAATAACCATCATCTTTGAGAACTAACAATAAATATTTAACTTTTTTGTATTAGATTTGTTTGAGAATATAATGATTTGGGTGGGCTGTGTGTACTGTAGAAAACCAATCTCAAAAATTCAATTTTCAGTGATTAAATTGTTCAATATTTCCCCCCTCAGACCTGTTATATGCAAATTACTATTTGCAAGTGTTTAGTATGGAATATTTTAAAGAAGAGAACCTTGGTACCTAACACCAGAAGTGTTGGAAACCTGTATGTTGAATTTCTACCCTTGTTTATTCATCACCTTTCCATTGTAGTATTGCTTTGTGAAATTCAAACACTTGGGGAGCAGGTTTAAAATCTGAGTTCTTCTGAAAGTTCTTAGCAGAAAGCCAATGACTGGAGTCATTCTTTGTACATAGGAAGACTGTTGGAGGTCAGTCATCTCAGATCCAGGGAATCAGCAACCATCTTCAGCAGCTTCATCAATGACCTCCTCTCCACCATAAGGTCAGAAGTGGAAATGTTCACTGATGCTTTCCTCAATGTTCCAGCATTATTTGGAACTCCTCAGATACTGAAGCAGTCCATGTACAAATGCAACAAGATCTGGTCAGCAACCAGGCTTGGTTTGGCAAGTGGCAAGTAATATTTGTGAGGAACAAATGCCAGGCACGCGTCATCTTAAATAAGAGACAAATTAACCACTGCTCTTGACGATCAATGGCATGACAATCAGTGAATCCCCCATTATCAACAATGTGCAGGAGTGTGGTTGAATACTCCCCAGTTGCCTGGATGAGTCCAGCTCCAATAACTCTCAAGATGCTTGCTCATCCAGGTCAAAGCAGCCCGTTTGATAGGCACCTCATCCACAAACATCCACTCCCTCCATCACAGATGCTCAATAGCAGCAGTGTGTATCAACTAAGACACACTGCAGATATTCACCAGAGTTCCTTACACTGTACCTTTCAAACCTATGACCACTACCACCTAGAAGGACAAAGACAGCCAATACATAGGAAAACCACCACCTGCAAGTTCCCCTCCAAGTCAATCAGCATCCTGGCTCGGGAATATATCATGTCTCCATCAGTGTCATTGGGATAAATTCCTGCAATTTCCTCCTGAAAAGGCATTGTAGGTCTACTTATAGCAGCAGTTCAAGAAGGCAGCTCACCAATAACACCTTCTCAAGGGCAGTTAGGGATGGGTAGTAAATTTGGACCAGTGAACAAGATCCACATCCCATGAGTACATTTATAAAAGGAAATAACATTGTTCCTGCAGAAACTTAATACTTGGAGAAGAACAGTAAATAAAAAAAGGCACAACTGAAAAATAATCCTTGCCATATACGCATAGGAATGTTAATCTTTTGGCCATGTACATCAGGTCTCTATCACAATATGTATAAACAGTAAAATCAGTACAGAAAGACAAGGAAAAAGAGGAATAAAAAAATTTGTTTATGAAATACAGTAAAAGTCAGAAGCAAATAAAAACAAAATTAAAATTTGACATACTTAAAACCTCTGACTATGATAACAACATGTTACTAACTAAGATTAAGTTTAAATTGATTACTTTCTGAATGACTGAGATTGACTGTCATTGAATTAATAATAAAAATCTTGCTTGTAAGGTAAGAAAGGTGGTTACAATTTTACTGAAGACAAAATGCTGTGTATGCTGGAAATCTGAAACGAGCGCAGAAAATATTGGAGAATCTCAGCAGGTCTGGCGACATATGTGGAGAAAGAAACAGAGTTAACATTTTGAGTCCGGTATGACTCTTCTTTAGAGCAGAGTTCTGTTCTAAACCAGGTCTAATAAAGAGTCATAGCAGACTCAAAACATTAATTCTGTTTCTCTCCACAGATGCGGCCAGTCCCTGCTGAGTTTCTCCAGTGTGCTCCATATTTGTCTTACAATTTTAATGATGAGTCACAACTTGCTTCAATGTATCCTTTAGTTACTGTATGTGACAACTAGCATAGAATAAATTTATCAGCAAGTTCTAGAGATGAGAGACAACTTACATCATATTTCTTCATTCCCTGGGTTTGTTGGCTTATTTGTGCATTAATAGCGGCATGTATAATGAATAATCTAGTATTTTTATAAAGATTGGGGCATTATGGTTTGGGGACATAGCAGTTACGTCTTCATACATACCCACACTTTTGGGACTACTGTCATAATTTACCTGAAGCCTCTGCTTACACTAATCTGCCAGAAGATGTAATTTTAGCTTTCTATGAATTTAGCAAGAGCACCTGTTTTGCAAATTGGCCTCTCCTATACGTCCAGGCAACATAAGACAACTGATGGAAATACCTGGCACTCAATCTTGCATGTGACTGTCTTCCACAGTGACAAATTAACAATACTAACTCACACTAGTAATAATATGAACCATTGAGTAGACAGTGGCATTTCTCCTGGCAGTGCCAACCAGATTATTTATCCTCTCTGGCATTGGAGCCAGCTTCTTTTGAAATGATCATGGGTTCTGACCTCTGCAGCGACCTCAGTCCAGGTCCTGTTTGACAGTTGGGCTTGTGTTCTCTTGCCATCCCTTGGAACAAGAGCATCCCTTCCCTCCTGGATGAGGGCAAGAAGTGCGGGAATGGGGGAGATGCGGTCAAGGGCATCCTTAATAACAGAGGAGGGGAAAAAACTGTCCCTGAAGTATAAAGATCTCTGGGAAGTTCTGGAGTAGAGCACCCCATCCTGGGAGCAGATGCGGTGGAAGTGGAGGGATTCTAAGTATGGGATAGACTTTTTACAGGAGGATGGGTGAGAGGAGGTGTAGTCAAGGTAATTGTGGGAGCCAGTAGGTTTGAAATGGATATCAGTGGTGGGTCAGCGAGGTCCAGGAAGGGGAGGGAGGTGTCGGAAATGGTCCAGGTGAATTTGAGAGCACGGTGGAAGGTGTTGACAAAGTTGATGAACTGTTTAAGATCCTCACAGGAGCATGAGGCAGCACCAATACAGTCATTAATATAATGGAGAAAGAGGTGAGGGATGGTGCCAGTGTAGTTGCGAAAGAGGGACCATTTCATGAATCCTACAAAGAGGCAGGCAAAGCTCGGGCCTATGCAGATGCCCGTTGCCACCCCTTTGATTTGTCGGAAGTGGGAGGAATAGAAGGAAAAGTCGTGGAGGGTGAGGACCAGTTCTGCCAAGTGAATGAGAGTGTCAGTGGACTGGGGACTGGGTGGACCTACAGGAGAGGAAGATGTGGAGGATTTTTAGGCCATCCTTGTGGGATGCAGGTGTACAAGGACTGAATGTCCATGGTAAAGGTGAGGTGTTTGGGGCCGGGAAATTAAAAGTTTTGGAAAAGGTGGAGGGCATAGGTTGTGTCCCGAACATAGCTGGAGAGTTCCTGCACCAAAGGGGAAAGAATGGAGTCGAGGTAGGAGGAGATGAGCTCGGTGGGGCAAGAAAAGGCAGAGACAATGGGTCGACCAGGGCAGTCAGGTTTATGGATCTTAGGTAGGAGATAGTAACAGGCCTTTTGGGGTTGGGGAACTATCAGGTTGGAGGCTATGGATGGGAGATCTCTCAAGGTGATGAGATTGTGGATGGTTTGGGAGATGATGGCTTAGCGATCAGAGATGGGGTTGCGATTGAGGGGACGGTAGGAGGAGGTGTCCGAGAGTTGGCATCTGGCTTCAGTGATGTAGAGGTCAGTTCACCATACTACCACCATGGCCCTCCTTTGTCGGCAATTTTAATGGTGAGGTTGGCGTTGGAGTGAAGGAAATGGAAGGCTGCATGTTCCAAAGGGGAGAGGTTGGAGTAAGTGAGAGGGGTGGAGAGATCCAGGCGATTGAAGTTGCGGCAGCAGTTGGAGATGAAGACGTCGAGGGAGGGTAGGAGGCCAGGAGTGGGTGTCCAAGAAGATGAAGTTTGTTGGAGGCAGGAGAAGGGATTGTCAGAGGATGGGTTGGATACTCCCTCGGAGAAATAGGTGCGGATCTAAGGTTGTTTGGGTATATGGGCACGTGGAATTTGAAATAGGAACAGACCAGTCAGGAAATTAAATTAAATGGCAGAGAAGGCTTGAGGGGCAATAATATCTATTTCTGCTGTTAATTTGTAAGTGTTGTCCAGGTGACTTTATTCTTAATATGGAAGTTGCACCCTACAAGATCCAAGCAAACATCATAATTTCCTACCTGTCTGAGAATAAAGCTTTGTGTTTTACTCATATGTATATGCAAAGAAGAACATATTGCGCAAGGCAACCTTATACAATCTCAACTGGAAATACCTTACTTTTGAGCTAAAGCTCCACTTAGCCTCCAAAAAGTAGATTCTGTCCATTGTATCTAACGTTTAATTCTTGATATTGAAAATGGATCTAATTGAAAACTTTGTTTGAGAAACATTTCTCACATATGCTCCTTCGTCCTCCAATGCTGTTCTGTCCACACAATTAATTGTTATCAACAATACCATGATACTGTATTAGAGCACTGCCTCCTTTACATCCCCCAAAAATAGTTAAGACAAAAGCACAAAAAGAGGCAAAAAAAATTATAGCAGTTGGCCCCAGATAAAGACCTGTTTGATCTTAGTACTTGCTTCCAATTTCTAGTTGTTCCCAGTGAATAGGATGACT